>NC_136527.1:10901696-11143742 GCF_053919585.1 Euprymna scolopes | reverse complement strand
CCATCTGTTTTCAGTCAGAGACTTCCTCAGGCGACCTGGTCCTGGATATGACCTTAAACTATATCCAGTGGTGAGGCCCCAGCTTGTGGGCTTTGGGGAGTGTGGAACCACCCTTTAATTACCATTGCTCCCAGGTCCACTCTGACCCAGAGTGGTAGTACCTGTTAGGGTTCCAACTATGGGTTGAATAGAAACCGACTTGAAAACAACAAATATATTCTATTAAAAATTTTTTCTTCCAAATTTTTGGATTCGGTATTAAATAACCCGAAAAGGGTTGATATGCCGTAAAACAAAACCAACCAACCAACCAATCCTCAGGCGACCTAGAACTTCTCGACGCCATAGTCATCCACATACATCAGTTTTGTTGTATCACATCTCATCAGTACAACTAGACTAGTACTTTAGCCAGGGATTGAACTTACAACTATCTAGTTGATAGACTGACCCATGGGATTAGTACCTGTAAATGCCTAATCAAGCAGCAGGTGAAATCGTTTACGACAGTGCTCTACTAAAGGAGAGGGAGGGGGCTTTAAATATAGTCATCCATCCATGTAGAATGATAAAGTGTACGAGCCTTTTTCAAGTCTCACACAAAACACATTCATATTTCAAGCTGTCATATACATACGCGCACACAAACATTACACGCCCACGTCCACACATGTACACTTATTCACGTTCGCGTACATACACTCACATTCACGTATATATACACACACACTTACGTACACACATGTACTCACACACGCGAACACGATCACGCACATGGACGACGTCACTTCCGCTTTCTAAGGAAATACACATGCGCAAAATACACTCTGGAAACGAGTATAAAAACAAGGCGATAAGCTGTTTCTTCCTCTTTGGAACCAACTCTCAACTAGAGAGGTTGGGCGAACAAGCCGCACGCCGTTTCGGCGCGCACGCGCACCTCACGCCCACTTCCTACTATGTATGGAGCACGAGCTAAAGGCTTTCTCACCCTTTCTCTTTCTATCTACTACTGGCCACTAAGAACACCTTCGCGTAGCTGCCTACTAACTGATGACAACTCTGATATCCTCTCCTTTGTCTACACGGTGGACTACCATTCTCCATTTTCCTACAACATTTATTTCTCTTCCCACGCGCGGACATGTTATGACTAAAATGTTCATTTCTTTCAACAGCAAATAAACGACATTTATCTTATCCATTAATTGTGTCTTTGTTTCCTTCAATTCCCATTCGTTTCATTATTATTTTGTAACGGGATTGGGGTATTTATATATCCTAGTCCCCTACAAAAGTTGTCGCCCTAAAGAAAAAAATCAATTCAGGTAACTTTATTATGTAGTAGAGCTGACATCTAGTCAATGTAGCCGCCTTCAGCCTCAATCACCGCTTCGATACAGGTCTGGAACTGGGAGTATGCCTTTCCCACAAGCACTGGTGGGAGCTCGGCAAATACTCAGCAGATAGCAGCAATCAGGTTGGCTTTGGTGTTGTTGGAGGTCATGTTGGTGATGTTCTCGACGTATGACCAAATGAAGTAGTCCTGCAGGTTCAGGTTGGGGAAGGAGGTGGAGCAGTGAGAGATGGGTACAAAGTCATAGCACTGCCTCAATATGGTTCTGGAACTGGGAGCATGCCTTTTCCACAAGCACCGGCAGGAGCTCGGCGAATAATCGTCTGATGGCAACGATCAGACTGGCTTTGGTGTGTGGGAGGTCATGTTGGTGATGTTCTTTGTTGCACCAGGTGATCACCATACTCTTCAGCAACATCCAGGTACACTTTGGTGTTGACTTTCAAGCCGACTTCAAAGATGTGAGGTGGCATGATGTGGCCCTCACTTGAAACCACTCCAAAAACCATAATTGTGGCTGGAAACTTCATTGAGCTGTGCCCTCAAGCGTTGAATTGTTCGAATTTGTATTTTGAGGGTGCTGGCAATGGTTATCAGCTGGGCGCTGGTAGACCCTGGTTACGGCAGCAGGATTCGGTGCTGGCCCACAAGTCCAAACAGACCCTGGCTTGGCTTCAGAAGGAGTGCTACGACTTTTTACCCTTCTCATGAGCCTCCTTCCTCCCACAACCTGAACCCACTGAACTACTTCATGTGGTCATACGTCGAGAACATCACCAACATGACGTTCCACAACACCAGAGACAGGCTGATTGCCGGTGCTTGTTGAAAAGGCATGCTCTCAGTTCCGGACCTGTATTAAGGCAATGATTGAGGCTGAATGTGGCTACATTGAATAGATGTCAGCTCTAGTACATACACAAGTTAGATGGATATCAATAAAAGTTTTAAAATAAAGCTGTAATGTTTATATATAGAGTAAAGGTATTATAACGAAAACTTATTTGAAAATACATCATTTGAAATCAAAATTTAAAATTCTGGTGTATCAGGTGGCTACTGGCAGGCCCTGGGTGGGGCAGCAGGACTTGGTTCTGGCCGACAAGTTCAAAGAGACCCAGGCTTGGCTTTAGAAGGAATGCTATGATTTTGTTCCCTTCTTTCACTGTCCCCCCCCTCCCCGACCTGAATCTGCTTGACTACTCCGGTCATACATCAAGAATATCATGAATATGATCTCCCACAATACAGCTTGATCGACACCATCCGCCAAGTATTCGCCGAGCTCCTGCCAGCAGTTGTGGAAAAGGCATGCTCCCAGTTCCGGACCCTTATCAAGGCAGTGATTGAGGCTGAAGGCGGCTACATTGAATAGATGTCAGTTCTACTATTATAATCAAGTTACCTCAATTGATTTTTTTTCCAATAAAAGTTTTAAAATAAAGCTGTAGTGTTATTTTCTTAAGGGCAACAACTTTATCGTTCACCCTGTATTCTATATTTAATTCTCTCTGGATTGTGGGGCATGCTATATAATTGCAATCGTCTGCCATTAATTTGAATATCTCGTGTAGACTGCTGAACGCATCGCTGAACAAATTTAATCATATTCCAATGAAATGAAAATCGCTAATCAGTAAATTCTCTTTCGTTGAAAACAGTTTTTATTGATTTTTCTCTCTTCCTACCTGGATTACATCATCTGTAATAGAAATCTCACCTGTCTGTGTAAATGTATGTATGTTTGTATGTCTGCCCAAAACTATCGATAGAGGCGACGGATTTTTGGTATCGTTTTGAAGCTCGACTTTTCGGACGACAAAAATCAAAAAATTGGCTAAAAACATTAATTCCTTCACCCTCAACTGGGCACTTTTCTGAAGGGGGGGTCGCTTTTTTCGCCAATATTTTCAAAAGTCATCCCCTCTTTTCCATTGACTAGCCTTAATTTAAACATTTGTCACTTCTGGTTTGGTGATGGACCCGGCCATCAGCAGATGTGCATGACTGTTGAAAGTTCATAGAAGTGGCCACCCGGCACGTGCTGCTTGTGGTGCTCATGTCTGCCTCATTTGAGCAGAGATGTATTAAGTAATGGCAATACTAAAGAATGAGTTTGCTGCCATGTGTTTGTATATATGTATGTGTGTTTGTGTGTATGTTTGGATGTCTGCAAAAAACTTTCGACAGACACAACGAAAATTCACAAACTCGATATCATATAGAAGCTCTATCCTTCGCTCGAACAATATTGAAAAATTGGCCAAAAACGTTCATTTTTTCACTCCGAAATCAACAATTTTCAACAGGGGGGGGGGGGTCAACAAAAACGGTCTTCTCGTGACGACGGCCGGTTCTACGCATGCGCCAGATGCCGTCATGACCTGATTTACTTTAAATAGTTGAAAAACTGAAACAAATTCAAGTACGTCGCATCAGGTCAGTTGATTAGCGCGTTGGTTCATTATCTAAACGTTTTGGGTTCGAATCGTGGTGTGAGATGTCTTTTTTTTTTTTTTTAATTTTTTAAAATTTAAATATTAAACCAGTGTTATTGAAGCCATTTTTCACGTAACGTTCGTTTTTCTGTTTTTTTTTTTTTTACTTCGCTTATCCACCTCCGACCACACACCCAAAAACACCCGGGTACCCACCGATTTTTTTAAATTTTAATATTGAAACAGGCTTATTTAAGCCATTTTTCATGTGTTCGTTTTTCTGTTTTCATCGTTCGTTTGCTTTACGTTAGTTTTTTGTGTTTTTTTTCCCGCTTAAGTGTTAACGTTGTTTTCTTTTTTTACTTCGCTTATAACAAACAAACCTACGTTGTTGTCATCGTAACGCTCGACGACTTCCGGCCGCGCACCTGTCAATTTGGTTCTTACTAAAATAAATTCAAACATCTTTCACTAACTCATGCTGGCTAGCCGATTTTATTTTTAAACTTCACCTCAGGGCTTCGATCCCCCCCCCCCCCCAGTTTCTTTTTTATTTAACGCCATACACCCCCCCGCTAGTCTATAAATATAAAAGCAAAAATGTATGTACGTGTGTTCACTTTTTCTGTGTGTCTACAAAAGACTTCTTTCAGAGAAGCGGTCAGTCGGTTCACAACTTTTTAAAACTTTTTATATCACATATAAATCGTAATATCTCACAGTTAACAACGAAGCTTGCCTGTCTATTTAATTTGCTCGATTTCGGGAAGATAAATATTCAGTATTTGTCGCTCGCCGCATATGGGTTAGTCTTTTTCCTATAACATCTTTGGGGGGGGAAGCGTTCAGCAGTAAATGAAATCCCGCAGTCAAACTTGACCTCATTTACTCATTAAAACGAGCACCTGCTAAATCCAAGTAATTAAATAAATTCAAACGTGTTTCCGTAAGCATGTCGAGGTGGGGCAATGGTTAACGTTGCACTTTTTTTTTTTTTTTCACAACTTTGCCTCAACGGTTCGGGTTCGATCCTCATACTTACTTTTTTTTTTAACCCTCCCCCCCCCACCTCCAAACACCTGGGCAACGCCGGGTACCCCTCGCTATTCTATATATATATAAAAGCCAAAAAAAATGTTTGTATGCATGTGTGTTTGTATGTCTCGCAAAATCTTTCCACACAGGTCACGGATTTTCGCCAGATCGGTATCATTTTAAACTTCCAACCTTCCCCTGACAAATATCGAAAAATTGGCCAAAAACGTTAATTCCTTCACCCTGAAATCAGTGGTTTTCTACACAGGGGCTGGGGGGGGGTCAGCAAAAACCATCCTCTCATGATGAGTTCGCTTCTACGCATGCGTCATACGACGTCATAATCTGATTTACTTTAAATATTTGAAAAAGTGACACAATTTCTGCGACGTCGTCTTAGCTCAGTTGCTTAGAGCGCGACCTCATTATCTAAACGTTTTGAGTTCGAATCGTGGTGTGAGATGTCTTTTTTTTTTTCTTTTTTTTTTTTCGATTTTATAAAATTTTAATATTGAAGCAGGGTTATTTAAGCCATTTTTCACATGTTTTTCACGTTCATTTTTCTGTTTTTTTTACTTCGCTTATTCTTAGGTTTTCATTAACACCCCCACCCGACCACACAACGGGTACCCCCCGCTAGTCATATATATATATATATATATATATATATGGCTCATTCCATGTCAAATCAACAAAGAGTTGAACTATGTCCAACACAGATTTTTTTCAAATTTGCTACACTTATAGATCTATAAGATTGACTAGCCTTAATTTAAGCCTTTGTCACTTACGGTTTGGCAATGGACACAATGGCAAAGATGTCACATTTTTTTCTCGGTCTTTTCCTCCTTCGCGGTACGAGTTCAAACCTGCCTACCTACTACCATTTTTTTTTTATTTTTGCTCAACCCACACCTCCAAGCACTCGGGCAACGCCAGGCACCCAGGCTAGTCATATATATATATATATATTTGTGCAGTATAGCATGTTTCACTAAACTTTTTCCAGGTGGCACTTTTCAGTCAAAAAAAACAGAATGAAAAAAAAAAAATCCAATGTTGCTTTAATTCGGAAAAATATTTCATTTAAATTATTAATTTGCTGTTGACCATTCCAACTTGCTTTAACTTGAAAAATGTTTCATTAAAATTATTTGTTCTAAAACAAAAAAAAAAAAAACTATTGTTTTATTAAAATTTTATTTTCTTATGCAGACTTTTAAATAAGTTTTAGTGGACACTTTCTCATTTCAACACTCGTTTCTTCCTGTTCCAATTTAGAAATACTTCATCAGTCTCCACTTCATCTGTTTTTATTAAAAACTAGTATGGATACCCAGTGTTGCCCGGGTGGAGGGAAGTGGTCTACTAAGTATATTGAGCAACCACCACCCCTAAAAAAGGCCTGCCTGCCTACGACCACTTTTTTTTTTTTTTCTCAACACACCTCTCCAAACTCCCGAGCAACACCGGACACTCAAGCTACTATCAAATAAGTCTCCACTTCATCTGTTTTTATTAAAAACTAGTATGGATACCCAGTGTTGCCCGGGTGGAGGGAAGTGGTCCACTAAGTATATTGAGCAACCACCACCCCTAAAAAAAAAAAATAAATGAATCAAAACAACCTTTGTTTCAATCCAAAAAGTAGCAAAAAAAAAAAAAAAAAATTAGCGCAGCAGGCAGACTCGAACTTGTAACGCGAATGGGGAAAAGGAGGTGAAAAAAGCTAACGCGTTAGCTCTCACGGCCACGACAACTTACGACGTCACAAAATAAAGTTTTTTTTTCAAACATACATTCAGATTGCTAGGCGTATGACTCGCAAAAAGTGACCCCTTGTTGGAGACGCCCCTCCATGGGATTAATGGGCTATGTCATGACATCACTTCCGGTATCGAGTACCGGTGCCCGGCAGTCTGAGATTGGCAAACGCCCCACTGTTGAGTAATTGTATTACTAAACTCACTTTTTTTTTTTTTTTTTTAACATAAGCGTCACCCCTTATCAAGGCCGAGAGGCCACTCAAGGATAAGGGTTAAAGAGTGTAGAGTAGTCAAAAAGATAATATAGTAATCGATAGTAATGGAAGTTCGGTAAATTTTTTAACTTAAGTGTAACGGCTCATCAGAAACTTGTTCACGTTAGACTGGAAGACAACCATATTGTAGTCAGCTGGAAAGCAAGAAAACGGAAGACAGTTCCACGGGCGTGCAGTTCTAAGAAAGAAGCTTTGTTTAGGCACAGATAACGCGTTAGGGGAATTATTGATAGTGTTTTCATCTAGACGAGTGTTTCTTGTGAAAGTTTGGCAAGGGGGGACCATAGATTGGAGCTCAGACGAACACTTTCCATGAAAATAACGATAAAGCAGAGACAAACTCGCAACATCTCTTCTGTGAGAAAGAGGTTTCAGTGAAGAGAAAAGGACATCTCCCATGAGGTCACAAAATCGATTTTGAACTCTATCAAGGCAGGACAAGTCCTTTCTAGCAGATCCTGCCCATATGTGGCAACAGTATTCCATCCTAGGACGTACCTGGCTCTTATATAGATAGAGAATTGCATCAGCAGTGAGATATCTATTGGATCGATAGAAGGATTCAACCATTTTTCCAGCAGCCTTGGCAACAGATTTGATGTACGTATTCCACTTAAGATCAGGAGTAAAGGTCAAGCCCAGAATCTTGTCAAAACTTGCGGCCTCACCAAGACGAGAGCCATTCATTTTAACTGATGCCAGATGGGGATCAGAATGTTGATGTAAAGACAGAAGCTTGGTTTTAGATGCATTAAAAGTAACCAGCCACCTCTTTCCCCATTGTACCATGTGCTCAAGATCCCCTTTTCACTCACTTTGCCTGTAATTTATGTGAATGCATGTTTCGTTCCTAAAATCCTTTCTTTCATTTATTACCCCTTCTTGCAAGAAATGGTCCAATTCACCCAGATAAAATTAATCCTTTTGCCCAATTTTTTACATATTTTTCGTCCAAGAGATTGGTCTTTCTAATATTACCAATTTTGACATGGTCCGATGCGTCTGTGAAAAGTTTTTGACAGACATACAAACACACACATTTCCCTTTTATATCATAGATATTTATTTATTTTTTTTTTAACTTTTTTTAAAAAGGAATACAATGTGTTCCTCTATACTTGCCTCCCCACGAGGGCAGAGTTAGACACAAGGTCGGTTTTTAATGTGGGGGAAAATCCCCAAAAAGGGGCACTCTGGATAGGAACAGAAGTAAAAGTTGTCTCACACTAGAAGGATTTCTCCTCCACAGAAAAAAAACAGGACAGAAAAAGTGAAGTGTAGTATCTGTCCATTTTTTTTTTTTCACTTTTTTTTTCCTTTTTTTCTTTATATTTTTAGTCACCCATTTTTGCTTTTTTTCCCCTTTTTTATTGTACTTTGTCTTTTCTCTTCCTTTTTTCTTTTTCTTCCTTTTTTTGTTTCCCCGATTTTCTTTTACTCTATCCTTCTATTTTTTTCTCTTTTTCTTTTACCCTATTTGCTCTTTCCTCTTTTCTTTTTTCACCTGCTCCCTCTTTCCTCATTTCCTCTTTTTCCATTTCCTCTATTTTTCTAATCTTTTTCATTTTCCTTTTCTTTTTTTCTTTTTCCTTTTCTTTTTTTCTTTTTCCTTTTCTTTTTTCTTTTTCCTTTTCTTTTTCCTTTTCTTTTTTTTCTTTTTCTTTTTTTCCTTTTTCTTTTTCCTTTTTCTTTTTCTTTTTCCTTTTCTTTTTCCTTTTTCTTTTTCTTTTTCCTTTTTCTTTTTCCTTTTTCTTTTTCCTTTTTCTTTTTCCTTTTTCCTTTTTCTTTTTCCTTTTTCCTTTTTCTTTTTCCTTTTTCTTTTTCTTTTTTCGTTTCCTTTTTCTTTTTTCTTTTTCCTTTTCCTTTTTCTTTTTTCTTTTTCCTTTTTCTTTTTCCTTTTTCTTTTTCCTTTTTCTTTTTCCTTTTTCCTTTTTCTTTTTCCTTTTTCTTTTTCTTTTTTCTTTTCCTTTTTTCGTTTCCTTTTTTCGTTTCCTTTTTTCGTTTCCTTTTTTCGTTTCCTTTTTCTTTTTTCTTTTTCTTTTTCCTTTTTCTTTTTTCTTTCTTTTTTCTTTTTTTTTTCTTTTTTTTTCTTCTTTTTTCTTTTCCTTTTTCCTTTTTCTTGTTTCTTTTTCCTTTCCTTTTTCTTTTCCTTTTTCCTTTTTTTTTCCTTTTTCTTTTCCTTTTTTCTTTTCCTTTTTCCTTTTTCTTTTCCTTTTTCCTTTTTCTTTTTCTTTTTCTTGTTTCTTTTTCTTTTTCTTGTTTCTTTTTCCTTTTTTTCTTTTTCCTTTTTTTCTTTTTCCTTTTTTTCTTTTTCCTTTTTTTCTTTTTCCTTTTTCCTTTTTCCTTTTCTTTTTCCTTTTTTTCTTTTTCCTTTTTTTCTTTTTCCTTTTTTTTCTTTTTCCTTTTTTTCTTTTTCCTTTTTTTTCTTTTTCCTTTTTTTTCTTTTTCCTTTTTTTCTTTTTCCTTTTTCTTTTTCTTTTTTTTCTTTTTCCTGTTTCTTTTTCTTATTTCCTTTTTGCCTTATTTTTTCTGTTTTTCTTTTTTTTTTCTTTTTATTTTATTTTACTTTATTTTTTTTCTTTCGTTTTTCATTTTTTTTTTTGGCTTTTTTTCGATTTATTTTCACTCTATCTTTCTACTTTTCTTTCTCTTTAATATTTTTTCTCTTTTTCTTTTTTCTTTTTCCTTTTTCTTTTCTTTTTCCTTTTTCTTTTCTTTTTCCTTTTTCTTTTCTTTTTCCTTTTTCTTTTCTTTTTCCTTTTTCTTTTCTTTTTCCTTTTTCTTTTCTTTTTCCTTTTTCTTTTCTTTTCCCTTTTTTCTTTTCCTTTTCTTCCTTTTTATTTTATCTTTTTGACTTTTAATCATTTTTCTGTTTTTCTTTATTTTCTTTATATTTTCCTTTTTCATTCTGTTTTTTTTCCTTTTTTTCTTCACTTTTCCTTTTTTTCTTTCCTTTTTCTTTTTGTCTTTTGACTTTTTTCATTTATTTTCTCGATTTTCTATTTTTTCTTTATTATTAGGCATTTTTTTTTTAAATTTGTATTTTTGTGGGAGGTGGGTTTCTTCATATTAAACACTCACTATATAGAAGAGGAGGGGACAAGAAAAATAAATATACAAAATTTGACCGTCTGGAACATCCTTCAAAACTCTGCCCTCGTGAGGGGAGGCAAAGTAAATAGGAACCTATTTCCATTATGACCAAGTTTCAACTTCATACTTTTTGCAAGAACTACCCCCCATTTCCCGCCCCCCCAACATCCTCTTCTCCATGAAATCAGATTCTTAAACCAACAACAGGCGAATGATAATCCAACTTAATCTGCTAAAACTATATTCATTAAAGGTAAACCCAAACTGATATTCACAAGTGGTCAAGGTCAACTTTGATAAGCCGACATCACCCTCCCCCCTCCCCCTACCCCTCCCCCCTCCAATCAGGTTTATACAGATGAATCAAAAAAATACCTATGGCTAAAGATACATTACCTGAAAGTACTTTTAAACTCCTCACCTTAACTTAACGTATCTTTCTAGCATGGTATAGGGAGCCCACCTTCCTAGCAGCGTCCCTAGCAATGTTCTCATTGTCTCTGTTCCAACTCCTGTTTCCTGTGGTTTAAGAATCTGAGTATATTAAAAAGTTTTTTAATAATGTTGTATCCTCAATGGATCTGTTCCGTGGTGGATCATCAACAGGAGCAGGCAATTAATCGATTACCCTGTAGGATGACCTCCAGTCTGTAGTCGAATGGGGGTCAAAAATGGATGGTCACATTCAATACTGCCAAGACTAAACTTGTTTCCTTCAATAATTACAAGAAACCTTCTCAACCACCAATAGCTATGGCTAAAGATACATTACCTGAAAATACTTCTTTCAAACTCCTTGGTTTAACGTTCACAGGGAACATGAGTTGGAACAGATACACTGAGAGCGTTGCCAGGCCGCTAATTTATAAATGACCTGGTAAGATTTATTCAGGTGTATATTTGATTATTTTTATTATTTATTTTTTTTCGAATCGTTGTGGATTGTAAAACAAACCCCAAATTTTATTTTGAAAACTTGAATTTTGTCTGGAGGAGGCTTTGAAAAACCTTGAAAATTGACATTGAAAAACCTTGAAAATTGACATTGAAAAACCTTGAAAATTGACAATGAAAAACCTTGAAAATTGACATTGAAAAACCTTAAAAATTGACATTGAAAAACCTTAAAAATTGACATTGAAAACCCTTGAAAATTGACAATGAAAACCCTTGAAAATTGACAATGAAAAACCTTGAAAATTGACATTGAAAAACCTTGAAAATTGACATTGAAAAACCTTGAAAATTGACATTGAAAAACCTTGAAAATTGACAATGAAAAACCTTGAAAATTGACATTGAAAAACCTTGAAAATTGACATTGAAAAACCTTGAAAATTGACATTGAAAAACCTTGAAAATTGACAATGAAAAACCTTGAAAATTGACAATGAAAAACCTTGAAAATTGACAATGAAAAACCTTGAAAATTGACAATGAAAAACCTTGAAAATTGACAATGAAAAACCTTGAAAATTGACAATGAAAAACCTTGAAAATTGACAATGAAAAACCTTGAAAATTGACAATGAAAAACCTTGAAAATTGACAATGAAAAACCTTGAAAATTGACAATGAAAAACCTTGAAAATTGACAATGAAAAACCTTGAAAATTGACAATGAAAAACCTTGAAAATTGACAATGAAAAACCTTGAAAATTGACAATGAAAAACCTTGAAAATCTGTATGAACTTGATTGATTTTTTTTTTTTTTAATTTATTTGTTGTATATTTGATTTGTTTATCATTTTTTCAAATCGCTGTGTATTGTAAAACAAACTCCAAATTTTGTTTTGAAAACTTGAATTTTGTCTGGAGAAAACCTTAAAGGCCTTGGAAAAAATCTGCACAAACCCTGTCCTAATTCTTTCAATCTCGCTAGCATCTGCTCCACCCGGTGCTCCAATGGTGTCACTGAGATACCAAAACTTGTGGACAATTTCAATGACATATATAATTCTTTCAATCTCGCTAGCATCTGCTCCACCCGGTGCTCCAATGGTGTCACTGAGATACCAAAACTTGTGGACAATTTCAATGACATATATAATTCTTTCAATCTTGCTAGCATCTGCTCCACCCGGTGCTCCAATGGTGTCACTGAGATACCAAAACTTGTGGACAATTTAAATGACATATATAAGCAATATATTTTGTTAAAAGAGCTCTTAAATATTAAACTTTGTTCTAAGTGTCGTTCTTATAAAAATATGTCAGTTTTGGTCCCTGACACGACCTATTAGGTTGGCGACTCCCTTAACCCTGTCCAGGAGCAAGAGACTGGTTGCAGATGCATCAACCCAAATGTGACAACTCTTATTTCATACGATTTCTATCACTCTCCCTTCTGTAATTCACTCCCGTTCGTCCGTTTGTTCGTACTTTTCTCCAGAATCACGCCTTGGATTTTTAAAAAAAAATTTGCACTAACATTAATCATTGTGAAAGCAAATTTTTACCAGAACGGATTTTCCGGGATAATTCTTCTTCCCCCCACCCCTCGGGGGACCATTATAAAAATTGTTTGTTCATTTATTTGATCTTTTATTAATAATCACGCCTTGAACTTAAAAAAAAAAAAATTTGCACAAAACATTAGTTATGGTAAAAGTAAATTTTTTCACTCGTGGGACGGGACGGGGGGGGGGTGAAACCTGCATGCTCAGCTTGTTTTCTAGATATTTTAATTACTGTTCTACAAATACTTTAATGGTGAATGCTCTGACGAACTGCAAACACTTGTACCTCCCCGACGTAACTACCCCCGACAAACCCGACAAGCTACTAAGTCTCATCCCTTTACAGTGGAGATTCCTAGGTGCAAGAAAGCCTTTTACTCCAATAGTTTCTTCCCCAGAACTGCGGGTCTTTGAAACTCCCTTCCGGGATTCTGCTTTCCCAACTGCAACGATATGCAGAAGTTCAAGTGTAATGTTAACAAACATCTTTCTACTCTTCTCCCTTCATAATGACCCCGCTAATTAATTCCCTAATAGTAGCCCCCTGCTTCAAAGTGGCACTGTGCCTTGTTTGGGGTGAAAATTGAATAAAAAAAAAAAAAATACATTTGAAAAAAGAAAAACAGCTTCCATTTTAATTCTTATCCATCATACTTAATTCTTTGATTCAATTCTAGATCATAGTATGTACAAATTGCGAACGTGCATCGTGGCTAGATTTATTTAGGTCGACTTTTACAAAATTATTGCTATTTCGACTTCTCACGTGTTGATTTGGCTTTTTCATATAAAATCGAAACTGCTGTGAAACTAAGGTGCAGAAAGCATTGGACGTTTGATCAATGTTGGTGAAAACTGTCGTATCAGATAATTGCTTTCATTCAGACACTCCCCTAATAAATGGGGAGCTGGTTTTCCCCAACATGTTGGGGAAACAAAACCAAAGTTGGGTAAACAAACACACCCAAAAGAACTACCCTGCAGTTAAAATTAAGTGCGGAATTTAATTTCCTTTGACCTAATTAAATTAGCCGCGCACCTGCAACTTGTGCGTTTAAAACGTTAAATTGAAATTGTTTTCAGTTGCTTTCCCTTCCTGGGGGAGCAGTGAGTTATCAAGTTCGCCTCAATGTTCCGGGTTCGATCCTACCTACCTTCCAAAACTTTAATTTTTTTTTTCTGATTTTTTTAAAAGTTTTTTTTTTTATTTTACTTTTTCTTCTTTTTACATCATGTTCGCTGTTTTTCTTTTTTTTTTTCCGATTTTTTAAACGAAGTTTAACATAGGGTTTGGATCTACCCCCCCCCTACCAGCAAACACACCTCTAAACACCTGGGGAACGCCGGGCACCCACGCTAGTATATTATAAAACAGTTATATTGTATTGAGAGATGGACGATATTGTTCTTATAACGACATCTGTTATAAACGTATAAATTGTATGCGGATATGATATTGACGTATATACTGAGTCATGTTGTATTAGTTATCACACGGGTATATTTTACAATTCATATTTACATAAATGTATCATTTTTTTATAAGAAGAATAATACATACTTCATACCTTTCTTTCTTCAAGAGTTCTTCTAGCTTCACTGCTGAGCTCCGTGATGAAACATGAAATGACCAACATCATAAGCAAATGAGACCTATGTCCTTCCTTCTTTTTGAAACCACAGAACAACACTTTATATTTTTTAATATAAATTTATTTCAGCTGTTTCAAAGGCTCTTAAGAGTCTGTAGTTCTTATCTACATGCTTGTTCTACCTTTTTTTTTTTTTTACATGGGGCTCACCACTTATCAAGGCCCGAAGGCCACTCAGGGATAAGGGTTATTGCGTGTACAGTAATCAATGAGATAGTATTGTAGTAATCATTAGTATTGGGGTTTTTTGATAGAGTGTCTTACTGAAGGGGGCGGTTTGTCAGGAGTTTGTTTATGTTGGACTTGAAGACATCCAAGTTGTAGTCAGGTGGGAAACAGGCAAGCGGCAGAGAGTTCCACTGGCGTGCAGTTCTGAGAAAGAAGCTTTGCTCATGGAATCTACGTTTGGATTTAGGCACAGATAAAGAGTGGGGAAAATTATTGACAGTAGTTTCAGCCGGACGGGTGCTTCTCGTGAAAGATTGGCGAGGGAGGACGAGGGATTGGAGCTCAGACGAGCACCTGCCATGGAAATAACGATAAAACAAAGACAGGCTCGCAACGTCTCTTCTGTGGGAGAGAGGTTGCAGGGAAGAGAAAAGGGCATCCCCCACTAAACCACAAAGTCTATTTTGTACTCTGTCAAGGCAGGATAGGCTGTACTCTGTCAAGGCAGGAGAGGCTAGCCTCGCTTCCTGGCCGTCTGTTCACTCCCGTGACCAAGCTCCAACTCTCCCGTCTGTTCACTCTCGTGATCAAACTCTAACTCTTCGACTCTAAACTTCCCGACCTCTTGACCTCATGACCTCAGTTCCTGTAACATAACCAATTAAAAGACATGGTTGCTTAATGTGACCTCCTGTATCACGCACACCTGTTCAAGGTTATTTTGTTCATATTTAACCTAGCTAATTTATATAAACATCTTCAGCTAAAACCCATTGCTACACTTTATTCTATAAACAATAAATAACTCCCGCAATTGCTATGTAGAAATTTACACAAAAGTGTATCCCAGCACTTGTCCAAATTCATCTTGAATTGTGTTGTTGATGCATTTATCTCCTTATTTGAAAATTTATTTAGTCCAGGGATTCTGATTGAGAAATCAGTCCTCCTTTAGTTCAGTCAAAATTGGTAGTGAAATAGTTTTTAAAAAAAATTTTTTTTTTTTTTATGGTATACGCATAGACCTCTTTATGGTGCAGGAGTGAATAATAGGTCCTGAGGCGTATCAGAAAGCCAAATGTTGGGCAAAATTGCTGGCACTAAATAAAAAAATAGTTAAGCTTTTTAGGCAAGTTTTTTTTTTTTTTTTGAGATGATTTTTTTTATTTAAAACTAGCCTGGGTGCCCGGTGTTGAAAGATAAATATTAGTTTTTTGGGTCTCTTTCAAAAGATGTTATAAATAATAAACTACACAAAATACTGTTAGAAATTCGCTCAATATATGTTACCGTGACATAAGTTGACATATATTCGGTGGTTTTTTAATAGTATTTTGGCTTGTTTATTATTTATAACACCTTTTTCCAAACTTACCGTGTTAAAGAGAGAGTCGGGCGCCATTTTGAATTTTCTAATACATCGGTAAACACTGCATGTTTTTAGAGCTGAATAAACATGTTACAGTGAATAAAAACACAAAAAATATATCCAGTTTGGTAGAAAAGTAACTTATCTTGCCTTTGATAACATTTATTTGTTATATATTTGTTTTTTTGACAACTTTTTCGAATCTATGTGTACAGTAATACAAACCCAAAAAATAAATAGAGTTGACCAAAAATTTCTTAAATTCATTCATACCACTCCTAGCAGAAAAAAAAAAAAAAAATCCTGCGACAAAAACAAAACAAACCATTCCTGAGCATAGGCACCGCCAAAAATGGCCGCAAAATCAAGTTGTTTTTTAAAACGAAATTACATTTATTAAAATCCATTATTTCTGAGTAACTTTTTTTTTTCCAGAAAGATAAAACCCTGAATTTTATCATATAGAAAACAGAATAATGTAAAACTTTTTCTACTGTTTTTAATTCAATTTTAAATATTAAATTTTCCCAAAAAGTTAACAATTGACATTTTTTGTCTTGCACAAAAAACGTACATAAATATTTAAAAAAAAAAAGAAGGTTTTTGAAATAATTTATTTATTTGTTGTCTAACTAAGATTTAGGATGATTTTCTAAGCGAATATGCAAAAATATTATAATATAAGTACCTGGATTTCAAATAATTCCACTTATTCATATAGGTAACCAGATATTTCGCGTCGATTTAGAGTCTAGATCGACACTGTTTACGTTTGCGTTTGATAAAAAGAAAACCATGGAAGACCAAACAGGCCAAAAAAAACTTATTTTTCAGTGACGAAAGTTTCAATGTATTATTAACCTAAGGCTGGCCAGTACCAAATGGGTGACCATTTGTATGAGTTTGGTTTTTAATGTGTATGTGTGTGGGGGCCAGGCTCCCCAAAATGGGGGGGGTCAATTTAAAGCAGAATAAAAAAAATTATTTCAGCGCGTTTGGTCCACCGTAGTCGAAAGGCGGCAAACGTTTTCAAACGGGATCGAAAAAAATGATGCTATTTTTAACACAAAGGGCACAATATTTCTCGAATTTTTTTTTTGTATCGATTCTTCAAAGCATGCCCTGTTTAATAATGGTCATGCATTATTCGGCTCGCTAAAAAAAATTGTTAATTTATTTATCAAAAATTTTAAAATGGCTTTTTTCGTATAAATATTAAAAATTTTTTTTTTGTTTTGCTTAACTTAAATTAATTATTTTACTTAACATATTCACCGAATTTCACACGTCAAAACTCAAAAGCGGGATAATTAAACACAATCGAAGTTCTGATATTCAGACGTCAAAATAAGGTATACAAACAATTTTTTTTTTTTAATCTATAATTCTGTCCCTTACAACAACACAATGTTTTGTTCAGTTTCAGATGATTATTTTAAGCATATTTGTTCCCACTTCAAAATAAGGGGGGGGGGGGTTGTAAGCAAATATATATATATATATATATATATATATATATTGTTTATGAAAAATAAGTACACTGTTATAAAGTTCATTCTTCTCTTAATAATCGCTGAAAATTTCGTATTGATTGGATAATTACCTGATTTTTGGTAGATTTTTAAAAAGACGGTCCGTCAAAAAGTACTGACCTGTCCCCCCAGTTTTGGCGGTGCCTACATGAGCACCTTCAAAAGATCCCCCCCCCCTCCAGGTGATTTTTTTTTTTTTTTTTTTTTTTTTAATACATCTTACCTGTCGCCTTAAAAGGATGGCGTTGAACGTGAAACCAGGAGTTCAACACTCAAAAAAAAAAAAGATAAATAAAAATACCCCCCCCCCTCCTCCAAAAAACAAACCCCAGGCTTATAGGAAATGCTCTGGTTTCCCCTTTCTTAAGCATAAACGCCCACATTTCTATTTCACATTATGTATGTATGTGCGTGTGTGCGTGTGTGTGTGTGTTTTATATCTCCTGTAAAGAACACCTCCGCCTTCCACATGTTCTTGCTTCCTCCTCCTGCTCCTCCTCACATCGCCTGACCTATTTTCCCAGCACTCCCGGCAACCGTGTGTATACGCACAACTTATTTTCATAACATATATAACCCATCTGTTGGCTCATTGATACGATAGTGGCGCCGCTGAAAATTGTTATCATTTATTGTATGTCTGTGTTTCTCGCCACCACCGCTTAGTAAGGTGGAGATTTTTATTTATTTATTTAGTGTACTGTACACCCTCTGTCAAAGATGGGCCCCCCCTAGTAGTAGACAGTTAACTAGCTTTGCAAACTTATTCCGTCGTCATTACAAACAGTTTAACCGTGGCTACCCGAGCTCAACGGACGACCCATCGGTCATTTTTTGATATTTATGCATATACTAGTGTGCCGCCCTCAGTCAAAAATGAGTCACTCTAGTAGTAGTAGATATTTAACTAGCTTTGCAAACTTATTCTCCCCACCCCCCTTATGCAATTTAACCCGAGCTCAACGGACGACCCACCGGTCATTTTTTAAAATATTTATATACATGCATATACTAGTGTAACCCCTCTGTCAAAAATAGGTCCCCACTAAAAGTAGATATTTAGTTAGCTATGAAAACTCATACCCCCCCCCTTCAAACAATTTAACCCGAGCTTAACGGACGAGCCACCGGTCAATTTTTTAAAATTCATACACCTGCATATACTAGTGTACACCCTCTTTAAAAAATAGTCCCCACTAGTAATAGATAGTTAACTAGCTATGCAAATTTATTTCCTCGTCATTCAAACAATTTAACCCAAGCTCAACGGACGACCCAGCGGTCATTTTTTTTTAATATTTATACAGATGCGTATACTAATGTACCCCCTCTGTCAAAAATGGGTACCGCTAGTATTAGATATTTAACTAGCTTTGCAAACTCATTCTCCCGACCACATACAAGCAATTTAACCCACTGGTCATTTTTTAATATTCATGCACATGCAATTACTAGTGTACACCCTCTGTCAAAAATGGGTTCCCACTGGTAGTAGATATTTAACTAGCTATAAAAACTCCCCCCCCCCCAGATACAAACAATTTAACCCGAGCTCAACGAACGACCCATCAGCCATTGTTTAAATATTTACACACATGTATATACTAGTGTACACCTTCTGTTAAAAATGGGCCCCTCTGTAGTAGATATTTAACGAGCTATGAAAACTCATTTTACCGCCCCCCCCTACAAATAATTAAATTCTAGCTCAACGGACGACCCATCAGCCATTTTTTAAATATTTATACACATGTATATACTAGTGTACACCCTTTGTCAAAGACAGGCTCCACTAGTAGTAAATGGTTAACTAGCTTTACACACTTATTTGCCCGCCATTACAAATAATTTAACCCGAGCTCAACGGACGACCCACCGGTCAGTTTTAAATTTTTATACACATGCATATACTAGTGTATATCCTGTCAAAAATAGGCCCCACTCGTAATAGATAGTTAACTACCTATGTGAACTTATTTCCTCGCCATTCAAACAATTTGACCCAAGCTCAACAGACGACCCACCGGTCATTTTTTAAAATGTATACACATGTATATGCTAGTGTACACCCTCTGTCAAAAATGGGTTCCTACTAGTAGTAGATAGTTAACTAGCTAGGCAAACTTATCCCCCCCCCCTCCAAACAATTTAACCCGAGCTCAATGGACGACCCACCGGTCATTTTTTTAAGTATTCATACACATGTCTATACTTTGTCAGAAATTATAAAAAAATATGCTTCGCCACTGTTTGTGTTCACTTTTTATCTAGATTCATTACTAAAACATTCATATTAAAATCATTATCATTCGACAGTGTTTTCAGTACCATTCATATAAAACTAGCCTGGGTGCCCGGCGTTGCCCGGGTGTTTGGAGATGTGTGTTGATCAAAAAAAAAAAAGTGGTAGTAGTAGGCAGGCAGGCTCAAACTCATACCGCGAAAGAAGAAAAGAACGTGAAAAAAAAAACATGTCTTTGCTGTTGCTTCCATTGCCAAACCGGAAGTGATGTATGTTTAAATTAAGGCTAGTCAATTGAAAAGAGGCGATGACTTTTGAAAATATCTGTGAAAAAGTGACCCCCTCCTTGTAGAAAAGTGCCCAGTTGAGAGTGAAGGAGTTAATGTTTTTTAGCCAACTTTTTCGATATTTGTCGTCCGAAGAGTCGAGCTTCAAAACGATACCAATCTCGGGAAAATCCGTCGCCTCTGTCGAAAGTTTTAGGCAGACAAACATACATACATACATTTAAACAGACATTTATGTGAGATTTATATTATAGAAGATAACGTAAAGTTTTTTTAAAATTAATAAACTAAACGTCTCAAAGTGGAAAGTATAAAAAAAATGAAAACGAAAACGTCTCGCTATAGAGACGCTCTTACCGGGCAATGCCGACGGGGCTACCCAGGCACTTTTTGTAAGTTAGTGCCACTCTTCAGGGGCGCTGACTTCTCAATCCTATTTTCTGACCCTGCAGTGGGAGAGAACTAAATAACCTCCCTTCCCAAGATTTGTATCACTTCTTTATTTTTATGATCTATTTTGTGTTATCACAACAGCCGTTTACCATTGATTCCTTGCTAGTAATAACCAGTTTTATCTCGAATTTGAGTAGTAATAGGTAGGCTATGACAACACAATATTATCATTGTTTTTACTCTCGAGTATATATCTGACACAGTTAATCAACCGAGAATCACATCACTCTATATAAAAGCATATAAGCTGTCAACGGATACAGACTCGAGAGTCAAAACAATGAAAAGAATATGCTGTTGTCCTAGCCCTAGTAATAAGCTTTCCTAAGTTTCCATTACTTTCTGCACCGTTCCAGTGGAGGTCGGAGGTCTGCTTGGTGCTCTCCGCAGTTTTTCCATCCTCCTTGATTGTCTGGAGTTTGTGCTACCATCTGTGTGTGTATTTTTTTTTTTTTAATTTTTTTTTTATTTTTTATTTTTTTTTGATGGTGATGTCATTTCCCTTATATTCTTAAAATAAAAACGACTTAATTTGCCATCTAATCTGCGTCAGATCCCTTTAATGTCTGTTAAGTGTTGAGACATTATGTTTAACAAAGATGGCGGCAGTAAATCAAATTAGCGAAGAATCAATGCAGTCGCGATCTCGATTGTTGAGTAATTCTTATTAACAAAGATGGCAGCGAAGAATCAGTGCAGCCACGATTCAGTCGTTTCGAGACGGGTTAACAGCGAACTGAATTGAATCCAAAATCCGATATTTTTTATTATAACATTTGAAGCTTCTGATTGGTTGATTCTCATAACCGTGGTTATAAGTAAGATCGTCGAAATCATTGGAGTCATAGTCTCAAAATTTTAACAGTCTGTTTACTTAACGGCCCGTGACACGTCTAGTTGTTGTGAGTACGTGTGTCAAACATATAATACGAATACACGTGACAAGACGACATGCATGTCTGCTGCTGGCCCCTTCTGAGGGATTTGCCAACTGCCCTGGGGGAGTCAGAATCTGCTGTAACAAAGATGCTTCAAGACATGGACCAGCAAAAATGGAGTGACCAACGATCTTTGGCTTGTGAGTTCTCTGCCTCTATTTTGAGACTTCTGCCTCCCTTATGGAGAAACCCGTTTTAGCCCATCCTGCTTCTTCGGCTTCTAGGACCCAATTCAACTAAACTTGCTCAAACTGGAACACCTGATGCATCACATTCGGTTCCCCACTCGCATACTTCCGGTGCAACTTATTGGTCACCCAGTTTGATACCCGTTACAACATGACCCTTTGACCACCTGCATGTTTCTTCAACTTATTGTTTTCCACAATTCAATCTGTTGTTTACTGTGCTATATAGATAGATAGACAGACCGATAGATAGATACTTCTATTCTGCAGCCAGGTGTGACCTGAAGGCATTTACTGAAGAGGCCTTGATGGTGTTTGAAATAGGAGTCAATTTACTAGAGAAGAAGTGACGAGAGCTAAGATGATGAATCTGCATCTTCAGATTGTGTCCCCTGGTGGATGGGTTGAGGGCTGGAGTAAACAAGCTGTTGCCACAGTTAGTTAGGACAAGGTCTGTTATAGTGGACATTGCCGAAACCCTTTATTATTTTGTAGGCCTGTGATATATAATATCTTTCATTCTGCAGCCAGGTGTGACATGAAGGCATTTACCGAGGGGGCATTGATGGTGTGGGTACTTAATCTGTTCCAAATGGGAGCCACTTTACTAGAGAAGAAGTGGCTATGAAAGATAGCCCCCCCCTCTCAACATCTAAGTGGCACTGTGCCTTGTTTGGAGTGAAAATGCAAAAAAATAAAAAATAAAATCTGAAATTTCATACTTACGCTTAAGTTGTCTCAGTAAGAAATTCAATTCTCAATAAGAAATTGAGGTACTTAGGCATTGTACGGCAAGTGATTTCCACACATTTGGCTCTGATACTTCCAGTGCAAACTGATCGGTCAGCCAAGTTTGATACGTGTCACAACATAAAACTTTGACCCTTTCTGCACCTGCACGTTCGCTCAACTCAATTGTACGGCAAGTGATTTCCACACATTTGGCTCTGATACTTCCAGTGCAAACTGATCGTTCAGCCAAGTTTGATATGTGTCACAACATAAAACTTTGACCCTTTCTGCACCTGCACGTTTGCTCAACTCAATTGTACAACCAGTGATTTCCACACATTTGGCTCTGATACTTCCAGTGCAAACTGATCGGTCAGCCAAGTTTGATACGTGTCACAACATAAAACTTTGACCCTTTCTGCACCTGCACGTTTGCTCAACTCAATTGTACGACCAGTGATTTCCACACATTTGGCTCTGATACTTCCAGTGCAAACTGATCGGTCAGCCAAGTTTGATACGTGTCACAACATAAAACTTTGACCCTTTCTGCACCTGCACGTTCGCTCAACTCAATTGTACGACCAGTGATTTCCACACAGTTGGCTCTGATACTTCCAGTGCAAACTGATCGGTCAGCCAAGTTTGATACGTGTCACAACATAAAACTTTGACCCTTTCTGCACCTGCATGTTCGCTCAACTCAATTGTACGGCAAGTTATTTCCACACATTTGGCTCTGATACTTCCAGTGCAAACTGATCGGTCAGCCAAGTTTGATACGTGTCACAACATAAAACTTTGACCCTTTCTGCACCTGCATGTTCGCTCAACTCAATTGTACGACCAGTGATTTCCACACATTTGGCTCTGATACTTCCAGTGCAAACTGATCGGTCAGCCAAGTTTGATACGTGTCACAACATAAAACTTTGACCCTTTCTGCACCTGCACGTTCGCTCAACTCAATTGTACGACCAGTGATTTCCACACAGTTGGCTCGGGCTCACTCTACAGTTGAGCGTTCCTCAATTTTTAAAGCGCTACAAAAAAAAAAAAAAAAAGAACATTTCTATAACCATGAACTTTTACCTGCGCGATTAAAATAAAATTTTTATTTTGTCCAATTTTATGAAAAAATCGCTTAGATGATTATTAGCAAAAAACTGATAGCGTGTTCGTTCGTAACAGTGCGATCGGCCTTTCGCGGTTATTGACGTCAGCTGCCGAGCGAACCCAAGTAATTTGTAGAAATTGTAGGTGGTACAATACAGAGGCAATTTTAATTTCTTAATGCCTACTAGCTGGCTGCCTGGCATTGCCTGGTTGTATAATATGCTTAAACATGATATTTTTATTTGGCCTTCGTCAGGTGGTAAACTGCGACGGGATACAAATGGTGAGTCTCCTAACTGTATCCTCAGTAATTACTGCCCTCCATAGTTGTTGTCGTCTCACCACGTCTTGACCAACTAATCCTTTGGCCGGCTTTGGGTAGGATCAATTCATCTCATCTGCTAAATCTCTCTCCAGTCCCTCTAGAATCGCCCAGCATCGTCAACTTTTCCAAACTGGAAACTGTTATAAACTAACTAACTGCTAAAGTTATCAACTCAAAATCCAAATGCTATGTCTGGTATTTTGTCTTAGTTACTGCCACACCTGATTAATGGAAACTAAGCTGAGAGTAGCTGATTATTCGGAAGCTGATGATTGACCGTAAGGGGTCTTCCTGTCTGGAGAGTTCCAAAAGATTTTGCCCCTCCCTTCATCATATTTTTACAAATCTTTTGTTGAGATGGTTAAACACAACAGGATATGAATGCTAAGTCTCTTAACTGTACCCTCTGTAATTACTGCACATTTTGGAGATAGCGGTTTCAATCCTACTCAAAGCCTGCTAAAGGATTAGTTGGCCAAAAAATGGTGAGACGACAACAACTATGGAAGGCAGTAATTACTGAGGATGTAGTTAAGAGACTCAGCATTCTTATCCTGTTGTGTTTAATGACCTGAGGAAGGTCAGAGGAATAGTTGGCCGAAACGTCGTGGAACAACAACTATGAAGATGAGGATAACAGTCTGCAAATAAATTATTACCATTTATGGTAGCACATCTAAGACAGTAAACGACCAAGTTCTCTCTAATTCTCTCTCCTCTGATCTTGAGCACGTAGTACAATGGGGAAAGCAGTGGCTGGTTACTTTTAATGCATCTAAAACCAAGCTTCTCTCTTTACATCATCAACATTCTGATCCACATCTGGCATCAATTGAAATGAATGGCTCTCGTCTTGAGGAGGCCTCAAGTTTTGACAAGCTTCTGGGCTTGACCTTTACTCCTGATCTTAAATGGAACACGTACATCAAATCTGTTGCCAAGGCCGCTGGAAAAATGGTGGGATCTTTCTATCGATCCGGTAAATATCTCCCTGCTGATGCTATTCTCTATCTATATAAGAGCCAGGTACGTCCAAGGATGGAATACTGTTGCCACATCTGGGCAGGAGCTGCTAGAAAGGACTTGTCCTGCCTTGATAGAGTTCAAAATAGACTTCGTAGCCTCGTAGGAGATGTCCTTTTCACTTCCTTGCAACCTCTATCTCACAGAAGAGATGTTGCGAGTTTGTCTCTGATGTAACGTTGTTTTCATGGAAGATGTTCAACTGAGCTTCAATCTATGGTCCCCCCTTGCCAAACTTTCACAAACACTCGTCTAGCTGTACACACTATCAATAATTCCCCCCACTCTTTATCTGTGCCTAAACCTAAACGTAGATTCCATGAACAAAGCTTCTTTCTTAGAACTGCACGCCTGTGGAATTGTCTTCCGTTTTCCTGCTTTCCGGCTGACTACAATATGGTTGTGTTCAAGTCTAACGTAAATAAGTTCTTGATGAGCCGTTCCATATAAGTTATCAAATTTACCAAGTTTTCATTACTAATAATTACTATATTGTCCAATGTCTACTGTACACTCTTTAGCCCCTATCATTGAGTGGCCTCTTGGCCTTGATAAGTGGTGATGCCTATGTAAAAAAAAAAAAAAAAAAAAAATTAATTTTCCAATCGACAAATTAAATATATTGTAGTATGTTTTTTTTGTGGTCTCCTGGTCTTACTGGATTCTAGGACAAGAATTTATCCAGTCTGGTGGAGTATCCAGCTTAGTCCGCAAATCTAATATATAAAAGGTAAAATGTGTGTATGTGTGTGTTTGTAGATCTTGCAAAAATTTCCGACAGACGTATCGGAACGTGACAAAATTGACATCGTTTCAAAGCTCCATCTTCTGGGCAACAAATGTCCAAAAATTAGCCAAAGACATTAATTCTTTCACCCTCAACTGGGCCGTTTTTTTTTTTTTTACAAGGAGGGGTTGGTTTTTGTGTTGACATTTTCGCAAGTCATCGTCTCCATTGGATTGACTAACCTTAATTTGAATGCTTGCAACTTCCGGTTTCGTGATGGATGCATCAGTTAAGATGTTAGGATATTTTTCACCTTCTTTTTCTCATTGGCGGTACAAGTTCAAGCCTACCTACCTCTCTCCACCCGGGCTGCCTACTGGTGTTTTGCCCCCCCCCCTTCCAACTCTCCCCCCCCCCCGCTACTATCACTTTTTTTTTTTTTTTTTGTGGTCTCCTGGTCTTACTAGATTCTAGGACAAGAATTTATCCAGTCTGGTGGAGTATCCAGCTTAGTCTGCAAATCTAATATATAAAAGGTAAAACGTGTGCATGTGTGTGTTTGTAGGTCTTGCAAAAATTTCCGACAGACGCATATTTTTTTAAACGCCTCTCTCCACCTAGGTTGACTACTGTTGTTTTGATCCCCTTGCCCCCACCCCGGTTCATTACTACACCACCTCTCCACACCCGAGCAACACAGAGTAACCCCGCTAGTAAATAAATAAATCTATATATCTATAAAAGTGAACGTTTCTGTGTGTATGTCTGTGTACATTTCCCTATGCAATAACTCTGTCAATTTTAAGTGTACAGACTTTAAATTTGATATAGTGAGATATGGGAAAATCTTTGTAATCCGTTTTCGGCCAGAAATTTGGCTGTTAAGGGGTCAAAGTTCAACGATTTGACCTTTGAGAACTCAACTAAACTCCTCCGCCAACTTTGGGTCTGAAAACTTGAAATTTTAGATATAGGTTCCTTGGACATGGATCTAACTTAATAACTTGATTTGAGCCCAAAACAATAAATGTTAAGGGGTCATAATAGGGGTCAAAGTTTAAAAAATTGACCTTTTTTTTTTTTTCTCAACATACACCTCCAAACACCCAGGCTGAAATGCTAGTCTGAAATATTTGAATACTTAAATCGGTGGTTGTGTCCATATTCTGCTCCCTAAAAATCTTTTACAATATACCAAAGAAACTTTGTTAATATCTATTGTTAAAACTTCCAAAATTCCGAGGTATCTTAATTTAAAAAAAAAAAAAAAAAAAAAAGGACTCCTTCCAACCCCAGTTTTTATCCCATTTGCATGAAATATTTAAACTAAATATAGCCCACGCTTTGATCCGTTGAGGCCTAGCATCCTTGTTTCAAAATTCAAAATGTCTGACAAGATACACCTGAAAAAGATTGGAGATTGCACCACTTTTATGGCCTATGAAGATATGATACAAAACCTTATGCCTAGAATCCTTATTCCAATTTTTAAAAAAATGACTCTCACGCCAGAGTTGAGTAGCGAGATATCTGTTCGCATCAACAATTACATTGAGAGTATTGCCAGGACCGCTGCGAAGAAATAGGTTCTCTCTACCGTGCTCGAAAGTTCCTAATGCCCGAAAGTATCCTGTACCTCTATAAGGCCACCATTCGCCCATGTATGGAGTATTGCTGTCATATTTGGGCTGGTGCATCTGCTACTAGTCTCTCGCTCCTTGACAAGGTTCAAAAGAGAGTTGCAAATCTGATAGGTCCTGACTGGCATCTAAGCTTCAGCCTCTGTCCCATCGACGAAATGTTGCATCCCCTCTGCCTACAAGTACTTTAACGGTGAATGCTCTGATGAACTACAAGCACTTGTATGCTCTCGACGTAAATGGCCCCGACAAACCTGACAAGCAGCTAATCCCACCCCTTCACAGTAGAGACCCCTAGATGTAAGAGAGCCTTCTACTCCAGTAGTTTCTTCCCCAGAACCGCTAGACTTTGAAATTCCCTTTTGGCTCCCTGCTTCCCCAACTGTACTGACTTGCAGAAGTTAAAATGCAATGTGAACAGGCATCTTGCTGCCCAACTCCCTACATAGTATCCCTGTAGCTTATGTCCCTGATAGTAGCCCCCTACATTAAAATGGCAACGTGCCTTGTTTGGGGTGAAAATGTAATAAAAAAAAAAAAAAATTACTTTTAAATTACCTTTAAACTTCCGCATGTTAGTACAGTCAGGAAGCAGGAAACTGGAAGGGAATTCCATAGTCAAGCAATCCAAAGAAATGGGGCGGAATTTTGCTGCTCATCTGGTTTGTCGCTTATGTCAGACGTTCTTGCAGACTTTGAAATGCTGTACCGATTCCTAAGTTCGAAAAGATACAAAGGTTGGAGGTTACATCGGCCGAAACGTTGTGAGAATAACACTCAAGATGAATCAACCAAATTAGAAGAATACTCGTCCCAGGACAGGTAAAATTAATTTCCAGACTGACCGGAACTGTTTCGCACCACTTTTATGGCTTATGAAGATATGATACAAAACTTTATGTCTAGAATCCTTATTTCAATTTTTAAAAAAATGACTCTCATACCCATTTTTGTCACATTTGCATAAAAAATTAAAACTAACGTTCTGATCTCTTATGCCTAAAATTCATAATGATCGGTTTTGCACCACTTTTATGGCTTATGAAGATACTAGCCTGGGTGCCCGGCGTTGCCCAGGTGTTTGAAGGTCTGTATTGAGCAAAAACAAAAAAAATTGGTAACAGGCAGGCAGGCTCGAACCCGTACTGCGAAGGAGGAAAAGAACGAAAAAAAAAAAAAAAGTGACATCTTTGCCGTTGCTTCCATTGTCAAATCAGAAGTGGCGAAGGTTTAAATTAAGGCTAGTCAATCGAAAAGAGGGAATGACTTTTGAAAATATTAGTGAAAAAGCGACCCCCTTCCAGTTGAGAGTGAAAGAATTAATGTTTTTAGCCAATTTTTCTATATTTGTTGTCCGAAGGGTGGAGCTTCAAAACGATACCGATCTCGTGAAAATCCGTCACCTCTGTCGAAAGTTTTAGGCAGACATACATACATTTAAACAGACAGGTGAGATTTATATTATAGATGATACAAAACCTTATGTCTAGAATCCTTATTCCAATTAAAAAAAAAAAAATGACTCCCATGCCCTTTTTTGTCCCATTTGTATAAAAAATTTAAACTAACTATAGAACACGTTCTGATCCCTTATGCCTAAAATTCATAATGATCGGTTAATTAGTTTAGGTGTAAATCTTATACATAGAAATATATAAACATATACACATAACTAACTTTCGCATAGGTATGCAAATACCTTGCCTTGTCTAACCAGACAATCAGCAAAATCTCACCCCTTCTCTGTAGAGCTCCCAAATGCTGGGAAGCCTTTTACTCTAATAGTTTCTTCCCTCTTTGCTTTCATGTCTGCACTAACATGTTGAAATTTAAAAGTAATGCCAATATATGCCTCGCATCTCAACTCCCCACCTAGTGCTCCTGTGAATAGGATCCTAACTAGTAGCCACTTATGCCCAAGTGGCAATATATCCCTTGTTTGTGGGTAAATAAAGGTTTTGTTTGGTTTTTAAAAAGGTATACTTGCACTGTTAGCAATATACCCCTTGCTTGGGAGTAAATAATTTTTTGTTTGTTTTTTTTTAAATAGGTGTATACAATCAAATAGCAATACACCCCTTATTTGGGGTAAATAAAGTTTTGTTTTTTTAAAAAAAAATTTAAAAAAAAAGGGTTTCTTACACTCAAGTGACAATATACCCCTTCTTTGGGGTAAATAAAGTTTTTTTTATTTTATTTTATTTTTTTTAAATGTGTATTTACACTCAAGTAACAATATACCCTTTGTTTGGGGGTAAATAAAGGTTTTGTTTGGTTTGTAAAAAGTATACTTACACTGTTAGCAATATACCCCTTGTTCGGGAGTATATATATATATATATATATATATATATATATAAATAAATTTTTTTAAATTTTTTTAATAGGTGTATACACTCAAGTAGCAATATACCCCTTATTTGGGGTAAATAAAGTTTTTTTTTTTGTTTTTTTAATGAATAAGAGGAGAAAAATGTATACACACACACACACACAGTTAACAAAATTTCGCCATTTAATTTTGGCTGCATATTTAGAAGCATGTTGCGATCCAAACCTAATTTTAATAATAATGCAAATACCCTCCCACGTGTGGTGACGTCACGAACATCACGGAGAAAGCAGTGGCAGCAACTTCAGTTGCATCTACTGACGCCTTTGTGGTTTCCAAAAATCGACTGCACAACATCTATGGAAGCACGGAATGCAATAAATATCTTTTTTTGTCTTTCCTTTTATCCTATTTCTTTCTACGCTTCGCTTTGCTTACTGGCATATCAACCCTTTTTTAGTTATTCAAAAAAAAAAAAAAAGGAAAGAAAAAGAGACGTGAAGAAAGAGAACAAAAAGACTAATTTAAGATTTAATTTATTTTTATTTCTATTTAATAATTTTTGCCCCCCCCCTACAAAAGGAGGGTGGACCTGTAAATTTACCCTCGTCTGTCCGCACTTTTCTAAATAACTATGCCTTGAATTTTTTTGAAATTTTGCACAAACATTAAACATGATATGAGTAAAAAAAGTAACAGAATAAAACTTTGGTTGCTCCCCCCTAGTGGTGCCTTTCGGGTTAAAATGACTAAAATTGACACTTTTGTGCTTATTAAAAAAAATTGATGCCTTGGATTTTTATAAAACTTTCTGAAAAGTTGGAACTAACTGATTTCGATATAATTTTGTTTGTCTATACTTCGCGATAACTCTTGGGTGTGTCCCAGGGGCTATTTTAGGACTAATAAAAACACTCCATTTTTGAGACTATTTTACCATATTTGTCCAAAATTTACTGCGTATGTTTATTTAGCAGTTTTGCATGGTGCGGAACTCAAATTTGAATATGTTAAGGTCTTGGAGACTTTTGGGGCTAAACAGGTGGGGGGGGTGGCAAATGATGAACTTGGTCATTTTTTTATGCCTTGTTCGCTGTGCACTCACGGGGGACTATACATGCTTCACTTGTTTTTACTAGTTTTGCAAACTCATTTTTTCCGTATTCAAACAATCTAAACAGAGGTCTGTGGATGACCAAACGGGTCACATTATTTTCCAAACTAATCCTGGCCAGGTCTTCATTTATCCCTCTTTCTCTCCATGTTTACCTTGGTCTTTTCCTGTGACCTGACCCTGCTACCTCAACTGCTCATCTAATTCAAGCACTTTCGTCCATTCTTTTACCATGGCTATACCATCAAAGTCTATTCTTCTGCACACTATCATTTCTATCCAGGCAACGCATATCTTCAACTCATTTACCAGGTTTCACTTCCATAATAATAACTTCCTGATAGACAACACTAATACTCTGCTTTATATATATATATATATATATATATATATATATATATATATATATATAATACACTCCTCCTTTATTTAGAATTCGACCCCCCCCCCCGTATCATTTATAATTTTAATTTGTTTTGATTTATTTCGCTCCTAATGAATCCCACGCTAGACGCTGCGTCCCCACTATGCTACCTAGCAGCTTCTCTACTCTTCTGATGAGAAGCATTAGGCTTCGAAATGCCTTGGCATAAAGAGTCCCTTCTTTCTATCTCCCAACTAATCAATTGTATTCCCTTATTGAATAAATGAACCAATCTATATCCACCAATATATAGTTCTGTGACTTCATTTCTCCTATTGTTTTCATATTTATATATATATATATATATATATATATATATATATATATATATATATTTATATATATATATATATATATATATATATATATATATATATATATAAATAAAATAAACTCCGGATTAAGGACTATCCACTTATTAAGTGTTTCCTTTGCAGATTAAATATGATTTTAACTCTTTTTCAAAGTATTTTTTAACATGTTTTATTAACTATTTGCTCATATATATATATATATATATATATATATATATATATATATATATATATATATTAGGGCTGTGACAACAGAATATTCTTAGCATTGTTTTGACACAGTTAATCAACCGAGAACCATTAGGCTTCGATTGTATTCCATTATTAAATAAATGAACCAATCTATATCCACCTGTATAACTATTTTACCATATTTGTCCAAAATTTACTGTGTATGTCTATTTAGCAGTTTTGCATGGTGCTGAACTCAAATATGTTAAGCCCTTGGGACTTTAGGGGCTAAATGGGTGGGTGGTGGCGGCGGCAAATGATGGACTTAGTCATTTCTTTTTTTGCATGGTGCAGAACTCAAATTTACATATGTTAAGACCTAAAACTGCACCTTTTGTTCATTTTCACAAGGATTTGACGTCCCCTGGGGACTTTTGGAGCTAAACTAGGAGATGAACTTCCCAAACCCCCCACAATCACCTAATGTTCTTGAACTCCAAAACTAAAGCACGGCCGACCTACCAAGCAACCCCCCTCTCACCTTTTCCTTTTTCCGCTTTTCTCGAACCCATCCCCTGACATCGTTCTTTCATTCTTCCATAAACAAACATTTCTGTAAAGTCTGAGGAGGCTTCAAGACGGCCAAAACCGATCGAGTAGCTGAAACAATAATATAACTAAACAGCAAAAACGATAATAAAAAATAAAACGTGTATATATATATATATATATATAGGATGAAACATAGAAGCCTCTGTGTAATTTGTCATGAATATATTTTCATTACTACCTAGCTCTACTCAAGCATTGAGCACTGAAACTCGATGCATAAAATATTTATATCTACTTATGACATTTTATGTATAGATTGGATTACTTAAGGGAATGGCTCATCAAGAACTTGTTTACATTGGACTTGAATGCAGCCATATTATGTTTAATAAATTTTGTAAGCTTGAACCAATATATATCTATATATATAAAAATGTAAATGTTGGTTCGTTCGGAATTGTCTAAAAAACCACTGGACGGATGGCTTCCACGTTTTGGTATAATATGTTTACTATATCCATGTGTGTTTTTATATATTTCTTTTTAATTATAACATTATACTTAATTTTTCTATGATAAATAGGTGGATTTATTTGTACAGTGAGGCCATTTTTTTTATTTAGGGACAATTATTTATTACCGCTTCCTGTCACGTGACCAGTGTTACAATTTAGCGGTTTTCCTGCTATATCTGGAGATTTCGGTTACAATCTAGCAGGAAATTCTAGAAAATCTGGAGGTATTTGGCAACCACACACCCGCATTAGATTATTAAAAAATAAAGAAAAGCGCTTGAAAATATTCAATGTAAGTAAAAAAAAGTAGCATTTATTGCCTTTGGTAACAATTATTTATTGATTATTTGTTTTGTTTTTCACCTTTTTTTCGACTAACCATTCTTAAATCTCACTATAAAATCGATTTTTCCAAGTACATTTTAGGTTGGGGGGGGGGATTCTAACCTCCGAAGTTTGGGTTTGTATTACTGTACACATAGATTCGAAAAAGTTGTCAAAAAACAAATATATAACAAATAAATGTTATCAAAAGCAAGATAAGTTACTTTTCTGCCAAACTGGATATTTAAATTAACCACACGTGGTCGCAAAATGAATGCCGACGCTCAAAGTGTATACACATTTTGACTCCTCCCTTTACTTAAAAATTCACCAAAAATCAGGAAATTAACGAATTTTAATGAAAATTGCAGTATTTTTCAAATAATGATCGCAGAATATAATGAACTAATTATTTTTACTTAACTCTTAGTGAAAATGTTTTATTTTGTTTAAACAAAAAATATCTTTACTAAAGTTATGGTTTTCAGTAGTAAATAAAAAACGCAAGAATTTTTTTTTGCTTTTTTTAAAGCATCGTAATTTGTAACAATAAAAAATAATTTTTACAGTAACATTACGAAAAAAGCCCCTAAAGTCCGTATTAATGTATTCGATATAAGTCGAAGAAAAATGAATTATCGGATACTATTCAGGAAATTAAAGATTCAATTAGATTCCTGTTTCAGTCACCTAAATTATTTAGGATGAAATGAGTTTAGGAATTTATAGCCAAACCTAAATATTTTTTTTTTGGTAAATATCCAGATACGCTTCTACAGAACACCGACCACTCTAATTTGTTTGGGGGTAGGGAAACAAATATATAACAAATAAATGTTATCAAAGGCAAGATAAGTTACTCTTCTGCCAAACTGGATATATTTTTCGTGTTTTTATTCAATGTAACATATTTATTCAGCTCGAAAAACATACAGTGTTTACCGATGTATTTGAAAATTCAAAATGGCGTCTCACACTCTCTTTAACACCGTAAGTTTGGAAAAAGGTGTTATAGATAAAAAACTATACAAAATACTATTAAAAACCCGCCGAATATATGTCAACCTATGTTACAGTAGCATGTATTGAGCGAGTTTTTAACAGTATTTTATCCGGTTTTTTTATTTATAACATCTTTTCCCAAACTTACCGTGTTAAAGAGAGAATCAGACTCCATCTGGAATGTTCCAATACATCGGTAAACACTAAACTCCCCCTCTAAAAAAAAAACACTTTCCTTCTACTAAATGGCGAATCCCCCCCCCTTCCTCCCCCCAAAAAATTTGTGATAACTTAAAATTAATAAAAAGGATCAATAAAAAGGACTAGAGGGTAGCGATCTTGGTTCCTATTTACAATGTCTCCCCACGGGACAGAGTTAGACACCAGGGTCGTTTTTTTAATGTGGAGAAAAGGAACAAAAATAATTGTCTCAGTCGTGAAGGATTTCTCCTCCACTGACAGAGAACAAGAAATTGATGTGCAGCATTTGAAGAAGAGATACTACACTTTGATCTTGACCCGAAAGCCACTTGGTTGGAAATTTAAAAAGCCATAAAGAAAAAAAAAAAAAGAAATAGACAAGACAGCAGCCATCTTGGTTGGAAATTTAAAAGTCATAAAAAGAGTTAATATTTGAGATGAAATAAAAAGCATATAAAAACTACTTCAAAAGTCATTGAAAATCTGTACGAACATTGGTTTTCACGCGTTTATCGGCCCTGTCGGTGGGGCATTAGAATACACCGACTGCCTCCCTGCAGAGGGTAAAAGTCCCTCAATGGGGGTCCTGGATATGACCTTAAACTATATCCAGTGGTGAGGCCCCAGCTTGCGGGCTTTGGGGAGTGTGGAGCCACCCTTTCATTGTCTTTGCTCTCAGGTCCACTCTGAAAGTTTTTGCGAGTCATACAAACACACACACACACACACAAACATATTTTCGCTTTTATATATATATAGACTAGCAGTGGGGGTACCCGGCGTTGCCCGGGTGTTTGTAGGTGTGTGTGTGTATGGGGGAGATTAAGTAATAACCCTGTTTAAATATTATAAAAAAGACGATGTTAAAAACTCGGAAAAATCAAAACGAAAAAAAATGGCATAAATAAACCTGTCGGATCGAACCTGCAATCTTAAAATAACAACGCTGTGTGTATAGGGGAAGGGGAGGTAAGCTAAATAATAAGCAAAGTAATAAAATAACGTTGCCCGGGTGTTTAAAGATGTAAAAAAAAAAAAAAAAAGTTTTGGTCGGGAGGCGGGATTGAACCCAGAAGCCTTGACGCGGAGGTGGCAACAAAAGCCAACCACTTAACCGTCTCGACCACGAGTGAGAGTAATTGATTAGCGTGTTAAGTTAAGGCTTCATTGACAGGAAAACACTAAACGTTAGTTTTTGCTTCCTCAAGATGATGATGGGGGGGGGGAAGCAGCTTCCCATTTAAAGGGAATTGTCCAAATCGAATAGCAATTGTCTGATATAAGGAGAAACTCCACATTGCTCAAAAGTTTATTGCTTTTTGGACGTTCCGGCAACTCACAATGATCGAATTTAATGTATACTAATATGCTGGACAAACAGGCGACACGGCCAAATAGCGCGAATCTCATAAAAGTCAACATAAATAAATCTAGAGGTGACGCGCATTCCCAAATCATAGATATTATTATCTAGGGGGTATATGAACACTTTTAAGCGATATCACTTTTAAGCATCATCAACGCTCTGATCCCCATCTGGCATCAATTGAAATGGATGGCTCTCGTCTAGGAGAGGCCCCATGTTTTGACAAGCTTCTGGGTTTGTCTTTTACTCCTGATCTGAAATGGAACACGTACATCAAGTTTGTTGCCAAGGTCGCTGGAAAGATGGTGGGATCCTTCTACCGCTCCAGAAGATATCTCACTACTGATGGAATTCTCTATCTATATAAAAGCCAAGTACGTCCAAGGATGGAATACTGCTGCCATATCTGGGCAGGAGCTGCTAAAAAATAGCCTTTCCTGCCTTGACAGAGTACAAAATAGACTTCGTGACTTAGTGGGGGATGCCCTTTTCTCTTCCCTGCAACCTCTCTCCCACAGAAGAGACGTTGCGAGCCTGTCTTTGTTTTATCGTTATTTCCATGGCAGGTGCTCGTCTGAACTCCAATCTCTGGTCCCCCCTCTTGCCAATCTTTCACGAAAAACACCCGTCTAGCTGAATCCACTGTCAAAAACTTTCCCCACTCTTTATCTATGCCTAAATCAAAACGTAGATTCCATGAACAAAGCTTCTTTCTTAGAATGGCACGCCTGTGTAACTCTGTTCCATCTGCCTGCTTCCCTCCTGACTACAACCTAGGCCTTGTAGAGGTACAGGATACTCTCATGCGTAAGTAACCTTCTAGTATGGTAGAGAGAGCCCACCTTTTCTTTCTTTTTTTTTTTTTTTTTTTAAAGGCAGAGGGATGCAACATTTTGTTGATGGGACAGAGGCTGAAGTCTAGCTGACAGTTCAAGACTTGTTAGGTTTGAGACTTTCATTTGAAACCTGTCTAAGCAGATGCACCAGTCCAAATGTGGCGGTCTTGGATATGACCTTAAACTGTATCCGATGATGAGACCCCCCCCCCTCCCCAGCTTGCGGGCTTTGGGTAGTGTGGAGCCACCCTTTAAATGCCATTGCTTCCAGGTCCACTCTGATCCGGAGTGATAGTACCTGTTAGGGTCCCAACTATGGGTTAAATAGAAACCGACTTTAAAAAATACCCAAATATATTCTATTAAAAATTTTTCTTCCAAATCACTGGATTCGATATTAAATAACCTGAAAAGGGTTGATATGCCGTAAAACAAAATCAACCAAAAAAACAATGTGGTAACAATACTCCATACATGGGCGAATGGTGGCCTTGTAGAGATACAGGATATTTTCAGGCTGAAAGTAGACCAAACGTCCACTTTCTATTTTGCATATTGTCTTAAAACCCAAACGAAAACAACGGTGTTATATTTAATTTTTCTTTTTCCAACCAGAATTATTGCTGGCTTCGTTTTCTTCATTGTAAGATGACCGTTAGAATTAAAAAATAAAAATATTCTAAAAATTTGATGGGCGGAGGTTCTGTTGACCTAAAATATAGATTGTGAGAAATTTTTTATTGTTTTAAAATTTTTTTTTTTTTCTTTTTTTTTTTTTTTTGTCAATTTGTAGATTGGAAGATTTTAGTAAAGCACACTAAAGTTTGGACAACAATACCCCACCCCCACACACACTCCTTTCTCTTTTATTCCTTCGATTTTCTTTTTTTCCCTTTTTTCTTTATCTTTTTTCCTCTTTTTCTTTTTTCTCTTTTTTTTTCCCTTTCTCTCTCTGTTTTCCCCTTTCTCTCTCTTTTTTCCCTTTCTCTCTTTTTTTTCCCTTTCTCTCTCTTTTTTTCCCTTTCTCTCTCTTTTTTCCCTTTCTCTCTCTTTTTTTCCCTTTCTCTCTCTTTTTTCCCCTTTCTCTCTCTTTTTTCCCCTTTCTCTCTCTTTTTTCCCCTTTCTCTCTCTTTTTTTCCCTTTCTCTCTCTTTTTTTCCCTTTCTCTCTCTTTTTTTCCCTTTCTCTCTCTTTTTTTCCCTTTCTCTCTCTTTTTTTCCCTTTCTCTCTCTTTTTTTCCTTTCTCTCTCTCTTTTTCCCCTTCTCTCTCTCTTTTTCCCTTTCTTTCTCTTTTTCCCTTTCTTTCTCTTTTTCCCTTTCTTTCTCTTTTTCCCTTTCTTTCTCTTTTTCCCTTTCTTTCTCTTTTTCCCTTTCTTTCTCTTTTTCCCTTTCTTTCTCTTTTTCCCTTTCTTTCTCTTTTTCCCTTTCTTTCTCTTTTTCCCTTTCTTTCTCTTTTTCCCTTTCTTTTTCTTTTTCCTCTTTCTCTTTTTCCTCTTTCTCTTTTCCTCTTTCTCTTTTTCCTCTTTCTCTTTTTCCTCTTTCTCTTTTTTCTCTTTCTCTTTTTTCTCTTTCTCTTTTTTCTCTTTCTCTTTTTTCTCTTTCTCTTTTTTCTCTTTCTCTTTTTTCTCTTTCTCTTTTTTCCCTTTCTCTTTTTTTTTTCCCTTTCCTCCTCCTCTTTCCCCCCCTTTTCTCTTTTTTCCCTCATTTCTCTTTCCCCCTTTTTCTCTTTTCTTTTCACTTCCCTTCTTTCTTGTTTCCTACTTCTTTTTTCTCCTCCCTTTCTTCATTTTCTTTCTTCTCCTTTTCTTCCTTCTTCCTCCTCTAAGGGCACACAATAAATCCACCGAACCATAGTAATATCACTGCTCTGGATCCTTAGGAGGACCCTGCTAGTGTAATTCCAGCCTTCACTCAAATGCAACGGGACACTATAAACGTAAGTGTTGTAAACTCAACCCCGAGTGACAAGTGATTTTTCAGACTTTTCTTCTCACGCTGAGTGCTTCAGACTATTGTGTATTTTTCAAGTTTCGTATGATGTAACTTTCGACTTTACCTTTTTAATATATTGCAAATAACTAGTCCCAGTTACTTTCCATCTCAAGAGAAAGCCCAAGGATATCATTAATAAAAATAATGCGAATCATCTATAAATATAAAAGCGAAAATGTATGCATGTGTGTTTTTTTGTATGTATGTGTGTTTTTTTTGTGTGTATGTATGTGTGTTTTTTTTGTGTGTATGTATGTGTGTTTTTTTGTTTGTATGTATGTGTGTTTTTTTGTATGTATGTATGTGTGTTTTTTTGTTTGTATGTGTGTATGTATGTGTGTTTTTTTGTATGTATGTGTGTGTTTTTTTGTTTGTATGTATGTATGTGTGTTTTTTTGTTTGTATGTATGTGTGTTTTTTTGTTTGTATGTATGTATGTGTGTTTTTTTGTTTGTATGTATGTATGTATGTGTGTTTTTTTGTTTGTATGTGTGTGTGTTTGTATGTATGTATGTATGTGTGTTTGTATGTTTGTATGTGTGTTTGTATGTGTGTTTGTATGTTTGTATGTATGTATGTGTGTTTGTATGTTTGTATTTGTTTGCATGTATGTTTGTTTGTATGTATGTGTGTGTGTGTGTTTGTATGTATGTATGTGTGTTTGTATGTATGTTTGTTTGTATGTATGTGTGTGTTTGTTTGTATGTATGTGTGTGTTTGTATGTGTGTTTGTATGTATGTATGTGTGTTTGTATGTTTGTATGTATGTGTGTTTGTATGTATGTATGTTTGTTTGTATGTTTGTATGTATGTGTGTTTGTATGTTTGTATGTATGTATGTGTGTTTGTATGTATGTATGCATGTGTGTTTGTATGTTTGTATGTATGTATGTTTGTTTGCATGTGTGTGTATGTTTGTATGTGTGTTTGTATGTTTGTATGTATGTGTGTTTGTTTGTATGTATGTATGTGTGTGTGTTTGTTTGTAAGTATGTATGTGTGTGTGTTTGTATGTATGTGTGTGTGTTTGTTTGTATGTATGTATGTATGTGTGTGTGTTTGTTTGTATGTATGTATGTGTGTTTGTTTGTATGTATGTGTGTTTGTATGTTTGTTTGTATGTGTGTGTGTTTGTTTGTATGTGTGTGTGTGTTTGTATGTTTGTATGTATGTTTGTATGTGTGTTTGTTTGTTTGTATGTATGTGTTTATGTGTGTTTGTATGTATGTATGTTTGTATGTATGTATGTGTGTTTGTATGTTTGTATGTATGTATGTATGTGTGTGTGTTTGTTTGTTTGTACGTGTGTTTGTATGTCTCGCAAAAGCTTTCCACACGGGTCACGGATTTTCGCCAGATCAGTATCATTTTAAACTTCCAACAAATATCGAAAAATTGGCCAAAAACGTTAATTCCATCACCCTGAAATCAGTAGTTTTCTACAGGGAGGGGGGGGGGGTCAGCAAAAACCGTCCTCTCATTACGAGTTCGCTTCTACGCATGCGTCATACGGCGTCGTAACCTGATTTACTTTAAATATTTGAAAAGGCGACAGATTTTCGTCGACGTCGTTTTAGCTCAGTTTCTTAGAGCACGGCCTCATTATCTAAAGGTTTTGGGTTCGAATCGTGGTGTGAGATGTCTTCTTTTTTTTTTTTTTTTTTTCGATTTTTTAAATTTTAATATTGAAGCAGGGTTATTTAAGCCATTTTCACGTGTTTTTCAGATTTTTTTAATGTTCGTTTTTCTGTTTTTTTACTTCGCTTATTCTTAGGTTTTCATTAACACCCCCCCACCCCCGCCAGACCATACACACTCAAAAACACCCGGGCAACGCCGGGTACCCCCCCCCTCCACCCCCGCTAGTCTATAAATATAAAAGCGAAAATGTGTGTTTGTGTATGTCCGCAAAAGGCTTTTTTCCGGGGGCTGCTCGCTCAGCTCCCTCATTCTTAAAACTTTTTATATCACGTGTAAATCATAATATCTACGAATTAACAACGGGGTTTTTTTTTTTTTTTTTTTTTTTTTTTTTACAAAGGCATCACCACGTTATCAAGGCCCAGAGGCCACTCAAGGATAAGGGTTAAAGAGTGTACAGGGTCGCCTGTCTATTCAATTTGCCCAACTTTGAAACGTTAAATATTGCACATTTTTGGATCGCCGCGTGTTGCTTTCGTTTTTTGGTATGAAAAAAAAGCAAAACTTGATTCGAATATCCAGCTTCAGCCAGTGGTCTCCAGAAAGCGATGTAACGTTTGGTCAATGTCAGCTTTTTACCGTCATATCAGACAGTTGCTTTCATTTCGAGATACTCCCCTAATAAACGGGGGAGCTGCTTTTCGTTCCCCAAAGTTCAGTAAAAGCTTTCCTGCACAAAATTTAACTGTTGAGCAGCCATTGCCTTACTCGCACCTGTCAATTTCAAATTTATAAACGTTAACTTAACACACTTATCAATACCTCTCCCCTCGTGGCTGAGATGGTTAGGTGTCTGGCTTTTTTTCCCTTTCGTTTCCACCTTCACGTCAAGGCTTCAGGGTTCAAGGCTACCTTCCTATAAAACTTTTTTTTTCTTTTACACCTCCAAACACCCAACCATGCTTTGATCTATCCCCCCCCCTCCCCAAACAACCCCCTCTCCAAACACCTGGGCAACGCCGGGTACCCCCGCTAGTCTATCTTCTATATATATAAAAGGCAAAATGTGTGTGATCATTTCGTGTATGTCTCGCAAAGGCTTCTTGCGCACGCGTTCCCGGGGTCGTTACTATCGCTTAAAACTGTTTATATACCCCCTATATCATAATATCTAGGATTTGGGAATTTTAGATTTATTTACGTCGACTTTTATGAGATTCGCACTATTTCGCTCTGTCCAGTGTTTGTCCTGCATTTTAGTATAAATACAGTGAAATAAAAACGTTGTGTTCTCGGCTTTCGCGCTGCTTTCCCCCCTTCCCACCATCATCTGGGGGAAGTGAAAACTAAAAATAACGATCCCGCGATGACCTCATTTAGCGTCTTCCTGTCAATCAAACCTCTTTTACTCGTTTTATAAGCCTTAACTTAACATGCTAATCAATTACTCTCACTCGTGGTCGAGACGGTTAAGTAGTTGGCTTTTGTTTCCACCTCCGCGTCAAGGCTTCCGGGTTCAATCCCTCTTCCCGACCAAAACTATTTTTTTTTCTTTTACACTTTTAAACACCCGGGCAATGTTTTTTTTTATTACTTCGCTTATTCTTTAGTTTACCCCCCCCCCCCCATACACAGGTTTATTTATGCCATCTTTTTTTCCGTTTTGGTTTTGAGTTTTTTTTTTTACATCGTCTTTTTTATAATATTTAAGCAGGGTTATTAATTACCATACAGACACCTACAAACACCCGGGTAACGCCGGGTACCCCCCGCTATTATATATATAAAAGGCAAGATGTGTGTTTGTGTGTATGCATTTTTTCTGTGTGTCCGCCAAAGGCTTTTTTCTGGCTGCTTCTCGGTTTGCTCATTCATTTTTATAACTACAAACGCTTATTTTCGACTCTTTAAAGTCCCTGCCTTCACGGTGTCATGCTATGTCATCAGACTATTAAACTCAAGGTTTCGGGTTCAAGCCTACCTCCCTCCCAAAACTTTTTTTGCTGGTTTTTTTTTTTTTTTTTTTGTTGGTTTTTTTAATATTTTACCTTTGCAATTTGTTTTCGAGCCTACCTTCCTACTAAAATTTTTTTTTCCTTTTTGATCTACCACCCTGCCAACACACACACACCTACAAACACCCGGGCAATGCGGGATACCCCCACTAGTCTATAATATAAATCTCACGTATCTGTTTAATGTATGTGTGTATGCATGCATGTCTAGCAAAAACTTTTGACAGAGGTGACGGCTTTTCATAAGATCAGAATCCTTTTGAAGCGCGACCCTTCGGATGACAAATATCAAAAAGTTGGCCAAAAACATTGATTCCTGGGCACTTTTATACAGGGAGGAGTTTTTTGTTTTTTTTCACCAATATTTTCAAAAGTCATCGCCTCTTTTCAATTGTCTGGCCTTAATTTAAATCTACCGCTCATCTATGCATTTCTGAGCATGTTTAACAACGTTTGCAGATACTGCTTGTAGATCTTCTCCGGTGATTCTCCTCATAGTGTTGGTGTTCTCCTTTAATTGGTCTAGACTGTAAGGATTATTTGCATAAACATGACAAGTCCGCTTTACTTATTGTTCTGATAATTAAACAAAAATGAAAAGTTGATTTTAAGAAATTAGGAAACTTAATCTAAAAAAAATGATTAGAGAAAGATTTAAGTGATCGTGCTACTTTTGATTGCTTAATCTGAAACAAAAAAAAAATTGATTGCTTAATCTGAAACAAAAAAATTGATTGCTTAATCTGAAACAAAAAAAAATTGATTGCTTAATCTGAAACAAAAAAAATTGATTGCTTAATCTGAAACAAAAAAAATTGATTTCTTAATCTGAAACAAAAAAAAATTGATTGCTTAATCTGAAACAAAAAAAAATTGATTGCTTAATCTGAAACAAAAAAAATTGATTGCTTAATCTGAAACAAAAAAAATTGATTTCTTAATCTGAAACAAAAAAAAATTGATTGCTTAATCTGAAACAAAAAAAAATTGATTGCTTAATCTGAAACAAAAAAAATTGATTGCTTAATCTGAAACAAAAAAAATTTGATTGCTTAATCTGAAACAAAAAAAATTGATTGCTTAATCTGAAACAAAAAAAATTGATTGCTTAATCTGAAACAAAAAACAATTGATTGCTTAATCTGAAACAAAAAAAATTGATTGCTTAATCTGAAACAAAAAAAAATTGATTTCTTAATCTGAAACAAAAAAAATTTGATTGCTTAATCTGAAACAAAAAAAATTGATTGCTTAATCTGAAACAAAAAAAAATTGATTGCTTAATCTGAAACAAAAAAAAATTGATTGCTTAATCTGAAACAAAAAAAATTGATTGCTTAATCTGAAACAAAAAAAAATTGATTGCTTAATCTGAAACAAAAAAAAATTGATTGCTTAATCTGAAACAAAAAAAAATTGATTGCTTAATCTGAAACAAAAAAAATTGATTGCTTAATCTGAAACAAAAAAAAATTGATTGCTTAATCTGAAACAAAAAAAAATTGATTGCTTAATCTGAAACAAAAAAAATTGATTGCTTAATCTGAAACAAAAAAAAATTGATTGCTTAATCTGAAACAAAAAAAAATTGATTGCTTAATCTGAAACAAAAAAAATTGATTGCTTAATCTGAAACAAAAAAAATTGATTGCTTAATCTGAAACAAAAAAAATTGATTGCTTAATCTGAAACAAAAAAAAAATTGATTGCTTAATCTGAAACAAAAAAAAATTGATTGCTTAATCTGAAACAAAAAAAAATTGATTGCTTAATCTGAAACAAAAAAAAATTGATTGCTTAATCTGAAACAAAAAAAATTGATTGCTTAATCTGAAACAAATAAAAATTGATTGCTTAATCTGAAACAAAAAAAAAATTGATTGCTTAATCTGAAACAAAAAAAAAATTGATTGCTTAATCTGAAACAAAAAAAAATTGATTGCTTAATCTGAAACAAAAAAAAATTGATTGCTTAATCTGAAACAAAAAAAAATTGATTGCTTAATCTGAAACAAAAAAATTGATTGCTTAATCTGAAACAAAAAAAAATTGATTGCTTAATCTGAAACAAAAAAAATTGATTGCTTAATCTGAAACAAAAAAAAATTGATTGCTTAATCTGAAACAAAAAAAAATTGATTGCTTAATCTGAAACAAAAAAAAAATTGATTGCTTAATCTGAAACAAAAAAAAATTGATTGCTTAATCTGAAACAAAAAAAAATTGATTGCTTAATCTGAAACAAAAAAATTGATTGCTTAATCTGAAACAAAAAAAAATTGATTGCTTAATCTGAAACAAAAAAAAAATTGATTGCTTAATCTGAAACAAAAAAATTGATTGCTTAATCTGAAACAAAAAAAAATTGATTGCTTAATCTGAAACAAAAAAAAATTGATTGCTTAATCTGAAACAAAAAAAAATTGATTTCTTAATCTGAAACAAAAAAAAATTGATTGCTTAATCTGAAACAAAAAAAAATTGATTGCTTAATCTGAAACAAAAAAAAATTGATTGCTTAATCTGAAACAAAAAAAAATTGATTGCTTAATCTGAAACAAATAAAAATTGATTGCTTAATCTGAAACAAAAAAAAAATTGATTGCTTAATCTGAAACAAAAAAAAAATTGATTGCTTAATCTGAAACAAAAAAAAATTGATTGCTTAATCTGAAACAAAAAAAAATTGATTGCTTAATCTGAAACAAAAAAAAATTGATTGCTTAATCTGAAACAAAAAAATTGATTGCTTAATCTGAAACAAAAAAAAATTGATTGCTTAATCTGAAACAAAAAAAATTGATTGCTTAATCTGAAACAAAAAAAAATTGATTGCTTAATCTGAAACAAAAAAAAATTGATTGCTTAATCTGAAACAAAAAAAAAATTGATTGCTTAATCTGAAACAAAAAAAAATTGATTGCTTAATCTGAAACAAAAAAAAAATTGATTGCTTAATCTGAAACAAAAAAAAAATTGATTGCTTAATCTGAAACAAAAAAAAATTGATTGCTTAATCTGAAACAAAAAAAAAATTGATTGCTTAATCTGAAACAAAAAAAAAATTGATTGCTTAATCTGAAACAAAAAAAAATTGATTGCTTAATCTGAAACAAAAAAAAAATTGATTGCTTAATCTGAAACAAAAAAAAAATTGATTGCTTAATCTGAAACAAAAAAATTGATTGCTTAATCTGAAACAAAAAAAAATTGATTAGAGAGATCGGGTTATCTTTTAAGTGGGCCATCATATATACAGGGTGGCCGAAAAGTCCCAGGACACTGGCCGAAAAGTCCCAGTCGAAACATATATTTCTGGGCTGTGTTTTATTAAAAATACATGTATAGTGTCCTGGGACTTTTCGGCCACCCTGTGTATATATATATATATATATATATATATATATTCAGCCACACTGATGAGTTGTAGATGACGAAACACGAAAAAATAATATATATGCCGATCCCCCATTTAGGTAAAAATGTACTTGCAAATTGTATGTGTGTGTGTGTATATATATATATATATATATATATATATATATAGTTAATATCTAGTTAACATGTCGCAGAATGGATCTTGCAATCTGAAACTTATTAATAGTTTATCTTTTTATTTTTATATTTAATTCATCTATTTTCTTTTCATATATTAGTAAAAATAGTAACCGTATTATTTTACATTTTTTATTGGGGAAGTGGTATCATGTCCACTGGAGAGCCATGTATTTAACAACTGTCCTGTCTTTAAATCTCCGAAACAGCTTCATGGTAAGCAGCTGATGATCCCTGTATTCTATTTACAAAATTTTAGTTAAGGTTTTCCCTTTTCATTCTTATGTAGTTAAATTCTATTTTAAAATTGAAGACTTTTGCGAAATCGGCTTATGCAAGCGCTAAGTCTATTTTCTATTTAACAATTTTTGTTAAGACCTTTTTGTTTTCATCCTTATATAAATGAATTCTCTTTTGTCATTATAAACTTTTTAGAAGTCGGATTATGTAGGTCTTAAGTCTGCGATAGGTTAAAGTTAATATTTTTCTTCTTCCGGGAATTTAAACTGCATTCCTTATTTTTATTTTTGCATTATTTTTTCAAAGCTTCTTTAGACACACACACATATATATATATATATATATAATACCCGTTCACATACACCTTTCACGATAAAGCTAGAACCCAGAATTAGATAGAATCGAGCAATTGCATCGACAACGGACAACGCCAGACCCAAAGTGGGGTTCGATGTACTGCATCTCATCAGTGACGTGCTCCGACATAGGAGCGAACCCAGGTCGTCGCACTCATGAAGTGTGCAATACTGACAACCTAACGATATGTGAACGGCGCAATCTATTGGCTATGCCTCGATTTTTTTTTAAATTCTTATATTTTTATCCAGTTCTACATTCTATGATGTGACAAGCAACACGTCATATACAACTAAGATAGTTACTGGTGGTATGCAGGCGGTAGATAATCACATCTACAAACATTAACTGAAATTAGCCGACTTCCCAGACACGATTTCGAAACAACCTTATTTGTTGAAGGGCATCATGCACCTACGAAGGATGACCCGCCTTTTCTGCACATATTAGACATTAGGAGGAGATTATAGATATATAAATACCCGTTCACATACACTTTTCACGATAAAGCTAGAACCCAGAATTAGATAGAATCGAGCAATTGCATCGACAACGGACAACGCGTTATATATATATATATATATATATATTTATATTCACATAATTTTGGGGTTTTGTGTATTGATATTCATATAAAGAAACCCTCTTTCTATTAATATGCTTCTTTACACTATATATTATAGATTAAAGTTATAGTGCTACGACAAGAATACCTTAAAGTCGTAACCTTCAAATTGTTATATTAGAGCTTCACATAATATTACACAATGTCATTACGTCATACTCCAAAAGGTACGACGACAAGTATACCTTAAAGTTGTCGCTCCATATCCTACCATATTCTATAAGTGTAACGTCATATTTCTAAAGATATCAGGTCGTATTCTCATAGTTCTTATGTCATATCCAGAAAGTTAAGTTACAGAGTGTAAAAGTATCCCATAAAATGTAGCAGAGAGAAGGAACATTCTTTTATTGTTTAAATGTAGTGTTATAAAAGATGCATTTTGTCTTGTGGTGTCAGTTTGTAGTTAAGAGGAAGATTAGAGAGATCGGACAACGTTTAAGTAGGCCGTTTAATCTGGAAAAAACGATTAGAGAAACCGGGTTACTTTTAAAGTAGTCCAGAAAATGTAGTAGATATGACGAACAGTTCAATTACCTGTAGCATTGTTTAGATAACCTGTAGTTTTATAAAAGATGCTAGAAGTGTTCTCCGTTAACATCTATGTATTTCTGTGCATGTTTAACAACGTTTGCAGATACTGCCTGTTGATCTTCTCTGGTGATTCTCCTGATAGCGTTGATAATGTTCTTTTAGTTGGTTTAGATTGTGAGGATTATTTGTATAAACTTTTTGTTTTAAAGTCCCCCAAAGATAAAAATCACATGATGACAAGTCTGGGTAACGTGGTGGCCATAACCTTTTGCTTATTGTTCTCTCTTCCGTAAACATGTCATGAACTCGTGTCAGTGATCTGTGAGACGTGTGGCATGTAGCGCCATCTTGTTGGAAAAAGAATTGCATTTTGTCTTGTGGTGTCAGTTTGTAGTTAAGAGGAAGATTAGAGAGATCGGGCAACGTTTAAGTAGGCCGTTTAATCTGAAAAAAAGATAAGAGAGCCCGGGTTACTTTTAAAGTAGTCCATAAAATGTAGTAGATAGGACGAACAGTTCAATTACCTGTAGCATTGTTTAAATTACCTGTAGTTTTATAAAATAGTTGGTTGATAAGAGAAAGATTAGAGAGATCGGGCTACTTTTGGTCAAGATCAAAGTGTAGTATCTGTTCTTCAGATGCTGCACTTCCATTTCTTGTTCTCTTTCGGTGGAGGAGAAATCCTTCACGACTGAGACAATTTTTATTTCTGTACCTTTTCTCCACGTTAAAAAACGACCCTGGTGTCTAACTCTGTCCCGTGGGGAGGCATAGTAAATAGGTACTTTTCTACTTTCTAGCGGGAACTGGTGTGTCAATGTAATTGTGCCGTATATAAAACATTTATTTATCTTATCTCGAAAGACAAAGGATACTCCTTGTATGGGGCAGCTGCACGTGTAATTGTGAGGCAAGGGTTGCGCAATCACCAACCACACCTCTCCTGAATCGGCTCTGTTTGAGTCCAGTGGAAAGGAGAGAAGGCCAGGACGACTGGTTGGTTGTTTTTGTTTTATGGCATATCAACCCTTTTTTGGTTAGGGTTATAAATCTCACTTGTCTGTTTAAATTTATGTATGTTTGTATGTCTGCGTGAAACTTTTGATAAAGGTGATGTATTTCCATGAGATCGGTATCATTTTGAAGCTCAATGTTTCAGATGACATATATCGAAAAATTGGGCAAAAATATTAATTCCTTCATCTTCAATTTGCTAGTTTTCTACAAGGAGGGGTCGATTTTTTTTTTTTTTTTTTTTTTTTTTTTTTTACTATCTGGACGTGTCGACACTTTAAAAGAACGATATGCAATAAAATTCTGTTTTAAATTCGGAAAAAATGCCACAGAAACGTATGGAATACTTCAGATTGCTTTTGAACCATCTTGTATGAATTGAGCATCAGCACTGAGTAGAATAAGAGATTCAAGGACGGCAAGGAGTCTGTGAGAGATGATGAGAAGTGTGGTAGGAGTAAGGAAGTCAGAACACCAGAGTTGATTGGCCAAATAAAAAATTTAACGAATAAGGACCATCGTGTGTTTCTAGAGTGTACAGTTCTCACACTGACATCTGTGCACTTATTAGTGCACAGTTTGATGTCAGTGTGAGAACTGTACACACAATTATTTGTGAGGAACTGAAGATGTGGAAGATTTGCATGAATGCGCCAATCCACAACTCCATCCTTGTCACATTATCGAAAAATTGGGCAAAAATATTAATTCCTTCATCTTCAACTTGCCAGTTTTCTACAAGGAGGGGTCGTTTTTTTTAATTTTTATTTTTTATTTTTTTTTATTTTTTATTTTATTTTATTTTTTTTTTTTGCGATCCATTTTTGCAAGTCATTCTATCAGTTGGATTGACTTTGCCTAATTTTAACGTTCCGAACTTCTGGTCGCGTCATGGAGTAGGGGTAAGACGTCAGGTTTTCTTTCACTTTCTTTTCTGCCTTCATGTCACAGGTTCGAGCTTGCTTGCCTATTAACACTTTTTTTTTTTTTTTGCTCAACACCCGGGCAATACCAGGTAGCCCGGCTAGTTTATTATTTATTATAAGAAAAAAGTTTCATGCATAAAAATTCTGTGGACAAATATAGAAACCAGCTAATTATCGAAATTAACAATAGCCCTACAATAATATCAGAGCGTCTCCATTTATGCCGAACATGTACAGGTTGCCAACATCAATTGGTAGTACCTATTTACAATGCCTCCCCACTGAAGAACAGATACTACACTTTGATCTTCAATTGGTAGTATTAGTAATAGTAATTCTACTAACTTGGAATTCTCACATAGGTCATCATCAGCGACTGCTCACTGACAAAAACTGGTGGTGTTCCCTGGAGTCTGCGCGACAACAATTATCCCCAGCTTTCCATTACTCCCTGCCATTTTCGATTAGTTTGGTTGGTTGTTTTTGTTTTATGGCATATCAACCCTTTTCAGGTTATTTAATGCCGAATCCAGTGATTTTGAAGAACGATATTTTAATAGAATATATTTATATTTAAAAAATTTTTGTTTTTAAAGTCAGTTTCTATTCAACCCATAGTAAGGACCCTAACAGATACTACCACTCCGGGTCAGAGTGGACCTGGGAGTAATGGCAATTAAAGGGTGGCTCCACACTCCCCAAAGCCTGCAAGCTGGGGCCTTACCATCGGATATAGTTTAAGGTCATATCCAGGACTCTGGACAACTGGAAACAATGCCGAGATAAGCAGAGAGCACATACAGGACCTGAAAGCCCCAAATGGTCACCCATTTAGTACTGACCAAGTACAGTGTTGCTTAACTTCGGTGATCCAGCAAGAACCGGTGTGTCAATGTAATTATGCCGTACATCTTATTATATTAAAACTGACTTAACGTTTCTTTCCTTTTTTTTCTTTTTCTCCTATCTTTATTAACTACTTGTAGGGTATCATCATTTCGTGCCATCTCTTTGTGAGGACAGCTGTTAATAGGGCGTGCTTGTGCCAGGCATCTTCAAATACAAAGGGTGTCTGGGACGAGCACGACCTATTCCCGATTGTCTTTACAGAGATGAGAATAGATGATGATAATACCCTGGAGGTGGCAGACTCTGTTACGTAGGAGATATTCTGAGTGCAGGTAGTGTATATGAACTCCATGCACCAGAACAACTGGAAACAATGCTGAGATAAGCGGAGAGCACATACAGCATCTGAAAGTCCCAAATGGTCACCCATTTAGTACTGAACAGGTTCAGCGTTGCTTAACTTCAGTGATTCAGCAGGAACAGGTGTGTCAGCGTGACAAGGATTTGAAAACTTGGTAACTTCATGAGGGAGATACCATGGATCGGCCTAAATAGCAAACAGACCCGTGGAAACCTGTTTGCAACTGGATAGTCAATCTTCAGAAGAAACGAACAGTAAAAATTTTTTTTTTTAAAAAAGCCAATCATAATTAATGTTTTATCGGTACTTGTACAGTTTAATCGAAACATTAAAAAATGAAAACCTCAAAAAAAAAAAAAAAAAAAAGTTATATTGTATGTATCCGCCAAACTTTCACAAGAAACACTCGTCTAGCTGTAAACACTATCAATAATTCCCCCCACTCTTTATCTGTGCCTAAACCTAAACGTAGATTCCATGAACAAAGCTTTTTTCTTAGAACTGCACGCCTGTGGAATTGTCTTCCGTTTTCCTGCTTTCCGGCTGACTACAATATGGTTGTGTTCAAGTCTAACGTAAATAAGTTCTTGATGAGCCGTTCCATATAAGTTATCAACTTTACCAAATTTTCATTACTAATGATTACTATAATGTCCAATTTCTACTGTACACTATTTAACCCTTATCCTTGAGTGGCCTCTTGGCCTTGATAATGTGGTGATGCCTATGTAAAAAAAAAAAAAAAGTCCCCCGAAAAAAAATTTCACTTAATTTGATTCCCGATTGTCTTTACAAAGATAAGAATAGATGATGATAAGACCCTGGCGGTGGCAGACTCCCACATCGGAGATATTCTGAGTGCAGGTAGTTTATATGAACTCCATGCACTGACAGAAATGGAGGCCGCATGGACAGAATTTTTGAAGCTCATAACAATATATATAGCAGCTTTATTTTTAGTTTTCTTCAATGTAAGTTCTAAAAAATCAAGGGACTCCTTCCTTAGCATCTATTTTACTGACTGAAAACCATAACGAAAGTGTGCTACAGGTCCGATCGATCGATCAATGCTCCGTTCAGTCTCGAAAGACAAAGGATACCCCCTGTAGGGACAGTAGCATGTGTAATTGTGAAACAACGGTCGTGCAATCCCTAACCACACCTCTCCTGAATCGGTACTGTTTGGGTCCAGTGGCAAGGAGAATACCAGGACGACTGGAAACAATGCCGAGATAAGCAGAGAGCACACACAGCACCTGGAAGTCCCAAATGGTCACCCATTTCGTACTGACCAGGCTAAACATTGCTTAACTTCGGTGATCCAGCAGGAACCGGTGTGTCAACATGATTATGCTGTATATTATGCTACAGGTCTAAATCTAATATATAAAACTCACTATGTCTGTTTGTCTACCTATTTTCAAACTTTATCTCCTCCGAAACTAGAATCATGACTTTTTCTTTATATTTTTTAATATATAAAATAACTCGTGAAATTGATTGTCATAAATTTCATGGTGCATGTTTAATTCATGGTTAAAATATTTGTTTTGACTTTTATCTTCAATGAAAGAAATTTTACGAAAAAAATCAAATCGTTTTCGAAATTCCCTTAATTGTGGTTCCACTTTTTCGCTGTACCAAATTTTTTCGCTACACAAAACCTTTCGATTATATAATGGTATATTTCAAAACAACAATTCCATGGGAATCGGAATCGTACTTGGTATCGGAATTGTTAATCAACATTTTCCTGGAATCTGAATCAGAACAAATTTAGAAATCGTCCCATAACCATAACGAAAGTGTGCTACAGGTCTAAATCTAATATATAAAACTCACTATGTCTGTTTGTCTGCATATTTTCAAACTTTATCTCCTCCGAAACTAGGAGTCGCGGAGCAGCACTAGGGGCCTCAAATGATTGGATTTTTTACGGACCGTTGTTTTATGGACCTTTAGCCGGTTAAAATAGTTTTTAAGGGGTCAAAAAAAAATGGGTCAAAATTTAAAAAAAGAGGCTTGCCTTTTTTCTGTTGTTCTTGGCTTTCGGCCCGGGATCAAAGTGTAGTATCTGTTCTGCAGATGCTGCACTTAAGATAATTTGTACCAGTCAATGAAGGGGAAACCCTCTATACTGGGACAATTATTATTTTTGGTAACCAGAGTGCCCCCTTTTTGCCTACTTTTAGGGGAGCTGGTTTTTACCCCACATTAAAAACGGCCTTGTGCCTAATTTGCTTTGGTGGGGAAGCAAATAAATACCGTTATACATTTTGTACATTCATCTTAGTTTATTTTTAATTTTTAATCAGTTTATATGCATGTCATGTTGATAAAGTGGTAACGTCACCAGCTTTGAATGCTACAGTTTCGGTTTTGATTTCTGTTCTAACTGATGACACCGAAATTCTTTTTTTTTTTTTTTTTTTTTTTTTTTACTTTTAAGATCACAATATAATATATACAAAATCTGGGCGAATCACAATATCATATTTGAGTATATTTTATAACCGGACAACCCCCCCCCCCATACTCTATATATTAAATTTCAACTCTGTAGATCAAATATTCAGAGAGGGGTTTGGTAGTGATTTTTCACACAAACCAACATTTTATATATATATAAGTTTCCGTGTGCTAGGACGTTTTAATCTGAAATTTAAAGCAATTATGCAGAATGGAGAAACTATGCATAAATCAAATTCAACGTAATCTATAATATATATCTCACCTGTCTGTTTAAATGTATATATGTTTGTATGTCTGCCTAAAACTTTTGACAGAGGCGACGGATTTTCACGAGATCAGTATCGTTTTGGAGCGCAACCCTTCGGATAACAAATATCGAAAAATTGGCTAAAAACATTAATTCCTTCACTTCCGGGCACTTTTCTACAAGGAGGGGTCGCTTTATTTTGCAGATATTTTCGAAAGTCATCCTTCTTTTCGATTGATTAGCCTTAATTTAGACTTTTGCCACTTCCAGTTTTGCAATGGATGCAACAGCTAAGACAGTGCGTTTTTTTTTTTCCTAACCCTAACCCCGCCTTCTTTTCCTCCTTCGCGGTACGGGTTTGTTCTGCTTACCTACTACCCCTTTTTTTTTCTTTGCTCAACGCACACCTCCAAACACCCGGGCACTCAGGCTCATAATAAAATGAAACCAATCATCTATAAATATAAAGGCGAAAATGTATGTATGTATGTATGTATGTATGTATGTATGTATGTGTGTTTTTTTTTTAAATAAACCATAAAGCGTTGCAATCAGCATGTATGTATGCATGTATGTTCGCTTTTTCTGTATGTCTACAAAAGGCTTCTTTCAGAGAAGTGGTCGGTCGCTTAACAACTTTTTAAAACTTTTTATATCACATATAAATCGTAATATCTCACAGTTAACAACGAAGCTCGCCTGTCTATTTAATTTGCTCGATTTCGGGAAGATAAATATTCAATATAAAAAAAAAGCGAAAATGTATGTATGTATGTTTTTTTTTAAAAATAAACCATAAAGCGGAAGACCCGTACCCACATTAAGCTGGTCTGCAGTTTAATTTGTTGCTGGCTATCTTGCTCTTGCTTGTTGCTGGATCTCAACATTTTGAACCGAGAGAGAGACTTAGCTGTCGTAAAAAGCTAAGACTCTGTAACATCATCTTTGTATACATACTCTCTCAGACATTTGGACTCATGGATTTTAAATGTTTGAGGGAGTGGCACTCGTCTGACAAAACGTTGCAATCAGCATGTATGTATGTATGTATGTGTGTTCGCTTTTTCTGTATGTCTACAAAAGGCTTCTTTCAGAGAAGTGGTCGGTCGCTTAACAACTTTTTAAAACTTTTTATATCACATATAAATCGTAATATCTCACAGTTAACAACGAAGCTCGCCTGTCTATTTAATTTGCTCGATTTCGGGAAGATAAATATTCAATATAAAAAAAAAAGCGAAAATGTATGTATGTTTTTTTTTTTTAAATAAACCATAAAGCGGAAGACCCGTACCCGCATTAAGCTGGTCTGCAGTTTAATTTGTTGCTGGCTATCTTGCTCTTGCTTGTTGTTGGATCTCAACATTTGGAACCGAGAGAGAGACTTAGCTGTCGTACAAAGCTAAGACTCTGTAACATCATCTTTGTATAGATACTCTCTCAGGTATTTGGGCTCATGAATTTTAAATGTCTGAGGGAGTGGCACTCGTCTGACAAGACGTTGCAATCAGCATGTATGTATGTATGTGTGTGTGTTCGCTTTTTCTGTGTGTCTACAAAAGGCTACTTTCAGAGAAGCGGTCGGTCGCTTAACAACTTTTTAAAACTTTTTATATCACATATAAATCGTAATATCTCACAGTTAACAACGAAGCTCGCCTGTCTATTTAATTTGCTCAATTTCGGGAAGATAAATATTCAACATTTGTCGCTCGCCGCATGTGGGTTAGTCTTTTTCCTATAACATCTTGGGAAGCGTTCCCGCCCCGCAGTCAAACTTGACCTCATTAACTCATTAAAACGGGCACCTGCCAAATCCAAGTAATTAAATAAATTCAAACGTGTTTCTGTTACCATCTCGCGGTGTGGCAATGGTTAACGTCTCACATTTTTTTTTTTTTTCACACTTTAATTTACAACTTTGCCTCAAGGGTTCGGGTTCGATCCTCATACTTACTTTTTTTTACCCCCCCCCCCGAGTTTCCACACACACCTACAAACACCCGAGCAACGCCGGGTACCCCTCGCTAGTCTAATGAGAAATCATAAAAAATGAATAAGTAATTAATGCTCTTTTTTTTTTTTTTTTAAGGAATATACAACCTGCCAAATCCAAGTAATTAAATAAATTCAAACGTGTTTCTGTTACCGTCTCGCGGTGTGGCAATGTTTAATGTCTCACGTTTTTTTTTTTTTTTTTTTTTTTTTTTCACACTTTAATTTTCACACTTTAATTTACAACTTTGCCTCAAGGGTTCGGGTTCGATCCTCATACTTGCTTCTTTTTTTTTATTTACCCCCCCCCCCCGAGTTTCCACACACACCTACAAACACCCGGGCAACGCCGAGTACCCCTCGCTGGTCTAATAAGAAATCATAAAAAATGAATAAGTAATTAATGCTCGTTTTTTTTTTTTTAAGGAATATACATATTAGTTAACCTTCATGAAATGAAACCAATCCTCTAATAAGGAGCCATAAAAAATAATTAATTAAAGCTCGTTTTTCAAAGGAATATGCAAATTAGTTAACCTTCATGTAGTCGCTCGCATATCCATGACTGAGTATATTTAGTTTGTTTTAATGATTTTTAAATAGAAAAAGTAGGCTTTTAATATCAATTTCAGAGGGATAAAAAAAATTCAAATTTATATGCGCGCGTGTGTGTGTGTATATATATATATATATATATCGCATGCACGACAGCCGAATCCCCAAACAACTTTTCTATGGGGAACTCAGCCAGGGAAAGCGGAATGCAGGGGGCCAAAAGAAACGATATAAAGACTGCCTGAGAACCTCCCTAAAAGACTTTGACATCAGCCCCCAGTCTTGGGAGAGTCGCGCTGCTAAACGTTCGGCCTGGCGTTGCGTCATCAGCCTAGGAGCCGACAGGGCAGAGAATCAACGCATGACACACGACCAGCAGAAGCGCAAGAGGAGGAAGGAGAGAGCTGCCTGTTCACAGCCTGCCGATACCGCCTTCTCGTGTCCAGAGTGTGGAAGAGTCTGCCGAGCACGGATTGGCCTCATCAGCCATCTCAGGACCCACAAACCCCCGACGCCGAATTGATTGATACCTTGGTCATCGTCGATTCCGACGGACGAGCAAGAAGAAGAATATATATATATATATATATATGCGTACGAATTAAAGCCATACATTTTTTTAAGTTAAAAAGTTGAATAATTCTGTAAAGTTAAAGCAAATATAAATGTATATAAATAATAATAATATTAATATGACAGTCCGGGTTTGTATTACTGTACACATAGATTCGAAAAAGTTGTCAAAAAACAAATATATAACAAATAAATGTTATCAAAGGCAAGGTAAGTTACTTATCAAACTGGATATGTTTTTAGTGTTTTTATTCAATGTAACATGTTTATTCAGTTCCAAAAACATACGGTGTTTACCAATGTATTGGAAAATTCAAAATGGCAGCCGACTCTTTCTCGGAGAGGGTAAGTTTGGGAAAATGAGTTATAAATAAAAAAAAACAGTCAAAATAATGTTAAAAACCCACCGAATATATGTCAGTCTATGTCATGGTAACATATTGAGCGAGTTTCTAACAGTATTTTGTCTGGTTTTTTATTTATAACTCATTTTCCCAAACTTACCGCCTCAAAGAGAGAGTCGGCTGCGATTTTAAATTTTCCAATACATCGGTAAACACTGTTTTTCGAGCTGAATAAACATGTTACATTAAATATAAACACTAAAAACATATCCAGTTAGGTAGAAAAGTAACTTATCTTGCGTTTGATAACATTTATTTGTTATATATTTGTTTTCTGACAACTTTTTCAAATATATGTGTACAGTAAAACAAACCCGACAGTCCTAACCAGATGAAAAAGCTCAATATTTAAGATAGAGCATTAATAATAAAGTAATTCACTTTCAACTCTGTTTGTTTGTTCCCTACAGACACCAAAACGGCTGGGCCGATTTTTATGAAATTTCACGCAAAAGTATTTTATGTGCCTACCAGTGTTCTTGGGTAGGTTTTGTATCAGAATATCTATATCTATAAAAGCGAAAATATATGTATGTGTGTATGTTTGTGTGTCTGTTTGTGTGTCTGCTAAAAACTTTCGACAGACACGACGAAAATTCACAAACTTGGTATCATATCGAAGCCCCATCCTTCGCTCGAAAAATATCGAAAAATTGGCCGAAAACGTTCATTTTTTTCACCCCGAAATCAACAATTTTCGACAAAAATGGTCTTCTCGTGATGACGTCATGACCTGATTTACTTTAAATAGTTGAAAAACTGAACAAATTTCATGTACGTCGCGTTAGCTCAGTTAATTAGCGTATTGGTTTATTATCTAAACGTTTTGGGTTCGAATTGTGGTGTGAAATGTCTTTTTCTTTTTTCGATTTTTAAAATTTAAATATTGAACCAGTGTTATTTAAGCCATTTTTCACGTAACGTTTGTTTTTTTTTTATTATTATTTATTTTTTTTTTTTTACTTCGTTTATCCACCCCCGACCACACATCCAAAAACACCCGGGTACCCACCGATTTTTTAAATTTTAATATCAAAACAGGCTTATTTAAGCCATTTTTCATGTGTTCGTTTTTCTGTTTTCATCGTTCGTTTGCCTTACGTTAGTTTTTTTGTGTCTTTTTTTTGATGTTTTGATTACCCCCCCCCCATCCCTCCTCCGCTTAAGTTTTTACGTTGTTTTCTTTTTTACTTCGCTTATAACAATGCTTACGTCGTCGTCGTAATGCTCGACGACTTCCGTGCGCACACCTGTCAATTTGGTTCTTACTTAAATAAATTCAAATATCTTTCAGTAACTCATTCTGGCTGGCCAATTTTATTTTCAAAATTCGCCTCAGGGCTTCGGGTTCGATCCTACCAACTTTTATCCCCCCCCCCCCCGGTTTCTCTTTTATTTAACACCACACACACCTCCAAACACCCGGGCAACGCTGGGTACCCCCGCTAGTATATATATAAAAGGCAAATGCGGCGTGCGCATTTTTGTATGTCTTTTCGCCTATGGTCCGGGGGGGGGGCTTACTATCGCTTAGAAGTGTTTATATACCCCCTAGATAATATCGAAGATTTGGTGACGTGGGTCGCGTCTAGATTTTTTTACAGCGACTCTTACAAAATTATTGCTATTTTGGCTTCTCATGTGTTGATTCGGCTTTTTCGTATAAAAAGTGAAACTAATTGAAAGCTAAGACGCTGTTCTCGGCAATCGCACCGGGGAACGTCCAGAAGCAATCAGCTTTGATCAGTGTGGGACCAAACTTCTTAGATCAGACAATTGCTATTCAATTTGGACAATTCTCTTTTTTATGGGGAGCTGGTTTCTCCCTCCCCAACATCTTGGGGAAATAACCAGCCAAAGTTGGGTAAACAAACCCAAAAGCTGCCCCCCCCCCCGCAATAAAAGTTAACTCAGCTACTTCTATTTGACCTCGTTAATGAGGTCAAAAAGAAGGAGCAGAGTTAACTTTTATTGCGGGGCACGTGTCAATTCTGTTTTATTAAAAATAAATTCAAACGAGTTTCAGTTACTCTTTCTTGCTGGCCGAACGGGTAACGTGTCAGGTTTTTTTTTTTTGCACGCTTTATTTCCCACCTTCGCCTAAAGGTTTCGGGTTCGATCGTAATTACTTACCAAAACTTTTTTTTTTTTTAAGCCCCCGTTTTTAAAGGTGTTTTAACATTGTTTTTTTTTCTTAAGCCCCCGTTTTTAAAGGTGTTTTAACATTGTTTTTTTTTTTAAGCCCCCGTTTTTAAAGGTGTTTTAACATTGTTTTTTTTTAAGCCCCCGTTTTAAAAGGTGTTTTAACATTGTTTTTTTTGAAGCCCCCGTTTTTAAAGGTGTTTTAACATTGTTTTTTTTTTAAGCCCCCGTTTTTAAAGGTGTTTTATAATTGTTTTTTTAAGCCCCCGTTTTAAAAGGTGTTTTAACATTGTTTTTTTTGAAGCCCCCGTTTTTAAAGGTGTTTTAACATTGTTTTTTTTTTAAGCCCCCGTTTTTAAAGGTGTTTTATAATTGTTTTTTTAAGCCCCCGTTTTAAAAGGTGTTTTATAATTGTTTTTTTTAAGCCCCCGTTTTTAAAGGTGTTTTAACAGTTTTTTTTTCTTAAGCCCCCGTTTTTAAAGGTGTTTTAACATTGTTTTTTTAAATTTTTTTTATATATATATAATATTTAAACAGGGTTGTTACTTCTCTTATTCTTTTGTTTTGATTCCGCCTAACACACACACACACAGACACACACACACACACACCTCTAAACACCCGGGCAACGCCGGGTACCCCTGCTAGTCTTTCATAAGTATCAATAATCGAAATAATCCGATGAAAGAAGGAAAAGTTGATTTAGACCAAAGTTAACCCCTTACACAGCCTAACATCACAAACGCATTTGAGAAGTTTTATTATCACACACGCTGAAAATCCCAGCATATTAAATCAATAGTAGAGACATGTTCGAAATGAATGTTTCTGTTTGGAACACACTTGAAGCATGATACTTGACTTTTGCATTTTAAACTTTAATTCAAGTCAGTATATATATATATATATATATATATATATATATATATATATATATATACTAGCGGGGGTACCCGGCGTTGCCCGAGTGTTTGTTTCCGGGACGGGGGGGGGGGGAGTTTTAAAAAATGTTATGGTAGGTAAGTAGGAAGGATCAAACCCGGAGTCATGAGTAAAAGTAGGAAAATAAAGTGTGAAAAAAAAAACAAAAAAAACATCTGCAACGTTAACAGTTCGGCCACCAAGAAAAGTCCATTCCAGTTGTTTAGGAAAAAAAAAAAAAAAAAAACGATTACGGTAGGTCGGCGCGAACGTGAAAATATAATGTGAATTGTCCAGCACGCTAACCACTACGCCACAGAGCACTGCAGCTTAGTTTAGTGATTTTAAATAACTTCACATGAAAGAATTACGAAGCCAAACCGGTGTTCTCTTCTCAACTGTTCCTTGTGAACGATCCCCAAACGGTGTTAAGTGGTGGCAGGGGGAGGAAGAATTTATTAGAGAGAAAATATTTTACCACTTCTATTGATCTTAACCGATTTTGGCCGTGACTTCTCAGCAGAAAAAGTATAGAAATCTAAGATTATCGAGGAATTTAAGAAATAATAAGCCTATAACACACCTCAGATATTGTTCTGCCGTTTGTGCATATTATATTTGCATGAAATATCTTGATTTTTAATCCTATTAAGGTCAAAATCCGACGTGGAAAAAATGAGTTCATTTTATTTATATATATATATATATATATATATATATATATATATATAAATATATATATAATTTTTTATTTTTAAAAGAATCTATAGACATGTATGTTTCGAGGTCTTCTCTTCAGTGTAGCTTGACTGTGTCTCTCTGATTCCTAGAGACACAGAAGAGAGGTAGGACCTCGAAACAGGCATGTTCATAGATTACTGTTTTAAAAAAATATATAAAAATATTATTATCTACGTTCAAATAAAATATGGGCGACTTTTTAAGTAAAACGATCCTCGAGGCGAAGATACTACTTAACCATATTTATTGTTTAAAAAAGAAATCAGCAACAAATTTACATATAATCTTCTATAATATAAATCTCTAGTCAAATGTCTGTATAAGTGTATGTATGTTTGTATGTCTCGCAAAACGTTCGACAGAGGTGACGAATCCTGACATGATCAGTATTATTTTGAAGCTCGACGTCTCTCTGACGACACATACTGAAAAATTGTGCAAAAACATAAATTCCTTCACCCTAAACTCGGCCGTTTTGTACAAGGAGGGGTCGATTTTTTTTTTTTTCACCAAAATTTTAGCAAGTCATCGTCACTGTTGGATGGACTTTGGTTAATTTCAACGGTTTGGATTTCCGTCAGATTTTCTTTCACTTTCTTTTCCATCTTCGCGTCACACACCTCAAAACACCCGGGCAACGCCGGGCACTCAGGCTAGTCCATAATAATTTTATAAAATTAACAGTAGGTTCTCTACAGTGCAATGTAGACTGCAATGTATTGTGGACTAAGTCACTGGGGAACTGGGCGGAGTACTTAACTAGGGTAGGCAATCAGTCGATTTGATTTAAAAATGGCCGATTTCGCTGACAATAAAAATATGGGAGGGTGGAATATTTGTTGATCCTTATTCAATCCCGGACAAAAGCAGGTCTCCCTGCTAGTTCATACAGTTTGGATGTGAACACAATGAAAGTAGTTCTGTCCCTTAAATTAGCTTAAATCACGGGAATGGGTATGTTTGATCTGGCATAATGATGGTTCATTAAAATTGTGTAAAAGTATGGAAATAAAAAAAAAAAATTAAAAAAAAAAAACGTTTACACGTGTTTTTGATATAGATGTACATAATAATACTTTGATAAGTATGTTTTAACTTAAATAGGGATGGTATAATAAAATTGTGGTGTCTGCGTTCGCGCCTGGCCTCCATAGAATGGAAATAGGCACAAACTTTAATAAAGACTTTTCATATCTATCTGCGTAAGTATACTTTGATAATTATGTTTCAGTTTGAAGAAATATGGTATAATAAAATTATAGGGTGTTCGTTCGCACCTGACCTCCATAGAATGGAAATATGTCACAGTTTAACAAGGTTTTTTAATATAGATCCACAGAATATTATGATAAGTGTTTCAGTGTGAACAGGTATGGTATAATAAATTAAGGGGTTTATCGATTTTATTTTTACTTTCATCATATTTTGCTTTGGTTTTGATACCCCAAATTCGAAGCTATCTCTTTACACCCCTTCCTTTTCATAACCTATCATACTTTCATAAATCAGAGTCCATTTTCTGTAGGCTGTTTTTGAACCCAGTCAACGACGGATACTTTTGCTATATATATATATATATATATATATATATATATATATATATATAACTACTTCATTTACTCACACAAATTTAATATACGAAAGTATAGATTTATGCGTAAACTTTAAGTATTTACTTTAAAAGTGCTCAATACGTAGGTAGAGCTAGTTAGTAATTTATAAAATATATATGGCGATTAAGCTACACTGAATATTCTGCGTTTCATCCACTGTAGGATTCGTCAGGCTTATGCGCGAATTTTTTGGTTGCTTCTTGTTTTTATATATGTTGAGGATCTGTTTTAGAACTAGGTTAGTGGTTTAAGGTAGATCTTTTCCCTCCTTATATATATATATATATATATATATATATATATATATATATATATATATATGAATATACCTAACCTAGTTCTAAAACAGATCCTTTGTTCGATAAAATGCATGCCCATTGGCTGATAGGAGGGGGCGCGGTGGATACTAGAAAGCTGATTGGCTAACTAGAAATCCTCAACATATATAAAAACAAGAAGCAACCACAAAATTCGCGTATAAGCCTGACGAATCCTACAGTGGATGAAACGCAGAATATTCAGTGTAGCTTAATCGGCATATATATTTTATAAATTACTATATATATATATATATATATATATATATATATATATATATATATATATATATATATGTGTGTGTGTGTGTATTTCCTCCTCTTCCTTTCCTATTGATAATGGTATCCGACGAGATTAAGCTTTGCCATTTTTCTCTGAATCACTTTCCGAAATTGCATCGCCAAATTCCACTTTCGTTTCGGATTCGTTTGAACAAAGCGGATTTAAATCTGTGCGCATTTCCGTATCTTAATCGCTGCACTTGTTCCGGACTGACAGCAAGATATCCGAATTATTTTGATTCAATTCGAGATTCTACACTTTATTTCCTCTTTCTTTCCGCAACCTCGGAACTAGACATTTTTATCTTTTTGTTTTAAAAAAAAAAAAAAAAAAAAAAGAAAAAAAAGAGAGCATCACTAAAAAGCTGGGCAATCAAATCACAGGACACATTCGTTACCGATGAAGCAAATACAACCACATAAATTTTCAAATAAATATTAAACACCTTTTTTTTTTATTTAAAAGTAGCCTGGATGCCCGGTGTTGCCCGGGTGTTTGGAGGTGTGTGTTGAGTTTAAAAAAAAAAAAAAAAAATGATAGTAGGAAGGCTCGAACTCATACCGCGAAAGAAGAAAAGAAAAAAAAAAAAGTGACGTCTTTGCCGTTGTGTCCATTGTCAAACCGGAAGTGACGTAGGTTTAAATTAAGGCTAGTCAATCAAAAAGAGGGGATGACTTTCGAAAATATCGGCGAAAAAGCTACCCCTCCCTGTAGAAAAGTGCCCAGTTGAGGGCAGAGGAATTAATATTTTTGGTCAATTTTTCGATATTTGTTGTCCAAAGGGTTGACCTTCAAAAGGATTCTGATCTTGTGAAAATCTGTTGCCTCTGTTGACAGTTTTAGGCATACATACATACATACATACATACATACATTTAAACAGACAGGTGAGATTTATATTATAGACTAGCCTGGGTGCCCGGTGTTGCCTGGGTGTTTGGAGGTGTGTGTTAAGCAAAAAAAAAAAAAAAAAAAAAAAAAAGTGGTAGTGAGTAGGCAGGCTCGAACCCGTACTCCGGAGGAGGAAAAGAACGTGAAAAAAAAAAAAGTGACGCTTTACTGTTATGTCCATTGTCAAACCGGGAGTAACAAAGATTTCATAAATCAGAGTCCATTTTCTGTAAGCTGTTTTTGAACCCAGTCAACGACGGGTACTTTTGCTAGTATATATATATATATATATGTGTGTGTGTGTGTGTGCGTATTTCCTCCTCTACCTATCTCTGGTCCCCCCTCACCAATCTTTTATGAAAAACACTCGTCTAGCTGAAACCACTATCAATAATTTTCCCCACGCTTTATCTATGCCTAAATCAAAACGTGGATTCCACAAACAAAGCTTCTTTCTTAGAACTACACGCCTTTGGAACTCTCTGCCGCTTGCCTGTTTCCCACCTGACTACTACTTGGACGTCTTCAAGTCCAACGTAAACAAGTTCCTGATGAACCGCCCCCTTGAGTAGACACTTTATTAAATATCCACACTAACGTACTGTACTTACAATAACCCTTATCCGTGAGTGGCTTCCGGGCCTTGATAAGTGGTGACCACCTTGTAAAAAAAACAAAAAAAAACAAAAACCTCCATTTATCGTATCTACAAAATCTGGTCCCAATAGTGTAGAAGTGCCCACAATTTCTTTGAGAGAAAATGCATTTTTTTTTTTTTTGTATAACTATCATATTATCTTACCTTCGGGTCAAGATCAAAGTGTAGTATCTGTTCTTCAGATATTGCTGCACTTCATTTTTTTGTTCTGTCAGTGGAGGAGAAATCCTTCACGACTGAGACAATTTTTATTTTTGTTCCTTTTGTTCACATTAGAAAACGACCCTGGTGTCTAACTCTGTCCCGTGGGGAGACCTTGTAAATAGAAACTATCATATTATCTTGAGCAATAGCAGTAAAAACGTCTTTAATAAAAAAAACAAAAAAACTAACGTTTGAAAACTTAAACAACGAATACACAATCAGATGCACGCACGCACGCACATACGGTTACAGTTATGTCGTAAAGATACCTGCTAGTAGTACAAGGAGATTTTGTTTTTTGTTTTATAGGACAGGTATTTTGTGTATTTAGGTCATTATTTTATTAGTTGGCTTTCTTTGCGCAGACACATAATTTTTTCATTTTTTTTTTTTTTTTTTTTTTTTTACGTAACTGCAGTTTTTAACAGGAAATTTAAATCGCTTATCTAACTTTAAAAAAAAAAACTTGGTCGAGTTTTTGTTTTAAATCTAATTTTTTTTTTTTTTTTTACATTTTTTTTCCTTTACTCATGATTTGCAACTTTATAAAGACTACAAGCCACTCGAGGATAAAGGTTATTTGAGATTATCAGTATCGTGACAATGAATATCATGAGGGGACTAAAAAATGGTAATGGAATTATTTTTGGTCACCTCCCCTCCCTCCGGACAAAGGAGGGATTGATCCTAGTAATTCATCCCCGTTTGTTCACACTTTTTTTTTTTTTTTTAATAACCACGCCTTGAATTTTTTTTTAATTTTGCACAAACATTAGCCGGTAATCGTGAAGAAAGAGAGAGCCTGTTTCCTGCGTTTAACTATAGGTGGCGCTACTGTCTGTCCACCCAGTTACGGAAGCACAAAATGTATATAATGGCACCCTTGAAATAAAAAAAATGTTTTTGTTATATTTTAATTTTAAACATTTTTTTTTTTTTGCAAACATATTTAAGTTTTATTTTTCCAAACATTTACGTTTTGTTGCTGGTTTATTTTCAAACATTTACGTTTTTTTTTTTTTTGCAAGCATAAACTAAGTGTTTTTGCTATATTTTTCTTTTAAACATATTTATGGATACAACCGTTTTTCCGCGAGTATTTTTTACGTTCTTTTAATAAAAAAAAAAATCAACGTTTTTTTCTTTTATCTTTTTTTATATTATTGACCCCCCCCCCTTCTTTCTTTATTTTTCTTCACTTATTTTACCTTTTCCGCGAGTATTTATATTTGTAAAAGGATATTGTAAAACCTGAATCTTGCTTGAAACTACTATTAAAAAATAGCGCGGTACAATAAGTGCATAAGCAAACTTTTCAAAAAGAAAAATATTTCAAAAATATTTTGTTTATGCTTGCAAAAAAAAAAAACAAAACAAACAAAAAACGTAAAAACAAAAACAAAAAAAACGTAAATGTTTGAAATAAACAAGCGTTGTTGTTACACGTAAATGTTTGGAAATATAAAACTTAAATATGTTTGAAAAAACAAAAAAAAAACATGTTTGAAAAAAAAAAAGAACATGTTTAAAATTAAAATATAACAAAAACATTTATTTTTATTTCAAGGGTGCCATTATATAAAGTTTGTGCTTCCGTAACTGGGTGGACAGACAGTAACGCCACCTATAGTTAAACGGAGGAAACAGGCTCTCTCTTTCTTCACGATTACCTATTAGCCATGGTGAAAGTAAATTTTTGTCCGAAAGGATTTTCTGGGATAACTGTGGTTACCCCCGCTAGGGACCATTATAGGTATAAAATTACCCCAAAATTGGTCGTCCATTCGTTTGTTTGCACTTTTCTCAATAACCACGCCTTGGATTTTTCAAAAATTTTGCACAAATGTTAGTCATGGTGAAAGCAAATTTTTGCCAGAAAGGATTTTCCGGAATAATTATGGTTGCTCCCCTAGGGGCCATTATAGGTATAAAATTGCCCCCAAATTGTTAGTCTGTTTGTTTGTTCAGGCTTTTCTTGGTAACTACGCCTTAGATTTTTTTGAAATTTTGCACAAACATTAGTCATGGTGAAAGTAAATTTTCGTCAGAAAGTATTTTCCAGGATAACTGTAGTTACCCACCTAGGGGCCATTATAGGAGTAAAATTGCCCCCAAATTGTTAGTCTATTTGTTTGTTCACACTTTTCTCAGTAAGCATGCCTTAGCTATTTTTTTAAATTTTGCACAAACATTAGTCATGGTGAAAGTAAATTTTACACTCCTGGAGGGGGACCCCACGTGCTTAGCTCTTTTTTTTGTTATGGAAATTTCTCTAGACAAGGCATGAAGCCGCTTAATGCAAAGAGCTAACAGGAACAAAATATGATTATTGCAAAGACAGAGGATGCCTATTGGCTTTAGTCTTGAAAAAAAAAAAACAAGGTTATATGGATATCATCCTGTAGCATCCTTCCTCATATCTCATTAACCTTTATACTCAAGTAGCTTTTAACCTTGATAATTGATGATAGCAAAATATCTCGTTTTTGTCTTTTATTGTTACGTTTAATTCTTCTTTTTTTTTTTTTTGTAAATACCATTTGAGAGTTCTTGAAATATATTTCTAACTTGATAGGCCCTAACCCTACCCTCTTCTCTGAAACCTCTTTCTCACAGACGTGATGTTGCTAGTCTCAGTCTTTTTTTTTTTATAAATACTATTATAGCATGTGCTCTTCAGAATTGTGTGATCTATTTCCTGTTTCCTTTGTTTCAGCTCGTTTAACTCGTTGGTCTAGTGGTCTCCATCGATTTCATGAACAAAGCTTTTCTCCTAGAACTGCCACCTTGTTGAATTTTGTTCTGCTAGCCTGCTTTCCAGCTGACTACATTATCGTCATCTTCAAGTCCAATGTAAACAAGTTCTTGTTGAGCCATCCTCTTAAATAAACAAATGATACCCAATTTCCACATACACTGTTGTCCTGCTAACCACTGTACGCTTGTTAATCTTTATCCTCGAGTAGCCTTTGGGGCTTGATAAGGGATGACGAGAATATTCTTATCATTGCTTTGACTCTCGAGCATATATCCGACACACACAGTTAATCAACCGAGAACCACATCACTCTATATAAAAGCATATAAGATATCAACGGATACACACTCGAGAGTCAAAACAATGAAAGAATATGCTGTTGTCCTGGCCCTAGTTATCATATATGTATGTGTTGGGACGATTAATCGAGATCACGAATCGTAAAAATCAGAACATTTGAGAGGTATCGGAGTCGGTATTAGAATTGGAAATGGTGCCTAGTTTCGGATCCAAAACAATTCTTTTAATTGTCTTTTTTATTTGATTTTATTTACAGCAAAATCTTCCATTGCTGGTAATGATGATAAAATAATATACGTTTGTCGATTTTAAAAATACTAGTAAAGCTAAAATCGATAGATCATCGTCCACAATTTTGATGTTTCGGAAAATATCTGCATTTTTAACATGTGTTTTTACGAAAATTTGAGAAAATAAGTTTTACAATTAAATAATTAGAGATTTATAAAGAATCGCAATCGGTAATTGTATTGGAATCGGGAATCTTGTATCGGAATCAGGAAAAATATTGAAATCGTCCCATCACTAGTAAATATACAAGGTGCGTTCAATTATCATAGACTCTTTAAAATCATCATAGACTCTTTAAAATTATCATAGACTCTTTAAAATTATCATAGACTCTTTAAAATCATCATAGACTCTTTAAAATTATCATAGACTCTTTAAAATTATCATAGACTCTTTAAAATCATCATAGACTCTTTAAAATTATCATAGACTCTTTAAAATTATCATAGACTCTTTAAAATTATCATAGACTCTTTAAAATCATCATAGACTCTTTAAAATCATCATAGACTCTTTAAAATTATCATAGACTCTTTAAAATTATCATAGACTCTTTAAAATCATCATAGACTCTTTAAAATCATCATAGACTCTTTAAAATTATCATAGACTCTTTAAAATTATCATAGACTCTTTAAAATTATCATAGACTCTTTAAAATCATCATAGACTCTTTAAAATCATCATAGACTCTTTAAAATCATCATAGACTCTTTAAAATTATCATAGACTCTTTAAAATCATCATAGACTCTTTAAAATCATCATAGACTCTTTAAAATCATCATAGACTCTTTAAAATTATCATAGACTCTTTAAAATTATCATAGACTCTTTAAAATCATCATAGACTCTTTAAAATCATCATAGACTCTTTAAAATCATCATAGACTCTTTAAAATCATCATAGACTCTTTAAAATCATCATAGACTCTTTAAAATCATCATAGACTCTTTAAAATCATCATAGACTCTTTAAAATCATCATAGACTCTTTAAAATCATCATAGACTCTTTAAAATCATCATAGACTCTTTAAAATCATCATAGACTCTTTAAAATCATCATAGACTCTTTAAAATCATCATAGACTCTTTAAAATCATCATAGACTCTTTAAAATCATCATAGACTCTTTAAAATCATCATAGACTCTTTAAAATCATCATAGACTCTTTAAAATCATCATAGACTCTTTAAAATCATCATAGACTCTTTAAAATCATCATAGACTCTTTAAAATCATCATAGACTCTTTAAAATCATCATAGACTCTTTAAAATCATCATAGACTCTTTAAAATCATCATAGACTCTTTAAAATCATCATAGACTCTTTAAAATCATCATAGACTCTTTAAAATCATCATAGACTCTTTAAAATCATCATAGACTCTTTAAAATCATCATAGACTCTTTAAAATCATCATAGACTCTTTAAAATCATCATAGACTCTTTAAAATCATCATAGACTCTTTAAAATCATCATAGACTCTTTAAAATCATCATAGACTCTTTAAAATCATCATAGACTCTTTAAAATCATCATAGACTCTTTAAAATCATCATAGACTCTTTAAAATCATCATAGACTCTTTAAAATCATCATAGACTCTTTAAAATCATCATAGACTCTTTAAAATCATCATAGACTCTTTAAAATCATCATAGACTCTTTAAAATCATCATAGACTCTTTAAAATCATCATAGACTCTTTAAAATCATCATAGACTCTTTAAAATCATCATAGACTCTTTAAAATCATCATAGACTCTTTAAAATCATCATAGACTCTTTAAAATCATCATAGACTCTTTAAAATCATCATAGACTCTTTAAAATCATCATAGACTCTTTAAAATCATCATAGACTCTTTAAAATCATCATAGACTCTTTAAAATCATCATAGACTCTTTAAAATCATCATAGACTCTTTAAAATCATCATAGACTCTTTAAAATCATCATAGACTCTTTAAAATCATCATAGACTCTTTAAAATCATCATAGACTCTTTAAAATCATCATAGACTCTTTAAAATCATCATAGACTCTTTAAAATTATCATAGACTCTTTAAAATCATCATAGACTCTTTAAAATCATCATAGACTCTTTAAAATCATCATAGACTCTTTAAAATCATCATAGACTCTTTAAAATCATCATAGACTCTTTAAAATTATCATAGACTCTTTAAAATTATCATAGACTCTTTAAAATCATCATAGACTCTTTAAAATCATCATAGACTCTTTAAAATCATCATAGACTCTTTAAAATTATCATAGACTCTTTAAAATTCTGTATGGTTTGCTATACATCTGATGAGATGAATGACCAGTTTTTTTTTGTTTTTTTGAGTATGACTATTTTTATTAGAAGGGTGAGGAGTTGGTTTCATTTAATGGTAATTTTGTATGTTTCAAATATTCGACATTAGCTTAACAAAGATTCCTGAATTTAACATAGTACGTCTGTACAGGGACTGCAATGTTATATTTAGTTTATTCCTGAATTTAGCATTTTTATGTACGTCTAATGTCTTTATTTATATCTGTCTAATATATTTTACGTACGCCTAGCGCACAGTTTTACACATATTTTTCCTCATAAAAAGAGATTAAGCAATACATATATACTTTCCTTTTACTGTTTTTTAAAATTGAAGTTGTAACTTTCGTAACCCTCTTTCGAAATATAATCTACATTTTAATTGCATTAGTTGAAATTCCACGGGTATTGCGATTTATGTTGGGAGAAGCTATAGCATTTTCTTCCCTAGTCAGCGAATAAGAGATCCTGCTAGACTGAGGTAATTTTATTTTTCGTCCTAATTCAGCGTGTTCGATATCTTTTGGAAGCTGGATTTTCCCCACTTTCAGAAACGACTTTTATCTAACTATATCCTCGTGGGGTGCCTAGTAAATAGAGATGCTGTGTCCGAAACCAGACGATAGTATCACAGATATTGTATTATGTGTTGAAGTCTACTTTACCTAAAACTGTTATAACTAGGGCTAGGACAACAGCATATTCTTTTCATTGTTTTGACTCTCGAGTATATATCCGACACAGTTAATCAACCGAGAACCACATCACTCTATATAAAAGCATATAAGATATCAACGGATACACACTCGAGAGTTAAACCAATGAAAAGAATATGCTGTTGTCCTAGCCCTACTGATGACTTCCGCGTAAAAAATGTATAGAGTACTGTTGTCATGTTTGGACTGCTGGATCTCTGTCTCATTTTAGGGTACTGGATGAAGTTCAGAAACGTGTCTGTAATTTGATTACCCTCCCCCTCTCTTCTCTTTCTCTGCACACACTCTTTTTCACAGACGTGATGTTGCTAGTCTCCGACTTTTTCTTATTGATTAAATTATAGTGTGTGTTCCTCAGAATTGTCTGATCTATTCCCTGCTCCCTTTGTTCCAGCTTGTTTGACTCGTTGGTCTAGTGGTCTTCATCACTTTAATGTTTTGATACCTCACTGTAACACAGCTTCGTAATTCAATAGCTCATTTCCAAGAATGTTGTGGAACTCTCTTCTATGCTGACTGTTTTCCTCCTAACTATAGCTTTAGTCTTTTCAAGACTAAAGTCAGTAAGCATCTCCTGCTTTTGCGATAATCATCTTTAATTCTTGTTAAAATAAACAAACGGTGCAGTTTTAGGCCTTAACATATGTAAATTTGAGTTCTGCACCATGCAAAAAAAGAAATGACCAAGTTCATCATTTGCGCGCCCCCACCCCTATTTAGCGCCAAAAGTCCCCAAGGCCTTAACATATTAAAATTTGAGTTCAACACCATGCAAAACTGCTAAATAGACATACACAGAAAATTTTGGACAAATATGGTAAAATAGTTCCAAAAATGGAGTGTTTTTATTAGCCCTAAAAGAGCCCCTGGGACACACCCAAGAGTTATCGCAAAGTATAGACAAACAAAATTATATAGAAATCAGTTACAACTTTTCAGAAAGTTTTATAAAAATCCAAGGCATCAATTTTTTTTTTAATACGCACAAAAGTGTCAATTTTAGCCATTTTTAGCCCGAAAGGCACCCCTAGTGGGGACAACTGGAGTTTTCCCTGAAAATTTTTTTTTTTTTTTTTTTTTACATAGGCATCACCACTTATCAAGGCCAAGAGGCCACTCAAGGATAAGGGTTAAAGAGTGTACAGTAGACAGTGGACAATATAGTAATCATTAGTAATGAAAATTTGGTAAATTTGATAACTCATATAGAGCGGCTCATCAAGAACTTATTTACGTTAGACTTGAACACAACCATATTGTAGTCAGCCGGAAAGCAGGAAAACGGAAGACAATTCCACAGGCGTGCAGTTCTAAGAAAGAAGCTTTGTTCATGGAATCTACGTTTAGGTTTAGGCACAGATAAAGAGTGGGGGGAATTATTGAGAGTGTTTTCAGCTAGACGAGTGTTTCTTGTGAAAGTTTGGCGAGGGGGGGGGCATAGATTGAAGCTCATTTGAACACTTTCCATGAAAATAACGATACATGAGAGACAAACTCGCAACATCTCTTCTGTGAGATAGAGGTTGCAAGGAAGAGAAAAGGACATCTCCTATGAGGCTACAAAGTCTATTTTGAACTCTATCAAGGCAGGCCAAGTCCTTTCTAGCAGCTCCTGCCCAGATGTGGCAACAATATTCCATCCTTGGACGTACCTGGCTCTTATATAGATAGAGAATAGCATCAGCAGTGAGATATCTACCGGATCGATAGAGAGATCCCACCATTTTTCCAGCGGCCTTGGCAACAGATTTGATGTACGTGTTCCATTTAAGATCAGGAGTAATATAGATACATCGGTTCTCGCCAGATCACCGAAACAAAGCATATATATATATATATATACCGCGAGGTAATATACTAGGTTGAGAAACTGGTGCATTCTTTTCTTTTTCTTTTTACATGAAGTTCACCACTTATCAAGGCCCAAGAGCCACTCAGGGATAAGGGTTATTGTGTTTACAGTAATCAATGGTATAGTGTAGCAATAGTATTGGAGAATTGATAAAGTGTCATTACCTGGCTCTTATATAGATAGAGAATAGCATCAGCAGTGAGATATTTACCGGGTCGATAGAAAGATCCCATCATTTTTCCAGCGGCCTTGGCACTCTGTTACATTTTTACTCATATCATGTTTAATGTTTGTGCAAAATTTCAAAAAATTCTAAGGCGTAGTTATTGAAAAAAGTGCGGACAGGCAAAGGGACAAGGGTGAATTTACAGGTCCACCCCCCTTTTGTCTGGGGGACCAAAAATAATTCTGGGGATTTTTCAAGAAAAAACGTGCGAGAAAGTGATAAGAATAGTGTTGTGGTGTGTCCCCCCTACAGATAATAATGAATTCTTCTACTCATTATAAAGACTGGGAGAATATGTTTCTCGGCATTAGCACATAATTTATGCACAAGGGTTCTTGAAATATTTCTGTAATTTAATTGGCTCCACCCTCTTGTCTGCAACCTTTCTCTCGCAAACATGATGTTGCTAGTCTCAGTCTTTTTTTTTTTCTATAAATATTATTATGGTACATGTTCTTTAGAATTGTCTGATCTATTCCCTGCTTCCTTTATTCCAGCTCGTTTGACTTGTTGGTCTAGTGGTCTCCATCAATTTACTGTTTGTCAAAATTTACTTGCGATGTTAGGTTGTATGAAAGTGTTAACTTTGGTTAAAATCGAACTTTCTTCTTTAATCAGAGATTTTTGATTATTAATTTTCGATACTTATCAGAGGCGTTCCGATACAAAACCTGTTTTAATGCCCCATTGTAATGTAGCTGTCTATTCTAGTGGCTTCTTTCTAAGAACTACAGGCTTGTGAAACTCTTTTTCTGCTGATTGTTTTCCTCCTATCTTGCTTTTATTTGTTTTTTTTTTTTTAAGATTACCTGTGAATAGGCTGAGGATTTTTAATGTTGGACTCTCAGGAGGTACGCTGACAACAGCCATGGTAATCGATTTTGTTGTGCAATGTGAGATTATTCGAGTAAAATGCATTTTTATGTGAAGAAAGGAACGCGCCCTCTTGAACTATGGGGGAGTGGTTATTTTTTCCTTTTTTTTTTTTTTTTTTTTTTTTTACCCGAGCGACAGCGCCCTCTCTTTCTCTTTGTTTTTATTATAAAACGTGAGGAAAAAGTGGAAATAGGTCATAAACACATTCCATCGACAAAGGAGGATTTTCAACTGTTTAGATATATTGTGTGTGTGTTATAAGTGTGTAACTATGTGATTGTATATGTGTGTGTGTGAGTGTGTGTAACTATGCGACTGTGTGTAACTATGTGATTGTGTGTAACTATGTGATTGCGTATGTGTGTGTGTGTAACTGTGATTGTGTGTGATTGTGTGTGTGTAACTGTGATTGTGTGTGTGTGTAACTGTGATTGTGTGTGTGTGTAACTGTGATTGTGTGTAACTATGCGATTGTATGTGTGTGTGTGTGTGTAACTATGCGATTGTATGTGTGTGTGTAACTGTGATTGTGTGTGTATGTGTGTGTGTGTAACTATGTGATTGTATGTGTGTGTGTAACTATGTGATTGTATGTGTGTGTGTAACTGTGATTGTATGTGTAACTGTGATTGTATATATATGTGTGTGTGTGTGTAACTGTGATTTTATGTGTGTTTGTGTAACTATGTGATTGTATATGTGTGTATGTAACTATGTGATTGTGTGTGTGTGTAACTGTGATTTTATGTGTGTGTGTAACTGTGATTGTATATGTGTGTGTGTAACTATGTGATTGTATATATGTGTGTGTAACTATGTGTGTGTGTATATGTGTTTGTGTGTGTGCATGTAACTGTGATTGTATGTATGTGTGTGTGTATTTTGAGTGTGTAACTGTGATTGTATATGTGTGTTTTAAATTACTAATTAATATTACTACGTGCATAAAAGTAAGTCATCTATATACATGCATGTTTCAGATTTTACTCTTCATCAGTATTTATTGACAAGGATCGATCCTACAACGGCTCGATAAGTAGTCTGGCGTTTTACCGCGGGACCACCGCGTCCTTGCCAATTTTATGCACGATTTTTTATCGCTTATAAATGTAAGATTGCGGAATTTTTATTTAAACAAAATTTTATGACAGTTGGTAAAAAAATAACCTATATTTTCAAACCAATAAAGTATGCCCAAATTTGCCTACATTTGTATATATAGTGTCCTGGCAAGCCAGTTTCAGTTTTGCTGCTTTTGGATGACTTGGTTGTCTCCCCCGTGGACTTCCAGGTCAGTAATACAGGGTGACCCCCCTCCCCCAAAAAAAACAAACAAAAGCTAAATGGAGGCCATCTAGAACATATGCTGTAGAACGGAGAAAAAAAGACCGTAGTGTTTTGATGTGATGTTTTGAATATAATAAACTAGTTATGACCAAAGTTTCATTTCATTCGGACAAAACACTAAGAAACGAGGCCTAATTAGAGTTAGAGCCCGTTTTTTTGGATTACCCTGTATATATATATATATAAAATGTTTTTTGTTTACTATAAGCTTTTTACGCAAATATTATGCAAGTATAAATCATGTAGAATATCTGCATGAATATAATTACACGTAATAGTTAACTAAAGATGATCATCCCATTAGATAACCGAAAAAACTAATAGGGAATTAATTAAAATGAATGTTTAAAAGAATATGCAAATTAGCTAGTGAATGCAATTCAACAACCCATATATAACAGTTGTATTTTCTTTTTAAATAAATAGAAAAAATGTTTTTAATATGAATATCAATACACATAAAATAAAATATTATAGGGGTACATACATATATATATATATATATATATATATATATATATATATGAGTGTGTGTGTGTTTGTTTCTGTGTGTGTGTGTGTGTGTGTATATATATATATATATATATATAGGGAGACTAGCCACCCCTCCTCACCAAACAAGACTTGTTTGGTGAGGAAGGCGGCTAGTCTCCCTGAAGGATTAAAAACAAGACCTTCCAAAGGGCGAATGAACTCCTTTCTGGGTCAACGGCCAACTAGCACCGTGTATATTTGTGTGTGTGTGTATATGTGTATTGGGGTAGAGAGGGCTCCCGTAAGCTGTGGTGAAGGCAACCTTTCTAGGAGAAGCAAATCTTTAATTTAAAAAACCATAAAGCGGAAGACCAGTACCCGCATTAAGCTGGTCTGCAGTTTAATTTGTTGCTGGCTATCTTGCTCTTGCTTGTTGCTGGATCTCAACATTTTGAACCGAGAGAGAGACTTAGCTGTCGTACAAAGCTAAGACTCTGTAACATCATATTTGTATAGATACTCCCTCAGACATTTGGAATCATGGATTTTAAATGTCTGAGGGAGTGGCACTCGTCTGACAAGACGTTGCAATCATCATCATCATCATATATATATATATATATATATATATATATATATATATATATAGGATTTATCAATGAACTAAATTACCCGATTAATGAGTTTTGGAACCTGGCTGTTAGCTGTAAAAGTGGGTGATGTGGATTTTTTTAATTTTTATAAAGGAGTCACCACTTATCAAGGCCGGAAGGCCATTCGAGGATAAGAGTTAATAAGTGTATGGTACTCAATGGGAATATATCGTTAGTGGAAATTTAGTAAATTCCATTACTTAAGGGGACAGCTCATAAATAACTTGTTTACATTGGACTTGAAGACAACCATAGTGTTGTCAATTGGAAAACAGGAAAGCGGAACAGAGTTCCACATGCATGCAGTTCTTAGAAAGAAACTTTGTTTATGGAATCTACGTTTAGGTTTAGGCACTGATAAAGAGTGGGGGGAATTATTGATAGTTGTTTCAGCTAGACGGGTGTTTTTCATGAAAGTCAGGCCAGAAGGGAACATGGTTTGGAGCTCAGATAAGCACTTGCCATGATTATACTTAGTTTAATTTAGTTTTATGAAAAGAGGATGGAAAACCCCTGTTAAAATTTTTGTGAAATTTTAACAAGTGCTTGCAGTTTGTTGAAGCATTCATTCTTGGCCTTTCATGCCGGGACGTCCAGAAAGCAAGCAGCTTTGATCAATCTGGGAGAAACCCTTCATATCAGACAATTGCTATTTATTTGGCCACCCCCTTTTTGTGGGGAGCTGGTTTTCACCAACATTGTGGGGAAACAAATAAATGAAACAGCTGAAAGCTTAACTGGTCTCCAGCCAACGTTCGTTTCTGCAAGTCAACTTTTTGATTGACATCGCTAAATTTCAACGCTTTTCACTTCCTATGGCTTCGTAGCGTAGCGGTAAAAGTTCACGTTTTCTTTCACTTTTTTCCCGCTCCACCCTCGCGTCGCGGGTTCAAACCTCCCTCCTTACTAACACTTTTTTTTTTTTCACTTTCTTTTCCGCCTTCGGGTTCGAAACACTTTTTTCGTTTTCTTTTACAACTCTAAACACCCGGGCAACACCGGGGACCCCCGCTAGTCTTCTATTGTATAAAAGCGAAAATGTGTTTTTGTGTTTCGCAAAAACTTTCGACACAGGTGACAGATTTTTATGAGATCAGTATCATTTTGAAGCTCGACCCTTTGGACGACAAATATCGAAAAATTGGCCAAAAACATTAATTCCTTCACCCTCAACTGGTCACTTTTCTACCGGGGGGGGGGGTAGCAAAAAATCGTTCATTCATGACAATTTAGCCAAACATGCATGCGTAGAAAAGTTATTTCTTGAATTAGTTTAAATATAAATAAAAACGGCTTCATTTATATCACGCCAGTCGGTAAAATAGTCAGCTTCGTTATCATGGGATTGCACGTTCGATCCGAGATATCAGATATATATATATATATATTTTTTTTTTTTTTTTTCGATTTTAAAAATTTTAATATTGAAATGGTTATTTATATGGCATATTTTTGTTCATTTTTTTTTCCCATCACGTTCGCTGTTTTTTGTTTTTCGTATTTTTTTTTTTGTTTTTTTAAAGAAGTTTTAGTATTGTTCACTGTTTTTTTTTCCGATTTAAAAAAAAAAAAAAATGTTAAATAGGGTTATTATGTTCGCTTATTCTTTATTTTCCATTTTGTTTTGATTTACCTCCCCCCCACCTCACCACACCCGGGCAACGCCAGGTACCCCTGCTAATATATATGTATGTATGTGATGTATGTGTGTGTATAAAACGAAAGCATTTAATAAAAGTTTGCATATCATATACAGAAATAGTTCAGGCAGATTAAAAAAAACAAAACAAAAACAAAGCTTACATTTTCTTGATTTTGTTTGAAAAACCAAATCAAGAAATCTAGAGATTTAAAAGGAATGCTAGAAAAAATATTTGCAAGTAAAGATATTTTTAAGAAAAATGCAGAATTAAACATTTATATTCTTAAATCCAACCGGGATTTATTTCGAAGAATTACCAAGATATGGTTAATCTTGTTTTGGAATTAAACCAAATCTAGAGAACAAAGAAGAGTCTCAATTCTAAAGAGTAATATTTTTCTTGGAATGCTTCTCAAAATTCCCGTGAAATTTGCTTCTATAATCAATATGAATAACTAGCAGATCACCTGGCATTACCTGGTCATCTTGGTGCGGTTTGCGAACGCGCATGACTTATTTTTCACTGTTCGTTCCGATCCAGGGCAAGTTGGTTAATGGACGCCCAACTGTTGATATATGTCCAATCAAAAACATTTTCTCTTCACCTTCTCCTTGGCTTTCCTCTTTCTCTTTTACCTTCTAACATACCCTCAAAGCATAACTTTGACAGACCAGGGGTTGATCGTTTGACATGGCCAAAATATGTAAGGGATTTGTTTTTGATTTTATCAAAAAGACGTGGTAGGGAAGTAGTTTGACGGAGAATGGATTTTTTTTTTCAATGTCCCGTAATGAAATGTGATTTTGAAACGGCTCACTGTGATTGGCTAGTTGTTTAGTCCATGTGATACGATCAAACCCATATATAACCTTTTACTCTAACAGTTATCGGCACCCTTTTGGATTTTAGAATGTTGCTGTGTTTTTGGAAAGCTGCCCAACCCAGCCTGATTCGGTGTTTCAATGTCGTCTCGTGGAGAAAGTTAGTTTATGCCTTTTTCCTAATACATTTCTAGAAGTGTAAGCCATTAATTAATAATTACTACGTGCATAAAAGTAAGTCATCTATATACATACATGTTTCGGAGCTTACTCTTCATCAGTATAGCTAGACTTTTATTGACAAGGATCGATTCTACAATGGCTCGATAAGTAGTCTGGTGTTTTACCGTGTCCTTGCCAATTTTATGCACGATTTTTATCGCTTATAAATGTAAGATTGCAGAATTTTTATTTAAATAGCAGATCACCTGGCATTACCCGGTCATAAAATACACGTCATGAGTCGCATCTTCTGCTTGGTGCGGTTTGCGAACACGCAAGACTTATTTTTCACTGTTCCTTCCGATCCAGGGCAAGTTGGTTAATTCGATTCGTCAGTTCCTAGCAGCATCATTTATAAATAGAATCTCCCGTCTGTGCGGGATCATACCCCATTATCAAAATATTGCAACAACATTAATAAAAACTTGAAGTTTATGTGTGCTTTCGTTAACAAGAGCGATGCTGTCAGTATAGCAGAGGTTGGAAAGGATTTGTCCACTTATAGAAAAACCGCTTTGGCAAGTCGTGTCTATCTTAATTTTAAAACTTCTCTTGAAAAAGTTAATTCATGTATCTTGACTCTGTAATAAAGCTGACATCTATTCAATTTAGCCGCCTTCAGCTTCAGTCAGCGCCTTGTAATGGGTCCGGAACTGGGAGCATGCCTTTTCCACAATCGCTGGCAGGAGCTCGGCAAATACTCTGCAGATGGCGGCGATCAGGCTGGCTTTGGTGTTGTGGGAGGTCATGTTGGTTGGTGATGTTTTTGATGTATAACCAAACAAAGTAGTCCAGTGGGTTCAGGTCAGAGGAGGGAAGAGGGGCAATGAGAGAAGGGTATAAAGTCATGGCACTTCTTTGGACTTGTGGACCAGCGCCGAGTCCTGCTGACAAATACAGGGTTTTGATATTGTGGGAGGTCATGTTGGTGATGTTCTTGACGTATGACCAAACGAAGTTGTCAAGCGAGTTCAAATCGGAGGACGAGGGGGGAGGGGCAGTGAGAAAAGGCATTGTGAGCCTGTCTCTACTCTAACATTATTTTCATAGCAAATGCTTGCTTGACCTCCAATCTATAGTCCCTCTTGCCAAACTTTCACAAAAACACTCGACTAACTACAACCACTAGCAAAAATTTCTACAAAAGCACTCAGCACAACAAGTTTCCTAAATAATTTATTTCTTGGCTATTTTTGCTTTTAATGGGGCAAGGAAAGTTATAGACGTGTATCAAAATTCCTATTAGAATAATTAATTGGTCCCCCAAGAAACGAGGGATTGGAACTAGTAACTCACTCCCGTTCGTTATTTTGCACTTCTCTCAATAACGTTGCCTTGGATTTAAAAAAATTTTTTTGCATAAACATTAGTCATGGTTAAAGTAATTTTTTTGCCTCCTTATTTTCAAACGATATTTTATTTTAACTAAAATTGATTGAACATGAACAAAGCTTCTTTCCTAGAACTGATTACTTGTAGATCTCTGTTCCACTGACCTGCTTCCCAGCTGATTACAACATAGTCATTTTCAAGTCCAATGTAAACAAGTTCTTGTTTATCCGCCCTCCTTAATTTTCCATTTTTACCCCATTTCCACCAATAACTATTAATACACTTATTAACCTTTATCCTCGAGTAGCTTTTGGGCCTTGATAAATGGGGACTCCCATGTAAATATATATATAAAAAAAATAGTTGATCATTTTACGTGATTTTTGGAATATGGTATTTTCTTTCTGTAATGAGTATGTATACTATAGAGATGTTTTTTTTTCTTCTTCTTTAATTTGGGTATTTTTTTTTTTTTTTTTTTCATGGGAGAGGGGAGTTGCAGGCTATAATCAAAATTCCTGTTATGATAATTAATTTAAAATGAGTTATCTCCCCCTGGATAATTTTTAGTTGATTGTTTTAAAAATGTTTCATATTAGCAGTCATTTTCAAACAAGTAAAGCTTATTTGCCAACGATATTTTCCCTGTCGGTATTTGTATCATACGATGGGATGTTTTTTTTTTTTCCCCCATTCGTCTACGCATATATATCATTTCTCCACAGAAGTGAATGATTGCGATTATATTCCACTGGCATAAAAGATTGATGAAATAAATATAATCCAAAGAAAAATATTAAAAAAACAAAAACATAAATCTGTCGGTTTCCCTTTTCCAAACATCAATAATTTCACTTAATGGAATTCTCGTCGTAATATCTCCAATTTTCTTTGACAGCGTATTGATCTGGAGAAGCGGCGTGAGTTTAACAAAAATCATTTAATCTTTTTTTCTGCTTCGGTTTGTGCAGCAAACGTCAATCAGTTTTATTGCATCCGCAACTATCAACAATGACGGACTGAATCACTGCGAAAACGGATATTTTTAAAGATGTTTCCGGTCAGTTTGTACATGGCTGACCGACGAGAGATCAGACGTCCTGTCTACTTGTAGGGGTTAGGGTTAGGTCAGGGTGGATGTACCTAAAATGATATGTTTAGCAGCTAAAATATAATTTAAACTTTAGTTGGCGTGAATGTGTTTTGGGCACATCTGCGTGGCGTGAACGTTGTTTTCAGATGCTTCTGTGTGACGTGAACCCAGTTCTCAGACATCTCTTTGTGCTGTGAATGCCATTTTCGGATGCTTCTGTGTGGCGTGAACACCGTTTTCGGATGCCTCTTTGTTTCGTTTCTATGTGGCGTGAACGCTGTTCTCGGATGCTGCCGTGTGGCGTGAACGCCATTCTCGGACACCTACGCATGGCGTGGACGCCACATTTGGTCGAGAAATGATTGAGCGGTGAAGCTTTAAAGCAGTTCTAAATGACTAAAACTGCCACTTAACAATATATTCAAACACTACCTTTTTTTAATTATATAAACTGCCATTTTCTCTTTTTCAAACATTAGAACCTTGTTTTACATATTTTTTTTCTTAATTCTACTGCAGTCTGTTACAGTTAACGAAGCTCGCCTATCTATTTAATTTGCTCGATTTCAGGAAGATAAATATTCAACATTTGTCACTCGCCGCATGTGGGTTAGTCTTTTTCCTATAACATCTTGGGAGCGGTGAATTGGTAGCAACAGTAATCGCTGAAGCTAAGTGGTTGCTATGGAAACCAGTCATCTCCTTATGTTTTTTTTTTTTTTTTTTTTTTTTTTTTTACAATTTTGAGCACCAGTAAATTCATAACTTTTGTTTTATTGAACGAAAATTGAAAAAAAAAATTTTTCACTTGGGTCGAGAAATGATTGAACGGTGAAGCTTTAAAGCCAGGAATGAGCTGGAACAATTATATTGAAAACATTGCCAGGGCCGCTGCAAAAAAGGTAGGCTCTCTCTACTGTGCTAGAAGACTACTGACACCTGAAAGTATCCTGTATCTCTATAAGGCCACCATTCGCCCATGTATGGAGTATTGTTGTCACATCTGGGCTGGTGCGTCTACTACTAGTCTCTCGCACCTAGACAAGGTTAAAAAAAGAGTCGCCAATCTGATAGGCCCTGAACTGGCATCTAAGCTTCAGCCTCTGTCCCATCGACGAAATGTTGCATCCCTCTGCTTGTTCTACAAGTATTTTAATGGTGGGGGCTCTGACGAACTGCAGACACTTGTGCTCCCACGTCACAGACACCCTCGACAAACCCGACAGGCAGCTAAATCCCACCCCACACAGTAGAGATCCCTAGATGCAAAAGATCCTTCTACTCGAGTAGTTTCCTCCCCAGAACCGCTAGACTCTGGAATTCCATTCCAGGATCATGCTTCCCTAACTGTACTGACATGCAGAAGTTCAAGTGCAACGTGAACCGACATCTTGCTGCCCAAATCCCTACATAGTGCCCCCGTAGTTGCTGACCCTGGTAGTAGCCCCCTACACCTGAGTGGCAATGTGCCTTGTTTGGGGTGAAAATGTAATAAAAAAAAAAAAAAAAAAAAAAAAAATGACCAAAACTGCCACTTAACCATATATTGAAACACGGTAGTGTTTGAATTATATAAATGTCATTTTCTCTTTTTCAAACATTATGCATCTCGTTTTACATATATTTTTCTTAGTTCTACTGCAGTCTGTATTTATTGCGATAATTTTATTAAAATACATCTTTTTTTTTTTGTTTCTATTTACAGGTAAGACTGAACTTATTGCAGATTGAACACAGGTTTGTTGACATTTGCAATCGCATTAAAAATTTGTTATGGAAGTTATACTGTGTTGAATGGTCTGGGATATGATACATCTATAGATATAAAAGCGAAAATGTATGTATGTGTGTTCGCTTTTTCGGTATGTCTACAAAAGGCTTTTTTCAGAGAAACGGTCGATCGCTTCACAACTTTTTAAAACTTTTTACATCACATATAAATCATAATATCTCACAGTTAACAACGAAGCTCGCCTGTCTATTTAATTTGCTCGATTTCGGGAAGATTAATATTCAACATTTGTCGCTCGCCGCATGTGGGTTAGTCTTTTTCCTATAACATCTTGGGAAGCGTTCCCCGCAGTAAATGAAATACAATCCCGCAGTCAAACTTGACCTCATTAACTCATTAAAACGTGCACCTGCCAAATCCAAGTAATTAAATAAATTCAAACGTGTTTCCGTTAGCATCTCGCGGTGGGGCAATCGTTAACGGCGCACGTTTTTTTTTTTCACACTTTAATTTACAACTTTGCCGACACGGTTCGGGTTCAATCCTCATACTTATCTACCAAAACATTTTTTTTAAACCCCCCCCCCCCCGGGCAACGCTGGGTACCCCTCGCTAGTATATCTATAAAAGTGAAATTATCTGTGTGTGTACATTTCCCTACCAAATTACTCTGTCCGTTTTCAGTCTACTAACTCGAGATTTGACATTAGGGCTATTGAGATTTAGGAAAATCTTTTTAATTGGTTTTCGGCCAGAAATTTGGCTTTCAAGGGATCAAAGTTCAACAATTTGACCTTTGAAAACGCTACTTAACTACTCCGTCAATTTTGGGTCTGAACACTTGAAATTTTAGATGTAGGTTCCTTGGACATGGATCAAACTATTTAATATGATTCGAGTCCAGAACGATAAATGTTAAGGGGTCAAAATTGTGGTCAAAGTTAAAAAAAAAAAAAATTGGATCTCTGCAGTCTCTACCAAATTACTCAGCCAATTTTTGGTGTCAACATTTGAAATTTTACATAAAGTGTATTCAGACATAAGTTAAGCTTTTTAATCGGTTTTTGGGCGAAAATTTGGCTGCTAAGTTGTCAAAAAACAAATATATAACAAATGTTATCAAAGGCAAGATATGTTACTTTTCTACCTAACTGGATATGTTTTTAGTGTTTTTATTTAATGTAACATGTTTATTCAGCTCGAAAAACATACTGTGTTTACCGATGTATTGGAATATTCAAAATGGCGCCCGACTCTCTTTAACACGGTAAGTTTGGGAAAAGGTGCTATAGATATAAAACTAGACAAAATACTGTTAGAAACTTGCTCAATATATATTATCGTGACATAGGTTGACATATATTCGGTGTTTTTTTTAATAATATTTTGTCTAGTTGATTATTTATAACGCCTTTTCCCGAACTTATTGTGTTAAAGAGAGAGTCGGGCGCCATTTTGAATTTTCCAATACATCGGTAAACAATGTTTTTCGAGCTGAATAAACATGTTACATTGAATAAAAACACGAAAAATATATCCAGTTCTGTAGAAAAGTAACTTATCTTGCCTTTGATAACATTTATTTGTTATATATTTGTTTTTTGACAAATTTTTCGAATCTGTGTGTACAGTAATACAAACCCTATATATATATATATATATATATATATATATATATATATAATGTGTGTGTGTGTTGTCTTCTGTTGTAGCTATTGTGGCGCCGGTTATATTGATCTTTTCAAGAATCCATTGTGTCTCATGTCTATTATTCTCTCTGAGTGTGGCTATTACTAATGGCCGTGCCGGGGGGGGGGGAAATTATGAAATTATTTCTGATTATGAGTCATGATAAGTTCTCATAGAAATAAACACTTTGTTGTGTCCATGTTGAGATATACACTCAACTAGCAGGAGCCTTGTACCGGCATTGCCCAGTGAAAGTATGACATAAAACTAAATTTTTTTTTTGTTTGTTTTACACAGGAGTCACCACTTATCAAGGCCCAGAGGCCACTCGAGGATAAGGGTTAGTGAGTATGACTATAGCGTAGTAAACATAAGTAGTCGACATTTCCTCAAGTTAAGTTTAATTGTTGCCAGGTTTAAGTTTTAGAGATGATTGGTCGGATTACATGATTTTTATTTTACACAGGCATCAACACATTATCAAGGCCAAGAGGCCACTCGAGGATAAGGGTTAAATAGCGTACAGTAGAAATTGGACAATATAGTAATCAATTCGGTAAATTTGTTAACTTATATGGAACGGCTCATCAAGAATTTGTTTACATTAGACTTGAAGACAACCATATTGTAGTCAGCCGGAAAGCAGGAAAACGGAAGACAATTCCACAGGCGTGCAGTTCTAAGAAAGAAGCTTTGTTCATGGAATCTACGTTTAAGCTTAGCCACAGATAAAGAGTGGGGGGAATTATTGATAGTGTTTTCGATATATTCGGTAAAAATTAAAGAGGTAATAGTGTTTTGAATATATTCCGTAAAGAAACACCCCCCCTCCCACCACCATCACCACTATGACAACTGTGAAAACAAACTGTCAGCCTTGAATATTACTAATAGCCGTGCCGGGAAAAATTATGAAATTGACTTTTGATTATGATTTGATTGTTGTGTCCATGTTGAGATATGATGTCAACTAGCAGGAACCTTGGACCGGCATTGCCCAGTGTAAATCTGACACAAAACCAGAATATATTCGGTAAAAACCATCACCATCTGTGAAAACAAATTAAACTGTGTCTGTCAGCCTGGAAAAAAAATAGCGGGCACTGATGGCCGTGCCCAAAATGAAATCATCTGGCTTACACTGCCGGGCGTTGTCTGACAGTGGCAGCTAGCGGAAACCACTGGCTGTCATTGTCAGCACAGGGGTGGGGATGTTACACAAACACTGAGGAGATCTATCAAATTTTCCCTTAACTAAATAATAATCTTACACTGTTCCTAGTGAAAATGTGAGCAGCAGTAGCAAATAACAACCCCCCCCAAAAAAAAACAAAACAAACAGTTTATGTGAAATACTCAATCCTGATTGGTTAAAAACTCGATATTTGATTGGTTGTTGTGGTCTAACCTCAACCAGTCAAAAAATACTATCACTAATTTCTCCAACTCTTTATCTGTGCCTAAACCTAAACGTAGATTCCATGAGCAAAGCTTATTTCTTAGAACTGCACGCCTGTGGAATTGTTTTCCGTTTTCCTGCTTTCCAGCTGACTACAATATGGTTATCTTCAAGTCTCACGTAAACAGGTTCTTGATGAACCGTTCCATATAAGTTAAGAAATTTACCGAATTTCCATTACTATCGATTACTATATTCTCCAATTTCTACTGTACACTTTTTAACTCTTATCCTCGAGTGGCGTCCTGGCCTTGATAAGTGGTGATGCCTATGTAAAAAAAAAACAAACAAACAAAAAAAAAACAGTTGTCCTGGAAGCCAGCTGATCGATACTTAAGGGAAACTCAAAGACCCTCTTCAGGTGTGTCTTAGTTGTCGAACTCGGAAATGTTTCTGTCGAATTCGGGGAATTTGGACGCAGTTACGAGTAGAATCCTTTATTTACTTTATGGGGCCAGCATGCTTTTGTTCCGTCAGCCATGACTGGATAGAGGTCCTAAGTAATTTGCAATTGTATTTTTTTGGTCGCCCACACTGAGGATTGAACCTTCAACCTTCAGGAGAATATCACATTTTTACAATTGATTTTTCCAAGTACTCTAACCACTGCGCCATTGGTCCTGCCCGAGTTTGACAAGATACACCTGTAGAAGGTCGGAGGTTACATCGACCAAAACGTTGTAAGAATCACACTCAAGATGAGAACAGTAGTCGATGAATCCAAATAATACGAATAACCAATCCTCATCTCAAAAATTCAGAAACGTCAAAAGTATCATGTTCCAAAAATCAGGTAAATTGATCAAGTAAATCTCAAAAATTCAGAAACGTTAAAAGTATCATGTTCCAAAAATCAGATAAATTGATCAAGTAAATCTCAAAAATTCAGAAATGTTAAAAGTATCATGTTCCAAAAATCAGGTAAATTGATCAAGTAAATCTAAAAAATTCAGAAACGTTAAAAGTATCATGTTCCAAAAATCAGGTAAATTGATCAAGTAAATCTCAAAAATTCAGAAACGTTAAAAGTATCATGTTCCAAAAATCAGGTAAATTGATCAAGTAAATCTAAAAAAATTCAGAAACGTTAAACAGTTCATTACCGAAAAAGTATGAAACACAACTTGCGTTTTTGCCTCAAGATTTTTTTGTGGAAGTTCAAACGTCATTTGCATGTTTGTGCAAAACGAGAGAGCAGTTTCGACGCGATCTGCATGGTCCGAGGTTTGAGGGAGAATGATATGAACCGGATGTGGAAGTAGGCTGCATTGCCCCCTTGTGGCAAAGAATGACATTGCCAGAATTAAGGGGAGATAATTAAGTTCACTTTAATGTCACTAGTTTTGTGTTCGTGTGTACATTAATTTACAGAATGGATACAAGTATAATGCTAAACAGTTCATTATCGAAAGGTGTACATAAAACAATACTGTTTGCCGCAAGAGTCTTTTGCGTGGGTGCAAAACAAGACATTGGATTCGGCACGTCTGCATGATGCGAGGTCTGAGCGAGAAAGAGGAAGAACGATACAAACCGGATGTGACACAAGTCTAACGTAAATAAGTTCTTGATGAGCCGTTCCATATAAGTTATCAAATTTACCAAATTTTCATTACTAATGATTACTGTACACTCTTTAACCCTTATCCTTGAGTGGCCTCTTGGCCTTGATAATTGTGGTGATGCCTATGTAAAAAAAAAAAAAACAAAAAAAACCCCAATACTAATGATCACTACAATACTATCTCATTGATTACTGTACACGCAATTCAAAAGCCCTCTCTGCCCGACTTTAACACCATCTGAATTCGCCAAAATCGAATTCTCTCTTCTCCATCTCTTCTCCCCCTCCTCTCTTCTCCTTCTCCTCTCTTCCCCTTCTCTTCTTTTCTCTGTGTTCGAGGAATATATACATATCAACCCCATAACTTGGTTACACAATAACCCTTATCCCTGGCCTTGATAAGTGGTGACCTGCATGTAAAAAAAAAAAAGACGCTAGGCTGTATCGCCCCCCCCCCTTGTGGCAAAGAAAGGCATTGCCAGAATTAAAAGGGAGATAATTAAGTTTACCTTAATGTTACTCGTTTTGTATTTGTGTGTCTTTGTGTGTGGAACTTGGTTCCCGTAGCTTTACCGCAGTAGCATGCTCTCGTTCCGTCAGCCATGACTTGATAGAAATCCTAAGTAATTCGCAATTGCATTTTTTTGGTCGCCCACACCGAAGATTGAACCTTCAATGTTCAGGAGAAGATCACTTTTACAATTAAACCCTTCCCAAGTACTCCAACCATTATGCCATGGATCCTTGCAAGTGGTTAGAAGACTCAAGATGAGAACAGTAGTTCACAGGATCCAAATATTCCGAATAGCCATTTCTCATCTCAAATTAATTTTTCTAATTTATTGAACAAATACGTCATAGTATGTCTTTCTAATTTCAATGATATGAATTCATCTAGTCTGGTGGAACTTGGTTCCCATAAGTACTTTAATAGAATATTCAAATATTTATGTCTTATGTTGAGATCAAGTGTTAGCCCCTATACACCTGAAGAAGGTCGAAGATTACATCGACCAAAACGTGAAAATGACACTCAAGATGAGAACAAGTAGTTCAATGGATCCAAATAATACGATTAACCAATCCTCATCTCAAAAATTCAGAAACCCTTAATTACCATTGCTCCCAGGTCCACTCTGACCCGGAGTGGTAGTACCTGTTAGGGTCCCAACTATGGGTTAAATAGAAACCGACGTGAAAGCAACAAATATATTCTATTAAAAATTTTTTTCTTCAAAATCTTTGGATTCGGCATTAAATAACCCGAAAAGGGTTGATATGCCGTAAAACAAAAACAACCAACCAACCAACCAAATAATACAATTAACCAATCCTCTTCTCAAAAATTCAGAAACGTAATATTAAACAGTTCATTACCGAAAAGGTATACAAAAAACAGGCGCAAAACAGGAGAGCAGTTTCGACGCGAGCTGCATGGTCCTATGAAGGGGCCCCTTGGTTTCCGAGAACTTTGACTGAATCAAAATGAAGCATTCAAGTCATATATATTTGTGCATGTGCGATTCGATGAGACGATCAACAGTTTGCGAATATGATTAACTAAAATTTTTTTTTTTTTTCTTGACTCGAATAATAAATGCTAGAATTAATGCGATTCTCCTCCGGATATATTTGGCGCAATCGTGGAAGGCAATTATCGCAGTACAAATATAAATTAAAATCTTCGACTCTTTATGAAGAAATTGTTTCACATTTCGAAAGAATAAAACATCTTATTAAATTTTTTTGCTTGTTTTCATTTTTTGCAAATCAACGTCGACAAAACAGAATTGACTCAAATAATTCGGCTTTATTATCCTGAGGTTGTATGAAGTATTTTAATGTCTTCTCTTCTCCTTTCTCTTGCTTTGAATCTGTTGCTCTGTGTTTGTCTGTCTGTTGCTCTGTGTTTGTCTGTCTTTTGCTCTGTGTTTGTCTGTCTTTTGCTCTGTGTTTGTCTGTCTTTTGCTCTGTGTCTGTCTGTCTTTTGCTCTGTGTTTGTCTGTCTTTTGCTCTGTGTTTGTCTGTCTTTTGCTCTCTGTCTGTCTGTCTGTCTTTTGCTCTGTGTTTGTCTGTCTTTTGCTCTGTGTCTCTGTCTCTTGCTTTGTCTGTTGCTCTGTTTCTGTTTGTTGCTTTGTGTTTGTCGGTTGCTTGCTTTTGCTCTGTGTCTGTCTGTTGCTCTGTGTCTGTCGGTTTGTTGCTCTGTCTCTTGGTCCGTGCCTATCTCTTGGTCTGTGTCTGTCTGTTGCTTGCTCTTGCTCTGTGTGTCTGTCGGTTTGTTGCTGTCTCTTGGTCCGTGCCTATCTCTTGGTCTGTGTCTGTCTGTTGCTTGCTCTTGCTCTGTCTGTTGGTCCGTGTCTGTCTCTTGGTCCATGTCTGTCTGTTGCTCTGTGTCTGTCTGTTGCTCTCTCTTGCTGTGTCTGTTGCTCTGTGTCTGTCTGTTGCTCTCTCTTGCTGTGTCTGTTGCTCTGTGTCTGTCTGTTGCTCTCTCTTGCTATGTCTGTTGCTCTGTGTCTGTCTGTTGCTCTCTCTTGCTGTGTCTGTTGCTCTCTCTTGCTGTGTCTGTTGCTCTCTCTTGCTGTGTCTGTTGCTCTCTCTTGCTGTGTCTGTTGCTCTCTCTTGCTGTGTCTGTTGCTCTCTCTTGCTGTGTCTGTTGCTCTCTCTTGCTGTGTCTGTTGCTCTCTCTTGCTGTGTCTGTTGCTCTCTCTTGCTGTGTCTGTTGCTCTCTCTTGCTGTGTCTGTTGCTCTCTCTTGCTGTGTCTGTTACTCTCTCTTGCTGTGCCTGTTACTCTCTCTTACTGTGTCTGATGGTCTGTGCCTGTCTGTTACTCTCTCTTGCTCTCTCACTTGCTATGTCTGTCTGTTGCTCTCTCACTTGCTATGTCTGTCTGTTGCTCTCTCACTTGCTGTGTCTGTCTGTTGCTCTCTCACTTGCTGTGTCTGTCTGTTGCTCTCTCACTTGCTGTGTCTGTCTGTTGCTCTCTCACTTGCTGTGTCTTTCTGTTGTTCTCTCTTGCTGTGTCTGATGGTCTGTTTCATCAACATCTTTTTCTTACCAAATCATTTTCCATTCTTAAAAAAATACAAATTAGCCTGGAATCGTTGATTATATCAGAATCAGGAAAAATTGTTGGAATCGTCCCATTACTAGTGTGTGTGTGTGTGAGTATACATTAGAAGAATACAGATAACAAAATCAAGATATAATGCTATTAAACCTTGTGTCTAGAATCTTTATTCTAATCATAATAAAAATCAATTACATGATTTTGATTGTAGAAAATGCATAAAATTCATGATCAGTTAATTAGTTTAGAAGTGAATCTTATAAACATATGCATATACTGAACTATATATGCATATACTTGGTAGTAAGTTATAAAATATATATGGTAATTAAGCATTTCATCCACGCTAGGACTTATCAGGCTTATGCAAGAAGTTGTGGTTGTCTCACATTGTTGAGTTTTTAGTTAGCCAATCAGCTTTCTAGTTTCCACCGCACACTTCCTGATCAGCCAATGAGCAGGCACTTACAGGACAAAAGCCCAGTTGATCACCGGTTCACCCTTTTTTATGTGTGCTATTTTAGTGGGCAGCGTAGATATCTAGTGTTCTGACCTATTTTAAACTAGGTTAAATGTGTTTTTTTTATGTTAGTTTATATATATATATATATATATATATATATATATATATATAAATAATTTATGTATGTGCATGTTTATTTTATTTATTTATTTTCTATTGTTATTGTTAATTTTTAAATTATTTTGTATCGCTATCCTAAAGTAAAGTTTATCCTGTGAACACAGTTGTTCGCTATTTCTCTCTCTAATGGATGTTGGAGTTCTTTAAAGTATAGGATAGCAAATTTTTCATGAAGGCATAATCTACATGGATCGTCTAGGTCTCTACATGGGTTTTTGCTTGCCTTACTATTTTCCATTCGACTATCGGCAAACGTCCACTTTCTTTGAGTTCCCAGTATTTGTTTGGTAGAGTTGTTTTCATTCGGAGTTTTTTTTATTTTTGAACGTATTTTTGTAGTCATAATATCTGGTTTTGAAATCTAAGGAAGTCATACCTATGTAACATTTCTTGTTATTTGGGTTTTCTTTCGCAAATATTGTGGCCTGGTAAACTATGCTTTTGGTTAGACATTTATTTTGAAGTGGGTAAAGTGTGTGGGATCTGTAGTTGCATTTATAATAATATTGTCCCATCATTAATACATATATACTAGCAGGGTGCCCAACATTGCCCGGTCATAAAATACGCTTAAGTATGATACTTTAATTAATGCAGATTTTGTTTTTATTATTATACTAGCCTGGGTGCCCGGCGTTGCCCCTGGGTGTTTGGAGGTGTGTGTTTTTTTTTTTTTTTTTTTTTTACACAGTGATCACCACTTATCAAGGCCCGGAAGCCACTCAGGGATAAGGGTTATTGCAAGTACATTAAGTTAGTGAGGAGATTTGCTGAAGTGTTTACTTAAGGGGGCGGTTCATAAGGAATTTGTTAACATTGGACTTGAAGACATCCAAATTGTATTCCGGAGACCCCCCCCCCCCAAAGTGGTAATAGGCAAGCAGGCTCGAACCCGTACCGCTACAGTGCAAAAGAACGTGAAGAAAAGAAAAAAAAATGTGATGCCTTTGCTGTATCATCCATCGCCAAACCGAAAGTGGCAAAGGTTTAAATTAAGGCTAATTAATAGAAAAGAGGGGAAGACTTTCGAAAATATTGGCGAAAAAAGTGACCCCCTCCCTATAGAAAAGTGCCCAGTTGAGGGTGAAGGAATTAACGTCTTTAGTCAATTTTTTTTATATTTGTTGTCCGAAGGGTCGAGCTTCAAAAACGATACCTATCTCGTAAAAATCCGTCACCTCTGTCGAAAGTTGTAGGCAGACATACATACATACATTTAAACAGACAGATGAGATTTATATTAAAGATTAAGACATGTTTGCTGCAAGGCTAAAAATTAAAACATGAACCATTAGCTATTACGTTACACATGCATATTCATAATTCCATCATTCGACCTTCACCTGGAAAATTCTATTTCTTTGTCACACTTTTGCACTAAACTACAACATCCTCATATATACATATATATTGTAAGGCAACATTTTTTAACTCAAGCAAACATTGTTAAAAATAACAAGTCTGCTTAATTATAACAAGTTAATATGTATATGGTTATATGTATATATATATTCATGTGTATGATTATATGTAGTTAAGTATATGTATATGGTCATATATTCATATTCGTCAGGTGGTAACCGCGGCGGGATAGGAACTCCGAATCTCCTAACTGCATTCTCAGCAATCACTGCCATCCGTAGTTGTTGTTGTCTCACCACGTTTTTGGCCAAGTAAGCCTCTGGCTGGCTTTGGGTAGGATTGAAACCGCTATCTTCAGACAATTCTCATCTGGAACCGTATCAACTGCACCACGAGCCTCAAAGATGGCGAGACAAGTCCATTTAGTTGTTATCCAACGGCGTTTTTTTTTTTTTATAGTCCAATAACACCTGATCTTCTTGCTTGGATGGGTTTATCTGCTTGTATGCTAATGTCCCATAGAATTATTACGTCACCATTTATGCTGAATGCCAACATTGATATATTACATATGAAAGAGTCCGCTGTGGAATTTCCACATGTCCCGCGAGTTATTATTCTTATTATTATCATTATTGTTGTTGTTATTGTTGCTGTTGCTGGCGGCGGCGGCGGCGGCTCACAATGGGCTTTCTACACAAGTCAGCAAAGATCTCTTCTTGAATACAACCTGCAGTGTTCCCTAGAAGCTGAGTGACACAAGTCTCCCCAGATTTCCAGTACTCTCCACCTCTTTCGATAACATTTGCATTATCAAAACAGCCTCTTACCAATTACTATTTCCAGTACTACATTTTTCCATCCTTGGATACCCTTTACAATTGACTATATTATTGCAACAACCGTTTACCATTGATTTATACTTTGCAATAAGAATGTTTTTTTGTTTTTTTTACAAATACTTGGAATAATTTTTACATATGTGTTCTATTTTGGTTTTTCTATTTACCAACACCTTTAAAACAAGAAACGAACTAATTATTTTATAAAGTACGTCTTACACGTATTTCATTGAATAACCGAAGTCCACCAAACAATTCATCAGAGACAAACATATATTCCTCAGAAAATAATTTGAAATTATGTCTTTAATTTGTTTCAGTCATCTGAAAATCTTGTTTGGAAGATTAATAAGTCCTGAGTCTTGTTTAAAAGTTCCTGTCATTCGCCACATGGTTAACCCCCCCCCCAAAAAAAAAAACTCCACCATGTCCACACGTGCTTAAAAGTATCTCTCCACACTACATGCGTTTTTTCCCCTTTCCTTCTTCTTCCTCTGTTGTGACGTCACCTTGCGCCATGGCTTGGTCATTTGCACACGTGCAAGTGGTTTTGTTTAGTGTTGAGACAATTAATCGTAAAAATCAGAGCTTTTTGGAATCGGGGGAAATATTGGAATCGTCCCATCACTAGTTTTGTTACATATTTATATTACTTACGGTCCTGCATATGACCTTTTTTTTTTTTTTACATAGTGATCATCACTTATCAAGGCCCGGAAGCCACTCCGGGATAAGGGTTATTGCAAGTACATTACGTTAGTGTGGAGATTTGATGAAGTGCTTACTTAAGGGGGCGGTTCATTAGGAATTTGTTGACGTTGGACTTGAAGACATCCAAGTTGTAGTCCGGTGGGAAGCAGGCAGACGGAACAGAGTTCCACAGGCGTGCAGTTCTAAGAAAGAAGCTTTGTTCATGAAATCCACGTTTTGATTTAGGCACAGATATAGAGTGGGGGAAATTTTTCACAGTGGATTCAGCTCAACTCTCTCTGATGGTGAGACCCCAGCTTGCGGGCTTTGGGGAGTGTGGAGCCACCCTTTAATTACCATTGCTTCCAGGCCCACTCTGACCTGGAGTGATAGTACCTGTTAGGGTCCCAACTGTGGGTTAAATAGAAACCAACTTGAAAAAACAAAACAAATATATTCTATTAAAAATTTTTCTTCAAAATAACTACATTTGGCATAAAACAACCAACGTATATTACTGACAAAAATACACATTGCACTTGAGATAGAAAATATTAGTACCAACACTCCTGAACAAGGTTCAAAAGAGAGTCGCCAACCTGATAGGTTTTGAACTGTCATCTAGGCTTCAGCCTCTGTCCCATCGACGAAATGTTGCATCCCTCTGCCTGTTCTACAAATACTTTAATCGTTAATGCTCTGACGAACTGCAAGTACTTGTACCTCCTTGATGTGACTACCCCTGACAAACCCGACAAGCAACTAAGTCCCACCCCTTTACAGTAGAGATCCCTAGGTGCAAGAAAGCCTTTTACTCCAATAGTTTCTTCCCCAGAACTGCAAGTCTTTAAAAATCCCTTCCGAGATTCTGCTTTCTCAACTGTACTGACATGCAGAAGTTCAAGTGTAATGTGAACAAACATCTTTCTGCTCATCTCCCTTCATAATGCCCTCGCAAATTATGTCCCCGATAGTAGCCCCCTACTTCAAAATGGCACTTGCCTTGTTTTGGGGCGAAAATTGAATGATTAACCCCCCCCCCAAAAAAAAACCCTAATATTTATATAATATATATATATATTTTTTTTTTTAATCGTTTTTTAAACGTAAATAAATTTAATTAATGTCCCCGTACGTTGGCACATTAAATAAGTTCCCCAATAGAACTCTTTATTTTCGTTACAATATTATTTAGGTTGCTATCGATTTACTCCTGAAGAGATGATAGCCGAAAGAGCTCTCGAGAAACTTCCGCCTAGTATTTTATTTAAAACCATATACAAATTCTGTACCTCTAAACATTTATTTATTTATATATATATATATATATATATATATATATATATATATATATATATATATAATGTGTGTGTGTATCTGTGTGGGTTTAGAGATTTGTAAAGAATTTAGTACGGAATCGGGAATTGTATCAGAATCGGGGGGGGGGGGATATTAAAATCGTCCCATCATTAGTTTTGTTACATACTTACATTACTGACAAATACACATTGGCCTTTATTATAGAGCAAAGTATTTGTTGATTGAAGTGTCTCCCAGCTTTTTTGTCTCTTACTCTGATGATCAAGACTGTTCGCTCTGTATCCTATTTCAATGTTGGTTCTTGTATCAAAACAAAAAAATCTTAATCAACATAAAGAGAAAAGACACCTGTTTAATTAGATGCGTTCGTGAAGAGAGAGTTAAGAGATCAACTCTCATGAGATTGTCTGTGAAATGATTAGCAAAAAAAAAAAAAAAAAAAAAAATTTTAACTCATTTGTGTGTCAGCCATTTTCATAGTTTTTTAATAGATCGAGTATTCGTTCTTCAGCTTCCCATCCAAATGATCTCCGTCTACTGAATTCAGAATGATTGGTGTTTTTTTTTTTTAACACTGGAATCACCACTTATCAAGGCTCGGGGGCCACTCGAGGATAAGGGTTAATGAGTATACATTAGTCAATGTGATTATAGCGTAGTAAACATAAGCAGTTGGAATTTTATAAATTGGATTACTTAGGGGGACGGTCCATCAAGAACTTGTTTACATTGGACTTGAAGACAATCAGATTGGTTTAGGCAGAGATAAAGAGTGGGGAAATTGATAGTGGTTTTGGCTAGATGCGTGTTTTTTTGTGAAAGTTTGGCGAGGGGGGGAACCATAGATTGAAGCTCAGATGAGTTGGAGGTATTTTAAACTGACCATCTCTCTCTCTTTGTCTGTCTATCTACACAGACTTTCCCATTGAATCCTGACATCTGGAATCCACACGGATGCTTTGTTTATGGATTTGTTGGCGAAGGCTTTGTGTAGAACCATGCACGATTTTTGGAACCACTGCTAACCTTATTCAGTGCAAATGATTGCCACAAGACAGTAAATCTCAGCTTTTACATCAGTGTTTTTCATCTTCTAGATGGATACATATTTTAACGAAGACAGAGGGTACATATTTTCTGGTGGTTTTAAACCCAACCCCAAATACTAACATGGAAATTTATCCCGGTGCAATGTATACAGCGCCTAATATGCCCAAATGGTCAACCATCTGGCACTGACCAGACTCCTCATTAACTTTGATGATCTTATGAGAACGGGTGTGTCAAACGTAATATATATATATATTATATATATATATATATATATATATATATACACTAGCAAAAGTACCCGTTGTTGACTGGGTTCAAAAACAGCCTACAAAAAATGGACTCTGATTTATAAAAGTATGACACGTTATGAAAAGGAAGGGTTGTAAAGAGATAGCTTCGAATTTGGGGGTATCAAAACCAAAGCAAAATATGATGAAAGTAAAAACAAAATAGATAAACCCCATAATTTATTATACCATACCTGTTCACACTGAAACACTTATCACAATATTCTGTGGATCTATATTAAAAAAAACCTTGTTAAACTTTGTGACATATTTCCATTCTATGGAGGTCAGGTGCGAACGAACACACCATAATTTTATTATACCATATTTCTTCAAACTGAAACATAATTATGAAAGTATACTTACGCAGATAGATATGAAAAGTCTTTATTAAAGTTTGTGCCTATTTCCATTCTATAGAGGCCAGGTGCGAACGCAGACCCCACAATTTTATTATACCATCCCTATTTAAGTTAAAACTTACTTATCAAAGTATTATTATGTACATCTATATCAAAAACCCTTGTAACCGTTTTTTTAATTCTTAAATTATTTATTTCCATACTTTGTGAACCAGGAGCGAACGCCGATCCGAAAAATTTTAATGAACCACCGTTCTGCCAGATCAAACATACCCATTCCTGTGTCTCGATACATCTATCATATGTAATCAGTTTTTTAAAATAGTCAACCATATAGAAGCCTATTCGTGACCACACACACACACACACACACACACACAGACATTCAGCTTTATATTATAGATATATATATATATGTGTATATATATATATATATATGCGTGAGAAGAAAAGGGTACATTGATCAATAGAGGCGAAGTATAACTATTTCAGAATTTTGTAATATCTATGTTTATATTGTTGTTTTTTTTTTTTTATTTCTTTGTTCTCTGAAACTCAAAACGAAAAAAAAGGGTCGATTTTTGAGTACTTTAAGAGTCACAATAATCATTTTTTTTTTAAATTTTAATTTGACTTAATTTCACTTTAATTTGCCTCTGCGGTAAACTACAACAGCACAAACTCATTTCAAGTGCAAAAATAAATCTAACCTTCCAAATTTCTGTTTCCTCATATAAGGCCAAGCTGCTCATGTGACAAGGAAAGAACCTCGCAAATGAACACGTATGAAAGCGACACAATGTTCACCGATCCAAGTTATGACAACAGGACCATTGCCAGCACCCTCAAAATGTAAATCTGGACAGTTGAACGCTTGAGGGCACAGGTCTACAAAGTTTCTGGCTACGATTATGGTCTTTAGTGAGGTTTCAAGTGAGGGCCACATCATGCCACCTCACATCTTTGAAGTCGGCTTAAAAGTCAACACCAAAGTGTACCTGGTTGTTGGTTGGTTGTTTTTGTTTTACGACATATCAACCCTTTTCGGGTTATTTAATGCCGAATCCAAAGATTTTGAAGGAGAAATTTTTAATAGAATATATTTGTTGTTTTCAAGTCGGTTTCTATTCAACCCATAGTTGGAACCCTAACAGGTACTACCACTCCAGGTCAGAGTGGACCTGGGAGTAATGGTAATTAAAGGGTGGCTCACCACTCCCCAAAGCCCGCAAGCTGGGGCCTCACCACTGGATATAGTTTAAGGTCATATTCAGGACCCAAAGTGTACCTGGATATGCTAAAGAGTGTGGTGATCCCCTGGTGCAATCAGGTGGCCGCTGGCAGACCGTGGATATGACAGCAGAACTCTACGCCAGACCGCAAGTCCAAAGAGACCCAGGCTTGGCTTCAGAATGAGTGCTATGACTTCGTACCCTTCTCTCACTGCCCCCTTCCTCCCCTAACCCGCTGGACTACTTTGTTTGGTCATATATCAAGAACATCACCAACATGACCTCCCACAACAGCAAAGCCAGCTTAAGCACTGCCATCTGCAGAGTATTTGCTGAGCTCTCGATGGTGCTTGTTGAAAAGGCATGCTCCCAGTTCCGGACCTGTATTGAGGTGGTGATTGAGGCTGAAGACGGCTACATTGAATAGATGTCAGCTCTACTACATAAATCAAGTTAGTTGAATTGAATAAATAAAAGTTAAAAAAATAAAGCTGTAGTGTTTTTTTTTTTTCTTCTTTAGGGAGACACTTTTCCCTGTAAGGATGCCTCCAGAGCATTAATAGTAATCCCACTAATAATAATAGATGTGGAAAATGTTATTGGTTTAATATTATTCTACCCCCTCCCCTTTAATATGTAGGTTTTTTTTTTTTTTTTTTTTTTTTTTTTTTTTACTGTTATTTCGTTGGCATGTTTAATTTTCTAAAAATAAAGCAGTCGCTTGTCTAGAAATCGTCATTCGCCGACCATTAGTCGTCGTCATCATCAGTGCAAATCGCGGCGGCAGCAGCAATAACCGATTCAAAGTATGTATCAGTGGTTGCCTAGTAATTACAACAGTTGTGTGTTTTTTTTATTATTTCTTGCCCCCCACCTCCCTTCTTTCTCCTTGTTTTGTAGTGCAGGGAGATGCGTTTCGAAATAGACCTCGCCTATAACCATTGGTCTGCATAATTATTATTGAACTAATGTTCAAATGCGTCAATTTCTTGTTTCGATTTGCACAAATTGGCTGCATATGAATTGGCTATTTGATCCTTCCTTCCTCTTTTAATCTCTCATTTTTTTTGTTTTTTTTTGTTTTCATTACTCTCTTTCTTACTCTCGTTTTCATTACTCCCTTTCTCCCTCTCTTTTTTGTTACTCCCTTTCTCCCTCTCTTTTTTGTTACTCCCTTTCTCCCTCTCTTTTTCGTTACTCCCTTTCTCCCTCTCTTTTTCGTTACTCTCTTTCTTCCTCTCTTTTTCGTTACTCTCTTTCTTCCTCTCTTTTTCGTTACTCTCTTTCTTCCTCTCTTTTTCGTTACTCTCTTTCTTCCTCTCTTTTTCGTTACTCCCCTTCTCCCGGTCTTTTTCGTTACTCCCCTTCTCCCGGTCTTTTTCGTTACTCTCTTTCTCCCTGTCTTTTTCGTTACTCTCTTTCTCCCTGTCTTTTTCGTTACTCTTTTTCTCCCTGTCTTTTTCGTTACTCTTTTTCTCCCTGTCTTTTTCGTTACTCTTTTTCTCCCTGTCTTTTTCGTTACTCTTTTTCTCCCTGTCTTTTTCGTTACTCTTTTTCTCCCTGTCTTTTTCGTTACTCTTTTTCTCCCTGTCTTTTTCGTTACTCTTTTTCTCCCTGTCTTTTTCGTTACTCTTTTTCTCCCTGTCTTTTTCGTTACTCTTTTTCTCCCTGTCTTTTTCGTTACTCTTTTTCTCCCCCTCTTTTTCGTTACTCTTTTTCTCCCCCTCTTTTTCGTTACTCTTTTTCTCCCCCTCTTTTTCGTTACTCTCTTTCTTCCTCTCTTTTTCGTTACTCTCTTTCTTCCTCTCTTTTTCGTTACTCTCTTTCTTCCTCTCTTTTTCGTTACTCCCCTTCTCCCGGTCTTTTTCGTTACTCCCCTTCTCCCTGTCTTTTTCGTTACTCTCTTTCTCCCTGTCTTTTTCGTTACTCTCTTTCTCCCTGTCTTTTTCGTTACTCTTTTTCTCCCTGTCTTTTTCGTTACTCTTTTTCTCCCTGTCTTTTTCGTTACTCTTTTTCTCCCTGTCTTTTTCGTTACTCTTTTTCTCCCTGTCTTTTTCGTTACTCTTTTTCTCCCTGTCTTTTTCGTTACTCTTTTTCTCCCTGTCTTTTTCGTTACTCTTTTTCTCCCTGTCTTTTTCGTTACTCTTTTTCTCCCTGTCTTTTTCGTTACTCTCTTTCTTCCTCTCTTTTTCGTTACTCTCTTTCTTCCTCTCTTTTTCGTTACTCTCTTTCTTCCTCTCTTTTTCGTTACTCTCTTTCTTCCTCTCTTTTTCGTTACTCCCCTTCTCCCGGTCTTTTTCGTTACTCCCCTTCTCCCGGTCTTTTTCGTTACTCTCTTTCTCCCTGTCTTTTTCGTTACTCTCTTTCTCCCTGTCTTTTTCGTTACTCTTTTTCTCCCTGTCTTTTTCGTTACTCTTTTTCTCCCTGTCTTTTTCGTTACTCTTTTTCTCCCTGTCTTTTTCGTTACTCTTTTTCTCCCTGTCTTTTTCGTTACTCTTTTTCTCCCTGTCTTTTTCGTTACTCTTTTTCTCCCTGTCTTTTTCGTTACTCTTTTTCTCCCTGTCTTTTTCGTTACTCTTTTTCTCCCTGTCTTTTTCGTTACTCTTTTTCTCCCTGTCTTTTTCGTTACTCTTTTTCTCCCTGTCTTTTTCGTTACTCTTTTTCTCCCCCTCTTTTTCGTTACTCTTTTTCTCCCCCTCTTTTTCGTTACTCTTTTTCTCCCCCTCTTTTTCGTTACTCTCTTTCGTAGATATTATAATTTAGACACTATATAAAAGGTTCCCCTCCACCAAAAAAAAAGCCTTTGCCGTACATACAAAAAAAAAAAAAAAAATGCACACACACACTAACACACATTTTGCCTTTTTTTTACATAGGCATCACCACTTATCAAGGCTTGAGACCACTCGAGGATAAGGGTTAAAGAGTGTACAATAGAAATCGAACAATATAGAAATCGTTAGTAATGGAAATTTGTTAACTTATATGGAACGGCTCATCAAAAACTTGTTTACGTTAGACTTGAAGACAACCATACTGTAGTCAGCTGGAAAGCAGGAAAACGGAAGACAATTCCATAGGCGTGCAGTTCTAAGAAATAAGCTTTGCTCACGGAATCTACGTTTAGGTTTAGGCACAGAGAAAGATAATATATATATATATATATATATATATATATATATATATATATATAGAGAGAGAGAGAGATTTAAACAGCTTTATTCTTTATTTTCCATTTTGTTTAGATTTAACCCCCCCCCCCACACACACACGCGCGCGTCCCCCCTCCCTCCCTGCTAATGAGTTGTACATTTGGAAGTAGATTTTAAATCTCTGATAAATATCGATTCAACTCTTCTCACTAAAAATATGAAACGCGAGAATGCAGTTCTTGTAGATGGATATTAGAGCGATTCAGATTCTAAACACGATCAAGAAAATTATTTTTATGTCCCCCCCCCTTAAAAAAACGAAGAAAACAAATATTGATTTTTTTTTTTCTTTTTCACCTGGACTCCTTTACTAATCAGAATGCGATTCATTTCTGAGCCGCAGTTTTGATTTTGATCGTGTGATTTTTGTATCACGTTACGCTTGTCATAATTCCTCTTGTAACGATACCAGAAAACGCGGAGAAATACGAGCTGCCATTTTCGATAAGAGCCGAAAAACGTTTTATTGAATGGAAGAGTTGTTCGAATTACAAACTGACCCACTTAAGTTGAAACCATTTAGCGTTAAAAATCATTTTTATGGTACTATCTTAGTCTGCCGATTAAATTTGAGGTACCTTCAATAAATTTCCAGACTTTTTTCATCTGAGCAGTTTTATTGATAGTACACGCATGAAACTCTAGTCTCCTTCAAAGTAATCTCCTCCGTCTGCAATGCATTGTTGTATTATTCCAACAACTTCTGGAAGACCCCATTGATTCCTCTTGTGTGAGCATGTCAATGACCCTAACACGCTTCAGAACTTATGTAGAACATGTTTATTTTTCATAATATTGCGTTGTAATTTTGCTTACAAACGTATTTTATACGTATTTTATTTTAAAATTTAAACAACGCTTCTATCACGAAAAACACAACTCCAACACTCATGCATATGTTATGTTAATTTTATTTATTTCATATTTTTATTTGAATAAATTCTGCATCCTTAAGATTCCCAAACTTCAAAGAAAATTGCAAGTTATACTAAAATTCCAAACTGAGTTATTTCCCTTGTTTAAGCTACATTTAAAAAAAAAAATAATAATGGCAGATCAATGGATCATGAAATCGTGAAAGTACATGTTTTATGTCTTCCATGGTTGTTGTCTCACCATGTTTTTGGCTTCACACAGTAAGCTAATCACTTCGGCATCTTCCGGCAGGTTACATAAGCTACCGAAATATGTCGGAGATGGAATCTTAAACTGGATAGGTCCTATAAAGTTAGAGGATTGCATCATAAATCAGATATTTGCGGGGGGGGGGTATTTTCGTGTTGTTTGCATATATTTTTTAAAATTTTTATTCTTGGAATTCTATTCAACTAGATAAGCTTTCAATCAATGTGTTCCGGGCAGAGATTTATCAGTTCACATCGCTGAATCCTGGGAAACAAAATTCTTGTAACTTTTTAAAATCCTTTTCTGCTTTCATTATTTTGCGGAATGTTGCCGTTATTTTGTAGGTTTTGTGAATACTTTCAAGAGATTGGATAGGCCTACAAAATTTAATGGCAAGCGCTCGTCTGAGCTCTCTCTGCCCCCCCCTCACCAATCTTTCACGATAAACACCCGTTTAGCTGAAACCACTATCAAAAATTTTCCCCACTCTATATCTGTGCCTAAATCAAAACGCGGATTCCATGAACAAAGCTTCTTTCTTAGAACTGCATGCCTGTGGAACTCTGTTCCGTCTGCCTGCTTCCCTCCGGACTACAACTTGGATGTCTTCAAGTCCAATGTTAACAAATTCCTAATGAACCGCCCCCTTAATAAACACTTCATCAAATCTCCACACTAACGTAATGTACTTGCAATAACCCTTATCCCTGAGTGGCTTCCGGGCCTTGATAAGTGGTGATCACTGTAAAAAAAAAAAAAAAAAGAGCTCCGTGGGTAACTCTGAGATATTACAATTTATAGATGAAATAAAAAGTTTTAAGTTGTGAACAGAGTGAGCGCTTCTCTGAAAGAAGCCTTATGTGGACATCGAGGAAAAGCGTACATACATACATACATACATACATTTTCGCTTTTATATATATATAGATTATATTGGACCCAATATATAGTAATGGTTTAAAAAGTTAAAAAAAAAAAAAAGAATGACTTGTGCACCACCACCGAAAATTGAAACCAAAACATTTAGCTTCAATTCCTTTAATATTAATGACTGAGCTATGGAGACATGTTTGCTGCAAGGCTAAAAATTAAAACATGAACCAATAACTATTATGTTACGTATGCCTATTTGTAATGCCGTTGTTCAACCTTCACCGGGCAAATTCCACTTTTTAATTTTCACACTTTTGCACTGATTTTCCCCTGCTAAAAACTTTCAACAGACACAACGAAAATTCACAAACCTGGTATCATATCGAAGCTCCATCCTTCGCTTGAAAAATATCGAAAAATTGGCTAAAAGCGTTCATTTTTTTCACCCCGAAATCGACAATTTTCGACGGGGGGGGGGTCAACAAAAAACGGTCCTCTCGTGACGACGACCGGTTCTACGCATGTGTCAGATGACGTCATGACCTGATTTACTTTAAATAGTTGAAAAACTGATTAAATTTCATGTACGTCGCGTTAGCTCAGTTGATTAGCGCGTTGGTTCATTATCTAAACGTTTTGGGTTCGAATCGTGGTGTGAGATGTCTTTTTTTTTTTTTTTCGATTTTTTAAATTTAAGTATTGAACCAGTGTTATTTAAGCCATTTTTCACGTAACATTCGTTTTTCTGTTTTTTTTTTTACTTTGCTTATCCGCCCCCGACCACACACCCAAAAACACCCGGGTACCCATCGATTTTTTAAATTTTAATATCGAAACAGGCTTATTTAAGCCATTTTTCTTTTTTGTTTTTTCGATTTTTACATTTAACATCGTTTGTTTGCCTTACGTTAGTTTTTTTTCGATGTTTTTATTACCCCGCCCCCGCTTAAGTTTTAACGTTGTTTTCTTTTTTTACTTCACTTATAACAAACAAACCTGGTCATTGACCTCATTTGCTGAATGTCGTAACGCTCGACGATTTTCGTGCGCGCACCTGTCAATTTGATTCTTACTTAAATAAATTCAAACATCTTTCAGTAACTCATTCTGGCTGGCCGATTTTATTTTCAAACTTCGCCTCAGGGTTTCGGGTTCGATCCTACCAACTCCCCCTCCCCCGGTTTCTTTTTCATTTAACAGCACACACACCTCCAAACACCCGGGAAACGCCGGGTACACCCGCTAGTTATATTGAAAAAAAAAACAAATATATTCTATTAAAAAGTTTTCTTCAAAATCTTTGTTTCGGCATTAAATAACCTGAAAAGGGTTGATATGCCGGAAAACAGAACCAACCAAAAAACAAAATGTGGCGACAATACTCCATACATGGGCGAATGGTGGCCTTGTAGAGATACAGGATATTTAGACAGCATTTTTTCATTCAAGCAAATATTAAATATTAAATGCCACGGAGACACTATTAAAAGTTCGAGTATTAAAATCAGCAAGTTCGTGGACACTGTTAACAAAGTCCGTCCAATACGAACTACGCAAGATATTTTAGAACGTTACTGCTTTTCTCGAATGCGATATCATTTATAGTTGGTTGAAGGGTTCTGATATATGACGCTTCAAGAATTTTTAATTTTTTAATATTATTTTTACGCGGTATAATTATTATATTATCATGGAGGACCTTTCCAAGATTGGAGGAGGGTCAGTTATGTTCTTTTATCAAATGTTTATATATAGGACTAGTATTATTGACCCTTTTATTCGTTTGTTTTTTTTGTTTTTTTTCTATCACGTTCGCTGTTTTTTTTTTTTTTTTTTTTTTCCGCTTCAAGAATTTTTAATTTTTTAATATTATTTTCATGTTGTATAATTATATTGAAAAAAAAAACAAACAAAAAAATATATTCTATTAAAAAAATGTTCTTCAAAATCTTTGGATTCGGCATTAAATAACCTGAAAAGGGTTGATATGCCGTAAAAAAAACAAAAAAAAACAAAAAAAAAAACAACTAATCAAATCCACGGTGCAACGGGTCCGTTTCTTTTGGGGACACCCTATACAACAATTTTAGAGATCCACAGCTTTCTACTCTAATAGCTTGTTTCCACAAACGGTTTGTCTATGTGACATTCCCTCTGCTTCCCTGACTCTTATGAATATTTAGCACGATGGAGTCGTAGAGGGCCTGTTAAGTGCAGCGACAGGCACACCCTCGGCAGTTTTTAGGTTCACTATCCAGAATAGCTGACACACATTTCATGATTATAATGGTGATAATGCTTGGGATAATATTCATGGGAAATTTAAATGGTTTTTACTCTGTTTTTGTTGGAGAAGGTGAGACGGGGACTGGTAGATTTAAATGTCTCCTAGTAACGAATTATTGGAAATAAAAAAGTGTCAGTTCGTTGATACACATCATGGATAGGAGTGTTCATTTTTTTTTTTTTTAGTTTACGTTTGGTTTTTATGTTTGGCTTATCTGTTACGGTTTAGACACTTCTTTCTTTTCTACTTTCTTCCGTCCTCTCTCAACTTTCCTCCTCCTTTTTCCTTATTTTTATCTTTGGTTTTCTCTTCCTTTTCTTTTCCTTCCTTTCCCATTTTCCTTCCTTTCCTCTTTTCCTTCCTTTCCCATTTTCCTTCCTTTCCCATTTTCCTTCCTTTCCCCTTTTCCTTCCTTTCCCCTTTTCCTTCCTTTCCCCTTTTCCTTCCTTTCCCATTTTCCTTCCTTTCCCATTTTCCTTCCTCTCCCCTTCTTTCCTTCCTCTCCCCTTCTTTTCCTTCCTCTCCCCGTCTTTTCCTTCCTCTCACCTTCTTTTCCTTCCTCTCACCTTCTTTTCCTTCCTCTCACCTTCTTTTCCTTCCTCTCACCTTCTTTTCCTTTCTCTCACCTTCTTTTCCTTTCTCTCACCTTCTTTTCCTTCCTCTCCCCTTCTTTTCCTTTCTCTCCCCTTCTTTTCCTTTCTCTCCCCTTCTTTTCCTTTCTCTCCCCTTCTTTTCCTTTCTCTCCCCTTCTTTTCCTTTCTCTCCCCTTCTTTTCCTTTCTCTCCCCTTCTTTTCCTTTCTCTCCCCTTCTTTTCCTTTCTCTCCCCTTCTTTTCCTTTCTCTCCCCTTTTTCTTTTTCTCTCCCCTTCTTTTCCTTTCTCTCCCCTTCTTTTCCTTTCTCTCCCCTTCTTTTCCTTCCTCTCCCCTTCTTTTCCTTCCTCTCCCCTTCTTTTCCTTCCTCTCCCCTTCCCCTTCTCCTTCCTTCCTTCCTCCCCTTCTCTTCCTTCCTCTCCCCTTCTCTTCCTTCCTCTCCCCTTCTCTTCCTTCCTCTCCCCTTCTCTTCCTTCCTCTCCCCTTCTCTTCCTTCCTCTCCCCTTCTCTTCCTTCCTCGCCCCTTCTCTTCCTTCCTCTCCCCTTCTCTTCCTTCCTCTCCCCTTCTCTTCCTTCCTCTCCCCTCCTCCTCCTCCTTCCTCTCCCCCTTCTCCTCCTCCTTCCTCTCCCCCTTCTCCTCCTCCTTCCTCTCCCCCTTCTCCTCCTCCTTCCTCTCCCCCTTCTCCTCCTCCTTCCTCCCCCCTTCTCCTCCTCCTTCCTCTCCCCCTTCTCCTCCTCCTTCCTCTCCCCCTTCTCCTCTTCCTTCCCCTCCTCCTCCTTCCTCTCTCCTCATCCTTCCTCTCTCCTCATCCTTCCTCTCTCCTCCTCCTTCCTCTCCTCCTCCTCCTCCCTCTCCTTCTCCTCCTCCTTCCTCTCCTCCTCCTCCTCCTTCCTCTCCCCCTCCTCCTCCTTCCTCTTCCCCTTCTCCTCCTCCTCCTCCTTCCTCTTCCCCTTCTCCTCCTCCTTCCTCTTCCCCTTCTCCTCCTCCTCCTTCCTCTCCCCCTTCTCCTCCTTCCTCTTCCCTCCTCTTCCCTCCTCATTCCTTCTCTTCCTTCCTCTCCCTTTCTTTTCTTTTGTTTCCCATTTCTTTTCATTCCTTTCCCTCCCTCTCATTTCCATTCCTCTCGCTTTTCTTTTCCTTCCTCTCCCTTTTCCTTCCTCTCCCTTTCTCTTCCTTTCTTTCCCCTTTTTTTTTCCGTCCTTTCTCCCCCTTTCTCTTTCTTTCTCCCCCTTTCTCTTTCTTTCTCCCCCTTTCTCTTTCTTTCTCCCCCTTTCTCTTTCTTTCTCTTTCTTTCTCCCCCTTTCTCTTTCTTTCTCCCCCTTTCTCTTTCTTTCTCCCCCTTTCTCTTTCTTTCTCCCCCTTTCTCTTCCTTTCTCCCCCTTTCTCTTCCTTTCTCCCCCTTTCTCTTCCTTTCTCCCCCTTTCTCTTCCTTTCTCCCCCTTTCTCTTCCTTTCTCCCCCTTCCCCCCTTTCTCTTCCTTTCTCCCCCCTTTCTCTTCCTTTCTCCCCCCTTTCTCTTCCTTTCTCCCCCCTTTCTCTTCCTTTCTCCCCCTTTCTCTTCCTTTCTCCCCCCTTTCTCTTCCTTTCTCCCCCTTTCTCTTCCTTTCTCCCCCCTTTCTCTTCCTTTCTCCCCCCTTTCTCTTCCTTTCTCCCCCCTTTCTCTTCCTTTCTCCCCCTTTCTCTTCCTTTCTCCCCCTTTCTCTTCCTTTCTCCCCCCCTTTCTCTTCCTTCCTTTCTCCCCCCCTTTCTCTTCCTTTCTCCCCCCCTTTCTCTTCCTTTCTCCCCCCCTTTCTCCCCCCCTTTCTCTTCCTTTCTCCCCCCTTTCTCTTCCTTTCTCCCCCCCTTTCTCTTCCTTTCTCCCCCCCCTTTCTCTTCCTTTCTCCCCCCCCTTTCTCTTCCTTTCTCCCCCCCTTTCTCTTCCTTTCTCCCCCCCTTTCTCTTCCTTTCTCCCCCCTTTCTCTTCCTTTCTCCCCCCCTTTCTCTTCCTTTCTCCCCCCTTTCTCTTCCTTTCTCCCCCCTTTCTCTTCCTTTCTCCCCCCTTTCTCTTCCTTTCTCCCCCCTTTCTCTTCCTTTCTCCCCCCTTTCTCTTCCTTTCTCCCCCCTTTCTCTTCCTTTCTCCCCCCTTTCTCTTCCTTTCTCCCCCCTTTCTCTTCCTTTCTCCCCCCTTTCTCTTCCTTTCTCCCCCTTTCTCTTCCTTTCTCCCCCCTTTCTCTTCCTTTCTCCCCCCTTTCTCTTCCTTTCTCCCCCCTTTCTCTTCCTTTCTCCCCCCTTTCTCTTCCTTTCTCCCCCCTTTCTCTTCCTTTCTCCCCCCTTTCTCTTCTTTTCTCCCCCCTTTCTCTTCCTTTCTCCCCCCTTTCTCTTCCTTTCTCCCCCCTTTCTCCCCCTTTCTCCCCTCTTTCTCTTTCTTTCTCCCCCTTTCTCCCCCTTTCTCCCCTCTTTCTCTTTCTTTCTCCCCTCTTTCTCTTTCTTTCTCCCTCTTTCTCTTTCTTTCTCCCCTCTTTCTCTTCCTTTCACTCTCCTTTCTCTTCCTTCCTCTCCTCTTTTCCATTCCTCTCCCCTTTCTTTTCCTTCTTTAGACAAAAAGTTATTTCTTGTGTACTACCCTTTCTCCCCCTCCCCCCATACATTCATATGAGGCCGTGGCCCCCAGTTTAGGAAGTTCATCCAATTTCAACCTTTTTTTTTTTGTTGCCATTATCTATCTGCATCCCTGACACTAAACTTGCCTCATATTACTTGTCCCAGAGTCTAGGACACTCACACTTTTAATAGCAAAATTAGACAAAGAAAGTTAGTGGAGCTGAGTCGGAGGGTCATCATCTTTTGACCGTAGTTGAGATGATGAAGTTCACATACTCGCACCAGATATTCTGGTCGTGCATGACTGCTTCCAGATCCTGCCTCTCAACATTGGCATTCTTTGCAATGACATCTGGGTATTTGACCATTCTATTTCAGAAGACATGATAGAACGCTCCTATCGCTCTTGGGATGTGTACACAACTGGCCAACTAGTAGATGGTCGGCAACAAAAAAAAGAAAAAAAAAAAAAAGAAAAGAAAAGAAAACCGGTTTTCGTCAAACGGAAATGGAATCATGTTGTCTTTTCTAAGGCGACAATTTTATCGTTCCACCTTGTATTTAAATTATCAAATGTTAATTGAATTCAAAGTTATCATTCCAGATTCTTTTAGAATGAATATTTTTTAAACATGAAAAACGGGTATATGGAAATCAATGAAGGTTAGGGTTACATTCGTTTGTTTGTTTGTTTCTCTTTTTTTCTTATTTTATGATATAACCAGAAATAAAAAATAAATAAATAAATAAACATAGTAAAAATCAACTTTTGTATTGGATTTTTAAACTTATAAATTGCAATTAAAATTTACACAAGGTTTACATTAAAAAAAAAATAATAAAAAATAAATAAATAAACAAACATAGTACAAATCAACTTTTGTATTATAAATTGCAATTAAAATTTACACAAGGTTTACATTAAAAAAAAACATAATAAAAAATAAATAAATAAACAAACATAGTAAAAATCAACTTTTGTATTATAAATTGCAATTAAAATTTACACAAGGTTTACATTAAAAAAAAAAATAATAAAAAATAAATAAATAAACAAACATAGTAAAAACCAACTTTTGTATTATAAATTGCAATTAAAATTTACACAAGGTTTACATTAAAAAAAAAATAATAAAAAATAAATAAATAAACAAACATAGTAAAAATCAACTTTTGTATTATAAATTGCAATTAAAATTTACACAAGGTTTACATTAAAAAAAACATAATAAAAAATAAATAAATAAACAAACATAGTAAAAATCAACTTTTGTATTATAAATTGCAATTAAAATTTACACAAGGTTTACATAAAAAAAAAAATAATAAAAAATAAATAAATAAACAAACATAGTAAAAACCAACTTTTGTATTATAAATTGCAATTAAAATTTACACAAGGTTTACATTAAAAAAAAACATAATAAAAAATAAATAAATAAACAAACATAGTAAAAATCAACTTTTGTATTATAAATTGCAATTAAAATTTACACAAGGTTTACATTAAAAAAAATAATAAAAAATAAATAAATAAACAAACATAGTAAAAATCAACTTTTGTATTATAAATTGCAATTAAAATTTACACAAGGTTTACATTAAAAAAAATAATAAAAAATAAATAAATAAACAAACATAGTAAAAATCAACTTTTGTATTATAAATTGCAATTAAAATTTACACAAGGTTTACATTAAAAAAAATAATAAAAAATAAATAAATAAACAAACATAGTACAAATCAACTTTTGTATTATAAATTGCAATTAAAATTTACACAAGGGTTACATTAAAAAAAAAATAATAAAAAATAAATAAATAAACAAACATAGTAAAAATCAACTTTTGTATTATAAATTGCAATTAAAATTTACACAAGGTTTACATTAAAAAAAATAATAAAAAATAAATAAATAAACAAACATAGTAAAAATCAACTTTTGTATTATAAATTGCAATTAAAATTTACACAAGGTTTACATTAAAAAAAACATAATAAAAAATAAATAAATAAACAAACATAGTAAAAACCAACTTTTGTATTATAAATTGCAATTAAAATTTACACAAGGTTTACATTAAAAAAAACATAATAAAAAATAAATAAATAAACAAACATAGTAAAAATCAACTTTTGTATTATAAATTGCAATTAAAATTTACACAAGGTTTACATTAAAAAAAACATAATAAAAAATAAATAAATAAACAAACATAGTAAAAACCAACTTTTGTATTATAAATTGCAATTAAAATTTACACAAGGTTTACATAAAAAAGAAAAAAAGTCTAATTGCTTTCACGCGATCATCCTGAGTTAAACATTTAAAAAAACAAACGAAAAATCAGAAGGACTTTTTTTTTCTAGTTGGATGTTTTACAAAATGTGAAAGTATTTCGATGGTTTTAGTCCCAAGTTTTGTTCAATTTGTTTATCAAACAATCATCTCTTTTTTTTTTTTTATTTTATTTTATTTTTTTTTTCATTTTATCATTTAACCAGAAATCAAAACAGCCAAAAATAAACACCTATTACAATTGAAAAAAACAAACAAACAAACAAAAAAACTGTTGAGTCATTTTAGCGGAAATGACGTCATTATTTGGGTTTGTATTATTATATTCGTTTTCAGCATACCCGATAGTCTAGAAAAATAGTCTTGGGTTTGTATTACCATACACAGATTCGAAAAAGTTGTCAAAAAACAAATATATAACAAATGTTATCAAAGGCAAGATAAGTTATTACTTTTTATTTTTTTATTTTTTATTACATTTTCACCCCAAACAAGGCACATTGCCACTTTGGTGTAGGGGGCTACTATCAGGGGTAACAACTACTGGGGTACTATGTTGGGATTTGGGCAGCAAGATGTCGGTTCACGTTACACTTGAACTTCTGCATGTCAGTACTGTTGGGGAAGCAGGGACCTGGAATGGAATTCCAAAGTCTAGCGGTTCTGGGGAAGAAACTACTGGAGTAGAAAGATCTTTTACATCTAGGGATCTCTGCTGTGTGGGGGTGAGATTTAGCTGCCTGTCGGGTTTGTCGAGGGTGTTTTCGTCGTGGGGGCACAAGTGCTTGCAGTTCGTCAGAGCATTCACCATTAAAATACTTGTAGAACAGGCATGTTTATTCAGCTCGAAAAACAGTGCTTACCAATGTTTTTGAAAATTTTAAATGCCGCCGGAGTCTCTGTTGAACACGGTAAGTTTGGGAAAATGAGTTAAAAATATAAAAACTATGCAAAATACTGTTTTCTAACAGTTTCTTTTGCATATGTGCGTTCATGGCCGAAAAATCTACAAAATAGTCTTGCACAAGTCATTTTCTTTCTTAGAACTACACGCCTGTGGAACTCTGTTCCGTCTGCCTGCTTCTCTCCGGACTACAACTTGGATGTCTTCAAGTCTAATGTTAACAAATTCCTAATGAACCGCCCCCTTAAGTAAACACTCCATCAAATCTCCACATTAACGTAATGTACTTGCAATAACCCTTATCCCTGAGTGACTTCCGGGCCTTGATAAGTGGTGATCACTGTAAAAAAAAAAAAAAAAAAAAAAGTATTTCTTCATGGCCGCTTCTTTCGTTGTCCATGTCTGGCCGTGATCCCCTTACTGTTGTTAACTTCCTGTTTAACTTAAGACGAACAAAACTTACTCATACATGAAAACACAATGAAAGATTTCAATTTTTTTTTTTTTTTTTAAATTTTTTACATGGAAGTCATCACTTATCAAGGCCCGGAAGCCACTTGGGGATAAGGGTTATTGCGTGTACAATAATCAATGGGATAGTATCGTAGTAATCGTTAGTAATGGAAATTTGATAAAGTGTCTTACTTAAGGAGGCGGTGCATCAGGAATTTGTTTATGTTGGACTTGAAGAGAATTGCCATCCTAATAGGTCCTGAACTGTCATCTAAGCTTCAGCCTCTGTCCCATCGACGTAATGTAGCAGCCCTCTGCCTGTTCTACAAGTATTTTAACGGTGAATGTTCCGACGAACTGCAAGCACTTGTACCCCCTCGACGTAAATAAACCTGACAAACCCGACAATCAGCAAAATCCCACCCCTTCACATTTGAGACCCCTAGATGTAAGAAAGCCTTCTACTCCAGTAGTTTCTTCCCCAGAACTGCTAGACTTTGGAATTCCCTTCCAGGTTCCTGCTTCTCTAACTGTACTGACATGCAGAAGTTCAAGTGTAACGTGAACCGACATCTTGCTGCCCAACTCCCCACCTAGTACCCCTGTAGCCTGTGTCCCTAATAATCGCCCCCCTACATCAAAGTGACAATGTGCCTTGTTTGGGGTGAAAATGTAATCAAAAATAAAAAAATTTGTTTATGTTGGACTTGAAGACATCCAAATTGTAGTCAGCTGGGAAGCAGGCAAACTGAGTTCCACAGCCGTGCACTTCTAAGAACGAAGCTTTTATTTTATTTTCTTATTCCATTTTCACACCAAACAAGGAACGATCCCTCTGTCCTCTTGTCTTTCTGTAATCAGTTCAGACGTAACTTAAGGCTGAAAAATTCCACCCATTAGAAACGTCCCCATTTTTTTTATATTCCATTTTCACCCCAAACAAGGCACAGTTCCACTTTCATTTAGGGAGCTACTATCGGGGACATAAGTTGCAGGGGTATTATGAAAGGAGATTAGTAGCAAGATGTCTGTTCACATTACACTTGAACTTCTGCATGTCAGTACAGTTGGAAGGGAGTTCCAAAGTCTAGCAGTTCTGGGGAAGAAACTACTGGAGTAGAAGGCTTTCTTACACCCAATAATCTCTATTGTGAAGGGATGGGATTTAGCTGCTTGTCGGAGGTATTCACGTCAAGGGGGTGCAAGTGCTGTGTGGGGGTGAGATTTAGCTGCCTGTCGGGTTTGTCGAGGGTGTTTTCGTCGTGGGGGCACAAGTGCTTGCAGTTCGTCAGAGCATTCACCATTAAAATACTTGTAGAACAGGCAGAGGGATGCAACATCTCGTCGAATTCAGCTCGAAAAACAGTGCTTACCAATGTTTTTGAAAATTTTAAATGCCGCCGGAGTTTCTGTTGAACACGGTAAGTTTGGGAAAATGAGTTAAAAATATAAAAACTATGCAAAATACTGTTTCCTAACAGTTTCTTTTGCACATGTGCGTTCATGGCCGTGACCAATCAAGAAAAATCTACAAAATAGTCTTGCACAAGTCATTTTCTTTCTTAGAACTGCACGCCTGTAGAACTCTGTTCCGTCTGCCTGCTTCCCTCCGGACTACAACTTGGATGTCTTCAAGTCTAATGTTAACAAATTCCTAATGAACCGCCCCCTTAAGTAAACACTCCATCAAATCTCCACACAAACGTAATGTACTTGCAATAACCCTTATCCCTGAGTGGCTTCCGGGCCTTGATAAGTGGTGATCACTGTAAAAAAAAAAAAAAAAAAAAAAAAAAACGTATTTCTTCATGGCCGCTTCTTTTGTTGTCCATGTCTGGCCGTGATCCCCTTACTGTTGTTAACGTCCTGTTTAACTTAAGACGAACAAAACTCATACATGAAAACACAATGAAAGATTTCAATTTTTATTTTTTTTAATTTTTTACATGGAAGTCATCACTTATCAAGGCCCGGAAGCCACTTGGGGATAAGGGTTATTGCGTGTACAATAATCAATGGGATAGTATCGTAGTAATCGTTAGTAATGGAGATTTGATAAAGTGTTTTACTTAAGGAGGCGGTGCATCAGGAATTTGTTTATGTTGGACTTGAAGAGAATTGCCAGGTCCTGAACTGTCATCTAAGCTTCAGCCTCTGTCTCATCGACGTAATGTAGCAGCCCTCTGCCTGTTCTACAAGTATTTTAATGGTGAATGTTCCGACGAACTGCAAGCACTTGTACCCCCTCGACGTAAATAAACCTGACAAACCCGACAATCAGCAAAATCCCACCCCTTCACATTTGAGACCCCTAGATGTAAGAAAGCCTTCTACTCCAGTAGTTTCTTCCCCAGAACTGCTAGACTTTGGAATTCCCTTCCAGGTTCCTGCTTCTCTAACTGTACTGACATGCAGAAGTTCAAGTGTAACGTGAACCGACATCTTGCTGCCCAACTCCCCACCTAGTACCCCTGTAGCCTGTGTCCCTAATAATCGCCCCCCTACATCAAAGTGACAATGTGCCTTGTTTGGGGTGAAAATGTAATAAAAAATAAAAAAAATTGTTTATGTTGGACTTGAAGACATCCAAATTGTAGTCAGCTGGGAAGCAGGCAAACTGAGTTCCACAGCCGTGCACTTCTAAGAACGAAGCTTTTATTTTATTTTCTTATTCCATTTTCACACCAAACAAGGAACGATCCCTCTGTCCTCTTGTCTTTCTGTAATCAGTTCGGACGTAACTTAAGGCTGAAAAATTCCACCCATTAGAAACGTCCCCATTTTTTTTATATTCCATTTTCACCCCAAACAAGGCACAGTTCCACTTTGATGTAGGGAGCTACTATCGGGGACATAAGTTGCAGGGGTATTATGAAAGGAGATTAGTAGCAAGATGTCTGTTCACATTACACTTGAACTTCTGCATGTCAGTACAGTTGGAAGGGAGTTCCAAAGTCTAGCAGTTCTAGGGAAGAAACTACTGGAGTAGAAGGCTTTCTTACACCCAATAATCTCTATTGTGAAGGGATGGGATTTAGCTGCTTGTCGGAGGTATTCACGTCAAGGGGGTGCAAGTGCTTGTAGTTCGTCCGAGCATTCACCACTAAAATACTTGTAGAACAAGCAGAGAGATGCAATATTTCGTCGATGGGACAGAGGCTGAAGCCTAGTTGACAGTTCAGGATCTATCAGGTTGGCGACTCTCTTTTGAAACCTGTCCAAAAGCGAGAGACAAGTAGCAGATGCATCAGCCCAAATGTGACAACAGTACTCCATACATGGGCGAATGGTGGCCTTATAGAGGTACAGGATACTTTCAGGCGTAAGTCGCTTTCTAGCACGGTAGAAATAGCTGGAACAGTTTACGACATGAAAATTACTTTATTTTATATATATTTTTAAGAAAGAGGGGGTATATGAAGTCCGTCCCAGAAATAGCTGAAGCAGTTTACGATCTGAAAATTACTTTATCACATATATATTTATAAGATTTTTCCTTTTTTTTTTTTTGTCTTCATAATATTGTGAAAGTGGGTGGATTGAACGGAATTACTTTTATTCAAGCATGTCATTGTTTTGAGCAATAAATAAGAGAATGCAGTATTACGTTTGAAAAAGGTATCGCCAGTATCTGAATTATATTCTTTTCAGCACAGTAAGACAAGAGAGAGGAATGAGTTCAGCAAAAGATACTAAAAGAAGAGAGAGAGAGAGAGATTTTAATATAAAGATATTATACATAATTTTAATTCTATTTATATGATCCCAAGCAACGCCGGGTACCCTTGCTAGTATTACATAAAAGAGAAGGGGTGGTATATGGAGTTGGTCCCGGAAATTCCTGAAGCAGATAACGATTTTAAAATAACTTATATATATATGTATATATATATATATATATATATGTTATATAAAAACTCAAATGACCTTGTAACAGTGTATGTGACCCACTCTCCGGTTTACGATATCCGCTTGCGCATGATCTGCACATTGAAATATTAATGTTATTATTTCGAAATTATTATTTAACATGGAAAGAGTGGGGTTTAAATTAACTTAAACGTAATACAGAAATGAACGATGTAAAAAAAAAAAAAAAAGCAGATATATAAAAATTTGAATTTAACTATAATAAGTATTATGGTATCTGTTCAGTGCACATTTACCTATAAGTATGGCCAACCACTTATAATTCAGTAACTGTAAATTTTTTTTCCAAAATAATCAATTATAATAAACAGAACGACTCAAAGAAATCTATCTATATTCTTTTTTCATTTTAATATACTTTCATAGAAATGTTTCTGTTAGGTCAAAAAAATAAAACCCAAAAAACTATTGTCTTTACGTCACAAGTGTCACGCTCATACATGAATTCCATAGCTAATATAACAGTCTGGTATATATATATATATATATACACACTAGCTGTACCCTGCCACGCGTTGCTGTGGCTCAAATTGGCGCAATGGAAAAAGTTCCAAAATGAGAAAAAGCATGTTTCTTATAGGTTTAATTTTCCATTTTGCATGGGTACACAGTTTTTGTTGTTCCATTTTCTTAGCTGATATAGAGATTTTCCGGTTTGGTGACTCTTGAATATGTAATATAAATTGTCCATGTGAAAAAACAGTCAGTGTGTAACTGTAAGGCCCACAATTGTAAAGATTGTTCCCTGTGCTTTGTTGATGGTTATTGCAAATGACAATAAAATTGGAAAGTGCAATTTGCTAAAGTGTAATGATGTATCCGGTGGAATAATAGGAATGCATGGAATGAAGATATATTCATCTGTGAAAGGTCCTGTTAAGATTGTTGTTTCTATGATATTGTTTGTTAATTTTTTTTACTGCAAGCTATATGCCATTGCAAAGCTTGGATTGGTTTATATTTCACAACATGATAATTAGTACACCAAATTTCAGTTGCAATACATGCGGTGGCATCCCTGGCAAATATAGCTGTTGGATAATTAACCACTTTATTTGCTTTCACAACAGTGTCGATGGATTTGTATTTGACTACCTCACTTGGAATTTTACATTGAATAATAGCGTTAAGTTCATGGGCATCTTTGTATTGACCTGCAAGAATAGCTCATTCACTCAGTCAAATGGAATTCTTATAATTTGAATATCTGCAAAAACCTTTTAAACTAACTATTCTTTTGATGAAATAAAATTACAGAAATTACAGAAGTTAAAAGTCAAAGAATTTTGCCCTTAACTCTGATCAGCTGGCACTTTTTCGTACCCAATTTCCCACAAGTGATGCAAAAGTTTCTGTGCGGATCGAACAGTCGGCAACTAGACATGCATATTTTGAGTTAAGTTTAATGTCTTCACATGGAACAAAAAAGTAGAGTATTTGAGGCAAGCATTTATTTCATCTGCTGGTGTTGATTGAAGAATAACAGGTAACATTTGTCTGAAATCTCCTGCAAGCAATATTACTGCATTCCCAAATGGTCTGACATTGCCACGCAAATCTTGCAAGGATCGACCAAGAGCCTCAAGTGATTTTTTGCGTACTATTGTGCATTCATCCTAAACAATAAGTTTGCATTTCTGCAATATTTTTCCCCATATTGGATGTTTTGGAGATGTCGAACATGAGATTTTAGAAAAATTGAATGTTTTAAAGTAGAATAAATAATTCTTCTACTTGGCAGCAAGGTCGCAGGTATTCCTCATGTAGCAAGGGCTAAGGCTATGTCGTTTTGTTACCAAATGGCTGCCAAAATCAATTTAATTAGAAAGGTTTTACCAGTTACTTCTGGTGCTGTTCAAGGTAGCAGTAATTTCCAAATAACTTCTATTCTCACAGTCAGTAAATTAGGTGACTAAAATAGGATTTATCCATGTTTTGACAATGCCTTATTCACTGTAATTAATTTAGGAGACTAAAATAGGATGAGGGATTAGAGATGGACAGATAGAGAGGAAGATATAGAGATAGAAAAGAGAAAGTGAGAGGAAAATAGAGAAAGAGAAGGAGATAGAGAGATAAAGGGATTGATAGATAAACAGAGAGAGGGGGAGAGTTAGAAACAGAGGGATGAGACAGAGGAAAGGAGAGAGATAGAGGGAGTTAGAGAGAGAAAGGGGCTCAAAGAGAGATGGAGAGGGTGATATAGAGAGAAAGATAGATTGAGAGAGGGAAAGGGAGAGATGGATAGAGACAGATATTAAGAGAGGAAGAGAGAGGAACAGAAGGTGAACTACACTTCACCGTTTGTTTCCTCGTTCAGTAGAGTAGAAATCTTTCGAGATTGAGGCAATTTTAATGTTTTGTTATTATCCAGAGTACCCCTTTTTTTGGGGGGGGGTAGATTTTCCTCACATTAGAAACCGACCGGGTTATTTGTACTTTCACTTAACAAATTAATAAAAGAAAAACATATTGTAAAATTTGAATTTAATATGAAAATACTATTTTAAAGAATAGCACGATAACATAAGTGCATAAGTGCCACTTTAGGTACTCCTTGGGCGTTGAGTTCCATGGCAACCAGCATAATTATTTAATGGTCGCTCCCTTAGCCCCCCCCCCCAGTCAAGGCAAATGCATGCGCACGTAACATTTTTTTATTTACTGACGTTGGCTTAGTAACTAAACGATTTATTGATAATTTCGTAACCCTTAAACGCATGCCGGAAGATTTACATTGGTTCATTATTGTTGTAATGAAAAAAAAAAGTTTCATTCAACACAAAACCAAAAACACATATTAATGATAAATGATTTATTATTGTATTCATTGAAATTTACTAATTTTTAAATAAAAAAGTAAAAAAAAAAAAAGTTAATAAAAAAATAGTTGCTTATGTGCGCATAAAAAACTTGTTTTTTTTTTTTTTTTTTAGATTAGGTCCACCTTGGAATCCCCCCCCCCCCAACCTCCAAATCTTAAGTACAGCTTCCGGAATGAACATCACTTTCTTTTTTTTGGGGGGGGGGGCTAATGAACACCATTGGGGGGGGATATTTAAAAAAAAAACTCGATAAAAATCGTCATTTAAAAAGAAATTTAAAATCAAATGTTCGTAAAAGTGAGAAATTATTAATAAATGTTTAGTAATATTTTTCGGTGCTAATGCAGAGAGTGGACCGCGCTATTTTTTAAATCGTGTTTTTTTTTATTCCAACCAATCTTATATCGAAAAACAAAAAAAAAAACTCAAAAAGCAAGGGACAAACTTTTTTTTTGGCCTTATATAATAAAGAAAAAATGTGTAAATTAAAAAATTTGGAAGATAAACAAATGAATTATGTTTTTTTTTGTTTTTTTTTACTTACTAAACAGAAAATGAAATCTTTCGTCAATTCGTGGCTGTGAAATGAATCGAACCGGAAGTTCAGTTTTATCAACAGAACAGATTCACACCACGGTTAAAAGAAATATATTTATTTTATTTAATATTTTAATAATTCGCGAAGTAAATTTATTTTAATAACATAAAAACATGCCTCGACTCTAAAGATGGGTTGTCTGAAAATTTCAAATAAATTGGTAACGTAGAAATATGGTTTTATTCGTTTGGAACGAACCAAATTTACATTTTTATATATATAATGTGTGTGTTTAGTGGTTAAAGTTCTGAAAATCAAAATATAAACACATATATTCGAGTTAAGAATTGATTGCTTGACACAAGGAATATATAGAGGGCAGTTATGTTATGTATTAATATACTGACCCAACGGATCACGGGTAGTCTGGTATATATTAACATACAACGATTAAAAAGGTTTTGAGGAGAGGAAATATGTTAAAGTTCTTATGGCTATAACAACTTTAACTTTGTTTCATGCCAGTCAATGCTGCTCTTTGGGTTTCGGTTTCGGTTTCGATTCCAACTGATGGCACCCAAATACTTTTTTTTTTTTTTCTTTTGAAATCACGACTCAGTAATAATAATAATAATAATAATATACGAAATCTGGACAAATCAAAATATATTTAAGCGTATTTTACGAACATCCTCCCCCCTCGCTAGTTTCATTCTTTAATTTCTCTTCATAAAGTGGGTGGAGTGAACGGAATTACCTTTATTCAAGAATTTCACTGTTTTGTTCTATTTACCCAGTTTTTATTATAAGTCAGTAATTGTTTTTAATTTATTATTACACATAATTTTTTTATTCATTTGAAAGAAAATTGGAGGTGGGTCTAATCTGAAAATTTACCCAGTTTTTATTATAAGTCAGTAATTGTTTTTAATTTATTATTACACATAATTTTTTTATTCATTTGAAAGAAAATTGGAGGTGGGTCTAATCTGAAAATTTACCCAGTTTTTATTATAAGTCAGTAATTGTTTTTAATTTATTATTACACATAATTTTTTATTCATTTGAAAGAAAATTGGAGGTGGGCCTAATCTGAAAATTTACCCAGTTTTTATTATAAGTCAGTAATTGTTTTTAATTTATTATTACACATAATCTTTTATTCATTTGAAAGAAAATTGGAGGTGGGCCTAATCTGAAAATTTACCCAGTTTTTATTATAAGTCAGTAATTGTTTTTAATTTATTATTACACATAATTTTTTATTCATTTGAAAGAAAATTGGAGGTTGGCCTAATCTGAAAATGTACCCAGTTTTTATTATAAGTCAGTAATTGTTTTTAATTTATTATTACACATAATCTTTTATTCATTTGAAAGAAAATTGGAGGTGGGCCTAATCTGAAAATTTACCCAGTTTTTATTATAAGTCAGTAATTGTTTTTAATTTATTATTACACATAATTTTTTATTCATTTGAAAGAAAATTGGAGGTTGGCCTAATCTGAAAATGTACCCAGTTTTTATTATAAGTCAGTGATTGTTTTTAATTTATTATTACACATAATTTTTTATTCATTTGAAAGAAAATTGGAGGTTGGCCTAATCTGAAAATTTACCCAGTTTTTATTATAAGTCAGTAATTGTTTTTAATTTATTATTACACATAATTTTTTATTCATTTGAAAGAAAATTGGAGGTGGGCCTAATCTGAAAATTTACCCAGTTTTTATTATAAGTCAGTAATTGTTTTTAATTTATTATTACACATAATTTTTTATTCATTTGAAAGAAAATTGGAGGTGGGTCTAATCTGAAAATTTACCCAGTTTTTATTATAAGTCAGTAATTGTTTTTAATTTATTATTACACATAATTTTTTATTCATTTGAAAGAAAATTGGAGGTTGGCCTAATCTGAAAATGTACCCAGTTTTTATTATAAGTCAGTAATTGTTTTTAATTTATTATTACACATAATCTTTTATTCATTTGAAAGAAAATTGGAGGTTGGCCTAATCTGAAAATTTACCCAGTTTTTATTATAAGTCAGTGATTGTTTTTAATTTATTATTACACATAATTTTTTTATTCATGCATATTAACAGAACCCGTGGAAATTCCATGGTAGTTGAAAATTTTTCAAACACATAAATAAAATAAATAAAAACTAAAATAAAACAAATAACGATGAATTTAAAACAATTTTTTTAGTAAATTCGTTTTTAAACTTTACAAGCTAAAAAGAATTGATTTTAAAAAAATTCGATTTTTTTTTTCAATAAAAATTGAACACACAACACATTGTTTTTCTTTTTTTGTTTTCTGAATATTTTTTTAAATATAAATTATAAAGCAACAGATGTCAATTCGATTGCACATTTTTTTTTAAAAAGAAATTTTTATAAAAAAAAACTTACAGTCTCCTCTCAACAAGACTTTGTTTTTTAAATTATAAAATAAAATAGCCAAATTGAAACCGTAAACAGACAACCATGTTTTTTTTTTTTTTAAATTGTTGGAGAGGAAATGGTTTTAATGATTTTTTAACTGATAAAGAGCGACTACAAAGGGAGATAACTCGTTTCTCATGAATTAAGTTTTTTTTTTGTTTTTTTTTTACACAGTGATCACCACTTATCAAGGCCCGGAAGCCACTCAGGGATAAGGGTTATTGCAAGTACATTACGTTAGTGTGGAGATTTGATGAAGTGTTTACTTAAGGGGGCAGTTCATTAGGAATTTGTTAACATTGGACTTGAAGGCATCCAAGTTTTATAATAATGTGTTGCCGATCCTGACTGGAATAATCCTACCATTCTTTACCTGGTATTCTTTACAATTCAAAGATTCTCTGACTGGATTGATACTGCTGATTTTTGCTTGAGCCAACTGCATTCAACATTCGTGATTGAATACATTTCTTTTGCCATCCCTTTTTGGATCATTTTTTCTATTACAAGAAATGTTCGCCAATCAAGAGGTTATGGGCCCAGTAATCGCCTTTATTTTGATGGATTGCAAATCAAAATTTGAATTGCGGTAGGTGAACTTTTTATGATATTTAAGAATATTAATGAATATCATTGAACTTATTGACCAAGGTATCTTGATCAAGTTATAATAATGTGTTAGTGTCCCTAATCCTACAATATTTTCTTCGGTTGCAATATTTTTGGCATAATTTTGCTAGTTATGATCACAAAGGGGGCTGGGGATTAATGTGGACCTAACTAACATGTTAACTTAGCTAGACTCTTTCACCAAAATACAAGAATAATTCTATCACTCCTAATAAACTGGGGCAAAAAAAAAGGTAAAACTTAGATTTTATTATATATACATGTAAAAAAAAACCCTAAAAAACTTTAGTAAACTTGTAAATGCTTAAATTGTTTTTAGCCGGTAAAATTGAATTTTAATCGTGATTATAGATTTTAAATTAATGTATTATATATAATTTTTAAAAAATCATACGTTATAAATGTAATTTACAATCTGTTTCAATTTTAAAACTATAGGAAAAATATAATAGTGTTTAATATACTAGGAAAATCCCTTAGGCTAGATAAATACTCACTTCCCAAACTTTTGAAAGAGTTGAAATTTTTAAAAGAAATTTTTAAACATATTTCGAAATTTTTAAACGTATTTCGATATAATTAAATTAAATGTTACGTTTTTAATCGATATTGATATAAATTTTAAATTTGAATTTTTATATATTAAAAAATTAGATTTTTAAATTAAATTGGTTTCAATTAATGCGTTTTGTATATAGACTAGCGGGGGTACACGGCGTTGCTCGGGTGTTTAGAGGTGTGCGTGCTGTTAAATAAAAAAGAAATCGTAGGATCGAACCCGAAGCCCTGAGGCGAAGTTTGAAAATAAAATCGGCCAGCCAGAATGAGTTACTGAAAGATGTTTGAATTTATTTAAGTAAGAACCAAATTGACAGATGCCCGCATGGAACGACGATGACGTAAGCAATAGCTATTCAGCAAATGAGGTCAATGACCAGGTTTATTTGTTATAAGCGAAGTAAAAAAGAAAACAACATTAAAACGTAAGCGGGGGGGGGGGTTAATCAAAACATCGAAAAAAAAACACAAAAAAACTAACGTAAGACAAACAAACGATGTTAAATGTAAAAATCGAAAAAACAAAAAAGAAAAATGGCTTAAATAAGCCTGTTTCGATATTGAAATTTAAAAAATCGGTGGGTACCCGGGTGTTTTTCGGTGTGTGGTCGGGGGGGGGGGGGTGGATAAGCGAAGTAAAAAAAAAAAAAAAAACAGAAAAACGAATGTTATGTGAAAAATGGCTTAAATAACACTAGTTCAATATTTAAATTTAAAAAATCGAAAAAAAAAAAAGACATCTCGCACCACGATTCGAACCCAAAACGTTTAGATAATGAACTAACGCACTAACCAACTGAGCTAACGCGACGTACATGAAATTTAGTCAGTTTTTCAACTATTTGAAGTAAATCAGGTCATGACGTCATCTGACGCATGCATAGAACCAGTCGTCGTCACAAGAGGACCGTTTTTGTTGAACTCGTGATGTATATATATTTTTCACTTCCGGTTATAAAAATAGATGAGTATTGGCTGAGGAGAGCTTGATATGGCTGTCTAAAACGGTCCTAATTATCGAGCTTGAAACCGACGGTACCGATGACTTGTCTCATCTAACAACTTTCTGTACACAGAATACAAAATATAAATAATTCTATAAAATAATTCTTTAAATAATTTAGGAAGGAACTGATGTCAATTCACTTGAACATTTTTTGTTTATTTAAAAAGAATCTATAAAAAAACTTACAGTCTCCTCTCAACAAGTGATGGAGAGCGACTATAAAGGGAGGTAATTCGTTTCTCATAAATTAGGCCTCCCCAACTTCCCAGTTCTCTTTGTACCAGTTGAGGTCTAGTCAGTGCTTTCACTTTTTGGTCTTCCCATCCTCCTTGACTCTTCAACTACAGCCAATGCCGGCACTACAAGATTTTTTAATTTTTAAAATTTTTTTTATATTAACTAGCATTTCAGCCCGGTGTTGCCCGGGTGTTTGGAGGTGTATGCTGAGCAAAAAAAACAAAAAACAAAACAAAAAAAAACAAAAAAAAGGTCAATTTTTTAAAACTTTGACCCTTATTATGACCCCTTAACATTAATTATTTTGGGCTCAAATCAAGTTATTAAGTTAAATCCATGTCCAAGGAACCTATATCTAAAATTTGAAATGTTTAGACCCAAAATTGTCGGAGGAGTTTGATAGAGTTCTCAAAGGCCAAATCGTTGAACTTTGATCCCTTAACAGCCAAATTTCTGGTCAACAACGGATTACAAAGATTTTCCCAAATCTCAGTACCCTGTATATCAAATTTCGAGTTTGTAGACTGAAAATTACCAGAGTTATTGTGAAGGAAAATGTACACACACACACACAGACACACACACGTTCACTTTTATAGATATATAGATTGTTAACTGATAAAGAGCGACTATAAAGGGAGGTAATTCGTTTCTCATGAATTAATGTTTTCAATGATGATGGATTTTTGTGACACTGGACATACGGACAAGTAAATTAATATTTAGATGCTAATAATGATAACAATGATAATGATAATAATAACATTATTATTATTATTATTATTAATAATAATAATAATAGGCAGTAAAGAGTCATTAAGCGGTTGGTGGACACTTTTTTTCTGATAGCGGCCTTGGAACATTTTCAGAGTAATAGGTGCAGATGGTTAGGGTGGGAGTTGTGTTGGCGATGGGATTTTCTGTTGCTTGGTGTAGCAATTGGTGGTTGGTTGGTGGAGTTTTACTGTGCGGGGTCGGTCCGGTGGGGTAGGGGATTATTTGATGACTGGTCGAGGAAGACATTTCTCTACACTTGCTCATTGCCACATAATTTCCCAGTAATTAGCACTTTGTTTGTTAACTGAGGAAGCCGGTGGGACTGTGTGTGTGTGGGGGGGGGGGGTCTGGAAGAAAATTGAGGAAATCCAGAATAACCCACCCACCCTGTCCCCCAAAAGTTGGTGTGTGTGTGTGGGTGATGGTGGGAGTGGGAGCTTTGTTTTTAAATTAGAATTTAACAAAAGAATAAAATGGTTGGCACGTTTACGAATGATTCAAAATTCAAGTGTGATAGAATTTAATTTCTTAATGAAATAAAATAATAAATTTTTTTTTTTTTTTTTTTGAGGGGGGATTACTGAATGTTTTTTTGAGACGTGATGTTTCGGGTAAGGCTTTTTGTAATTTACAATTAAATAAATAAAAAAAAATGGCGCTTTTACAGAATTGGAACGAGATTTTGTAGTCGATAAATAGTTTTCAGATAAAAAAAAAACAATGGTTTCAACTCCTTTTTTTCCATTGAATTCTATTTTTTTTTTCTTTAATAAATAGTTTTCAGATAAAAAAAAAAAACAATGGTTTCAACTCCTTTTTTTTCCATTGAATTCTATTTTTTTTTTCTTTAATAAATAGTTTTCAGATAAAAAAAAACAATGGTTTCAACTCCTTTTTTTTCCATTGAATTCTATTTTTTTTTTCTTTAATAAATAGTTTTCAGATAAAAAAAAAAACAATGGTTTCAACTCCTTTTTTTCCATTGAATTCTATTTTTTTTTTCTTTAATAAATAGTTTTCAGATAAAAAAAAACAATGGTTTCAACTCCTTTTTTTCCATTGAATTCTATTTTTTTTTTCTTTAATAAATAGTTTTCAGATAAAAAAAAAAAACAATGGTTTCAACTCCTTTTTTTCCATTGAATTCTATTTTTTTTTTCTTTAATAAATAGTTTTCAGATAAAAAAAAACAATGGTTTCAACTCCTTTTTTTTCCATTGAATTCTATTTTTTTTTTCTTTAATAAATAGTTTTCAGATAAAAAAAAACAATGGTTTCAACTCCTTTTTTTTCCATTGAATTCTATTTTTTTTTTCTTTAATAAATAGTTTTCAGATAAAAAAAAAACAATGGTTTCAACTCCTTTTTTTTCCATTGAATTCTATTTTTTTTTTCTTTAATAAATAGTTTTCAGATAAAAAAAAAACAATGGTTTCAACTCCTTTTTTTTCCATTGAATTCTATTTTTTTTTTTTTAATAAATAGTTTTCAGATAAAAAAAAACAATGGTTTCAACTCCTTTTTTTTCCATTGAATTCTATTTTTTTTTTCTTTAATAAATAGTTTTCAGATAAAAAAAAACAATGGTTTCAACTCCTTTTTTTTCCATTGAATTCTATTTTTTTTTTCTTTAATAAATAGTTTTCAGATAAAAAAAAACAATGGTTTCAACTCCTTTTTTTCCATTGAATTCTATTTTTTTTTTCTTTAATAAATAGTTTTCAGATAAAAAAAAACAATGGTTTCAACTCCTTTTTTTCCATTGAATTCTATTTTTTTTTTCTTTAATAAATAGTTTTCAGATAAAAAAAAAACAATGGTTTCAACTCCTTTTTTTCCATTGAATTCTATTTTTTTTTTCTTTAATAAATAGTTTTCGGGTTCGTATTACTGTACACATAGATTCGAAAAAGTTGTCAAAAAACAAATATGTAACAAATAAATGTTATCAAAAGTTACTTTTCTACCAAACTGGATATGTTTTTAGTGTTTTTATTCAATGTAACATGTTTATTCAGCTCGAAAAACATACATTGTTTACCGATGTATTGGAAAATTCAAAATGGCGCCCGACTTTCTCTTTAACACGGTAAGTTCGGGAAAAAGTGTTATAAATAATAAACTAGACAAAATACTATTAAAAAACTACCGAATATGTCAACCTATGTCACGGTAATATATATTGAGCGAGTTTCTAACAGTATTTTGCCTAGTTTTATATTTATAGCACCTTTTCCCAAACTTATCGTGTTAAAGAGAGAGTCGGGCGCCATTTTTAATTTTCCACTACTTCGATAAACACAGTATGGCGCTTTTACAGAATTGGAACGAGATTTCGTAGTCGATAAATGGAGTTTTCAGATAAAAAAAAACAATGGTTTAAACTGATTTTTTTTTGTCAATTCTAATAAGTTACAATGGTAGCTTCCAAATTATGCAGTCGACATTACCTGAATATTACTGAGTTATTAAAAAAAAATAACTTTAATTGTTTTCATGTGAAATTCAGTTTTACGATTTCCGACATTTTGTCCCAATAGTACAGAAGCACCCAAAAAATAAATCTATATAAATAAAACATTAAATGTATGTGTGTCTGTCTGTGTGTTAATATTTAATCGATGAACTCTTAAACTACTGGAATTAACGAGTAAAACCTTTGTTTGAATGGATGATTAGGTGTATCAGAATTTTTGTAGGAATTTTTGACACCCCTAACACGAAACTGCGAATAAAATATAAAAAACTCGTAATTTCTCTTTTAAAAGTGGGTTGTTTATTTTATTTATGGATTATACTTCCAAAATAAACTATTAAAGTTGTTTTAAAAGTAATAGAAATATTTTTTTTTATTTTTTAAAAAACAGTAATGAATTTTACGAACTCAATATTTTTCAATTTTTAAACTTTAAAAATCTATCAAAATTTTTCTATTGATTCTATTTTTACAATATTTTCAGAGTCAATGTGAGATTCTATGCTCTTTCCAATAAATCGAATATAATATTTTAGACAAACGTTTTTTTTTTTAATTCACGCCCCCCCCCATTTTCAAGTGTCTATTAAAAAGTAAATAATTAATTTACTCACCATAATGTTATATATCACAAATTGAAGAGAAAAGGTCAATAAATAATATATTCAAATTTAAAACAACAAAAAAAAGTAGTGTTTTTTATAAATTTACCTGTAAAGTCCGAAGTTTAAAACCTTTTTTAAAAAAAAACAAAAAAAAACACGTTTTTTTTTTTTTTTTTTTTTTAAATGAAACCTTGGTCCTTGCTCCTTTAATCAAAAAAAAAAAAAAAAAAAAAAAAATTAGGGCTTGAATTACATTTTTCGAGGAGTTATAAGCTTGGAAAGATGGGTTGGATTTATTCACTATTTTTCACGAAATTTCTGACACACCTATGGATGAATAACGCGAACATAAGTCGGCAAGTTGAAACGCAACGCAAAATATTCATTTCAGCTTTCCGAAATATTGTTTGCGTAAAACTAATCATAACTAAATATGGTTTAATTTTAAAACTTGTTTTTTATATATCGGGTTAGCTCAAACGGTAGGAAACGTGGATGGAGCGTTCAATGTTTTGGTTTCGATTCTAGCTGATGGCATCCAAGTTATTTTTTTATTTATTCTTTTTTTTTTTTTACACAGTGATCACCACTTATCACGGCCCGGAAGCCACTCAGGGATAAGGGTTATTGCAAGTACATTACGTTAGTGTGGAGATTTGATGAAGTGTTTACTTAAGGGGGCGGTTCATTAGAAATTTGTTAACGTTGGACTTGAACACATCCAAGTTGTAGTCCGGTGGGAAGCAGGCAGACGGAACAGAGTTCCACAGGCGTGCAGTTCTAAGAAAGAAGCTTTGTTCATGGAATCCACGTTTTGATTTAGGCACAGATATAGAGTGGGGGGAATTTTTCACAGTGGATTCAGCTAGACGGGTGTTTTTCGTGAAAGATTGGCGAGGAGGGACCAGAGATTGGAGTTCAGACGAGCACCTGCCATGGAAATAACGATAAAACAAGGATAGGCTTGCAAAGTCTCTTCTGTGGGAGAGATGTTGCAGGGTAGAGAAAAGGGCATCCCCCACTAAGCCAATTTTGTACCCTGTCAAGGCAGGATAGGCTGTTTTTAGCAGTTCCAGCCCAGATATGGCAACAGTATTCCATTCTTGGACGTACTTGGCTTTTATATAGATAGAGAATTGCATCAGTAGTGAGATATCTTCTGGAGCGGTAGAAGGATCCCACCATCTTTCCAGCGACCTTGGCAACAGACTTGATGTACGTGTTCCATTTCAGATCAGAAGTAAAGGTCAAACCCAGAAGCTTGTCAAAACACGGGGCCTCACCCAGACGAGAGCCATCCATCACAATTGATGCCAGATGGGGATCAGAGCGTTGATGATGTAAGGATAGAAGTTTGGTTTTGGATGCATTAAAGGTAACCAGCCACGTCTTCCCCCACTGAACCACGCGCTCGAAATCAGAGGAGAGAGAATCCGAGAGAACTTTGTCATTTACAGCCTTTGATGTGTTGCCATAGATGGTCGTGTCATCAGCAAAGATGTCAACGAATGATTTAAGTATGTGTTTAGGGAGGTCATTGATGTAGATCAGGAAGAGAATTGGGCCCAGGATTGACCCCTGAGGGACTCCAGCATTTATATTGCAGGCCTCCGATTTTTGTCCATCTACCACTACTCTTATGAGCCTATCGGAGAGAAATGATTTAATGATTGAGAAAACATTTCCAGTTAATACCGTAGCTGGAAATCTTGTGAAGTAGACCCTTATGCCATACTTTGTCGAAGGCCTTTGATATGTCAAGAGCAATTGCCCTAGAAAGGAAGCCTTTGTCAAGAGATTCACTAATCCTGTGGGATATAACCGTCAGCACATCTGTGGTAGATCTTGCAGAACGGAAACCATATTGTGTGTCACCAAGAAGGTTGTTCCTGCTAAGGTGGTTGACTATTTCTCTATTTAATATGGATTCCAGCAACTTACTCATAACACACAGGAGACTTATTGGCCTGTACTGAGAGGGAGATGACTTATCACCTGATTTCTTAAATACAGGGCAAACTGGTGAGGTCTTCCAGGGAGTCGGAAAGCACTTCTTCTTAAGGCAGCGCTTAAATAGTTTCGTAAATATGGGAGCAAGTTCTGGTTGAAGCTTTTTTAACACTATAATTGAGATGCCATCAGGGCCAGTTGCTTTACTGGAATCTAGGTTCTTGATTAGCTTGGCGACCTCATGCACGGATATTGGTATGTTACCTAGATTGTTCTGTGTTATAGAAGGAAATTGATGGCCTTCGTCGCATAGGGTAGAATTAGCTACAAAGTTCTTTGCAAATAGTTTGGCCTTGTCTGACGCTGACAAGATGACCTCTGGTCCATTGATAATGGTTGGGATAGAACGCACACTTCTGTTCAGGATCCTATTTGTTATTTGCCAAAACTGGTGGGAACCAAGCCGCTGATCAGCTACCTTGGATTTAACAGACTGGGCATATAGCTCTCTAGCATTTTTTATTACTCTTTTACAGTGGGTGCTGGCAGTCCTGAAAGCAGCTTTAGTCTCAGTGCATCTATTACGTTGGTAGTTATGGAAAAAGTGATTTCTGTGTGCGATAGCAGCAGCACATTCTGGGGAGAACCATGGCTGGCTGTTAGGTTTTTGTTGGAATTTTTTAGATGGTATGAATTGGTCTATGTCTACAATTAACCATTCGGTCAGATCTGATACTATAGAGGACACTTCCTTTTTAAACATGGAGTGCAGAGGTAAATCAGATATGAATGTACGGAAGCTATCCCAATCAGCCATAGAGTATCGGTATACAGTACGGTGGAGGGGTACGTTTGGGGACTTCTTACATTTCATTTTTATCTTAACTGATACGACGGAGTGGTCGGAGGAATCCTAGAGGAGAATGAACGGAACATGAACATAGCTCAGGGGAAGTTGAGAGAAAAAGGTCTAGGAGGCTTGCATATTGACCAGGTGCATCGGGCACACGGGTGGGTTCGCGAACAATCTGAGTGAGGTCATAAGCAATGGCAAAATCATGACAAAACCTCCCCTCATCATCTGTCTTATTTGAATGGGTCAGCCATTCCACGTTATGGACGTTGAAGTCACCACAGATGTGGATGTTAGCCGAGGGATGTGAAGACAGTATGTGGTCTATTTTCTCAGATATGCTCTTAAAGATAGTAACTCCGCTGTTGTGGGGCCGATAGAGGGCAAATATAAATGCAGTGGTGTTAGCAAGTGCAACCCTGATGCACATATAGGGTAAATTAGGATCTTCTCTAGAGATATCCCTGCCACATGGGAAGCCATCCTTAATGTAGGCACATATTCCATGCCCATGGCGATCTTAGAGGTCAGATTTAGCTGTTAAGTTAGAGTATCCGTGAATTATGAACTCATCTAGGGAAGTGGTTGGCTTTACTCCAGTTTCACTTAGAAAGAATATGTTTGGTTTCGTCTCCTGTAATTGGGTTTCAACCTAGGTTGGAACGTAGACCCCTGTTGTTGGAGAAGGAGACCTGGTAGTAGGGGTCTACGCTGGAAGATGGAGTTCTAGGTTTAATCGAGTTTTTATTCTGGAGATATTTTATGTTGAGGTTTTGGGATTTGTGGAATAGGTTGGCATACTCGGTTAGAGCAGTACAGAGAAGGAAAGTAAGAGAGAAAAAGACAGGAAATTTTTTTTTTTGTAGCACACGAAAAGGTAAAGCCGTAACAATTACCCACTAGTATGGCATCGAGAGGCCCCACCAGATTTATTTTTTATTTATTTTACGTCTGGGTTCTCATGTAGTTTTGTCTCCCTGATTCTACTTTCTGGTTTTCTCGCTCACATGTCCCTATTTCGAACTCGTAGTAGTGGGTCAACATCAGTGGACTTTTTTTTTTTGTACCAAAACGGTCACTAGCAATGTGTTTGTTTCGATTTTAACCTATTTCAAACCTATATATATACCATGGGAACGAAAATGGCACCGACTTACGCAACCCTTACATTAGCCTACCTAGAAGAAACCTTATATAAAAAAATAGAACAAAAATTTGGCCACAGCACTAAAATACTGTTTGTAGAATCATGGAAAAGGTACTTAGATGACTGCTTCATCCTATGGAAACCCACATGGGGGGACATCACAGACTTACACACCATACTCCAGAACCTACACCTAAAAATTAAATTCACCATAGAACAAAGCTCTACAGAATTACCTTTCCTAGACATACTGATAAAGATTAAAGACAATAACATTATCACAGACATTTACCGCAAACCTACAGACACCCAACAATACCTACACTTTAAAAGTCACCACCCTAAAAGCTGCATAAAATCAATTCCCTACACCCTAGCACGTAGAATCTGCACCATAATCACGGACAATAACCTTCGAAAAATCCGACTCAAGGAACTACGAATAAATTTAAGAAAAAGAAAATACCCATCACAACTTATAGACAAAGGGATCCAACTTGCGACAAATATACCAGTAGAAGATTTGAGAACCCCTAAAGAACGAAACAAAGAACAAATCCTAACATACGTCTCCACACACAACACAAACAACCCAGAGCTTTTCACAGAGATAACGAAAAACCTCGTCCTACTTAACCAAAACAGCAAACTAAACAATTTCCTTAAAACAACAAAAATAATAAAAAGCAAACGCCAACCCAAAAACCTAAAACGCATTCTTACCTCATCCAAACTCAATCAAGACGCAACAAAAGGAGTCACAAAATGCAACAAACAACGATGTGGAGTCTGCAACATAATATTAGAGGGAAACACATACACATTTACGAACCCCATACAAACATTCAAAATTTAAAAAAAAACCTAGATTGCACCTCAAAAAACGTGATCTATGTAATAAAATGTCCAGCATGCGATAAATCCTACATAGGCGCTACAAAAAACCTTAGTAATAGAGTAGCCCTACACCGATCCAACATCAAAATCGCGGAAAATAGACACCTACATGTATCACAACATATACACACATGCAGTGGAGGCAGATTCGAGATAATGCCCATCTTCCAAACTGACAACTACTTCTACTTGCTAACTCAAGAAAAAAATTTCATAGCAAAGTTTAACCCCGCCTTAAACATCTCTCCATAATTATACACATAAATAGGCAAAACACAAAATACACTTACACGCATGCATGCTTGGGTAGGTGTGCAGCGTGTGCACCCTCACACACGAAACAACAAAAAAGCACAATAAGGCACGCACACACTTTCGCGGGTGCGCGCGCCCATACCCAGTACAGTACCATTTCTCTTAAACAAACAAACAACTAGAAATTAAACGTATGTATGTGTATGTGCGCGCGTGTGTGCGTGTGTATATGTGTGTGTGCGTGGGTGTGCACATATGATTGTGTATGCGTGTGTGTATAATTATATATCATCTGTTATCTATGCTACATCTTGTTTGTATGTATACGTGCACTTATGTTTGAGTGACCGAATCCATGTATGCATATGTGCATGGATTGGAAAGGAAACTTCAACCAATATATACATAAGGTGGAATGTATGAATATGTATGTGTGTGTGTGTGATTGTGAGTGCATGTGCCCATATATATATATGGGTGGATGAGTGTATACACATCCGTATGTATGTGTGTGTATGTGTATATATATATACATATGTATGCACATGTATGAGTGGGTAAATGTGTTCGTGTGGATATGGATATACGCGTATGTGTGAGCCCCTGCATATGTCTGTGTGTGCATGTGTGTGTGTATGTGTGTGTGCCTACATAGTATGTGGATGTTTGTGAGTGTATGTGCACATACATATATGTGTGTACATATATGTGTGTATGTGCGTGTATGTGTGTGTATATATATCTTCTACCTATTCTCCATCTTACTTGTGTGTGTGTGGGTGCGTGTACGTATGTCGGAATGATTAAGCACATATATACATGCGTGTTTTGGTTGGAAAAAAAAAAAAAAAAAAAAAAAGTATATATAACCAGGAACAGAACACTCTTACACGATATCCGTATATATAAAAGTATATATATATATATATATATATATATATAAAATAAAAAATAATAAAAAAAATAAAAAAAATAATTGTTAGCGGTGGATGTATGCGAGTACGTGTGTGGGTGTGTAGGTGGGTATGTATATGTGTATATATGTATGCTCCTACATATATTTCTACTAGCAAAGATACCCGTGCTTCGCACGGAGCTTTGTTGCGCACTCGGGTACCAAAATCTGTGGGCACCTTATCAGTAAGTTGATGTTGTAAGAGCAACGATTGCATAAGGTGATTAACATTTTAACTACCTCTTGTAGTGACTGAAATTCAATCAGGAACTTCACAAAACATTTTCATCAAAAAGGAAGGTTACTTGATGTTACATAGTAAATTTTTCATTGAAGTAATTTTCAACTCTTGCTTAAATTTTATCTTGCACATTCAATACTAAAAACTTACCACAATCAGATCATGTCAGTTTTTCCTCATATCCATTTCTCGAACTTTTCACTGAAGAGCCTCAGGGTAAACTACATTTCTGCTGCTTTGATTTGGAGCCAGAATGTAGAGTTTTTCTGAACTTCCTGTCCGGCTGATGGAGACGTAGAACATACCGTGACTGAAGCAGTCTGATGTCAAGTCTACGCCAATGGTGTTAAATGTCTGACCTTGACTTTTGTTTATGCTCATTGCAAAACACACCTTCACAGGAAATTGGAGTCTCCGGAATTTAAATGGAAGTTCTGAGTCCGATGGAACTAAGGGGATCCTTGGCAGTAGAACAGTTTCGCCTTTGTAGGGACCACAGGAAATGGTGGCCTCAAGTACATTGGTGTGCAATCTGGTGATAACACATCTGGTTCCGTTTGTTGTTTTTGGCGGTTCCAAGGATCGAAGAATCATGATTGGCGATCCAATTTTGAGATTTAAAATGTGTGGAGGCATTCCAGATATCTCCAAAGAGTTTAAAAACTCCACAGGGTAGTGAACAGCTTCATATTCATTAGTAGCCGAATCAACTGACTTGTATTGCTTTGTGTCTCCTGGAAATTCATTCATTATTGAATTGTTCAAATGATTCACATTGCTGTTTAATGGCGAAATAATAGCCCTCTCAGCAAGCCAATCCGGTGATTTTCCATTGTTTTGCAGGTCTGGGTACACTTTGTCTTTCAGTTGCTTCTGATTACCGACACATTTACCAAGCGCAGTTGGAATCTTAATTGTGTCAGGTGAAGAAGTGATAGGAAACTGACCATTACCGATTTGGAGAAGCAATTTTGAGAAGTCTGCTGTAGCTGTGTTATCAGAGATATAGGCTCTCATATTAGTAGTCAGTCTCTTCACTATAACGTGCCTCCAGAGATAGGATTGTTTCAAACTTGCATTGACAATGTTAGCCCTTGTGCGATTTTTAACCACTGGGAGGATTTGACGGAAATCACCGCAAAATAAGGTTGGAATGCCACCCATGGGATTCTTGTTTCCTGTGATGTCTTGCAGTGTTCGGTCAATTGCTTCATAAGCACTCTTGTGCGTCATTGGAGCTTCGTCTACAATGATTGCAGAGGTGTCTCTAATTACATTTGCCAAGGCTGAGTTACCAGTAATTTTGCAAACTGGCTGATCCATTCGATGAGTATCCAAGGGTACTTTAAAAGTGCTGTGAAGAGTGCGGCCACCTTGTAGTAGAGTAGCAGCAATGCCACTGGATCCTGTTGCAAGCACAATCTTTCTCATGGATCTAATCTTTGCAAGGATCAAATTGATTACAAAAGTCTTGCCCGTACCACCTGGAGCATCAAGAAACATCATGTTTTTGTTCATTTCACCTTGTGCTTCCAACATTGCCATGAATGAATTGTAAACTTCTCTTTGAGAATCGGTCAGTTTTTTTTGCATATTTTTTGCTTGTAGGGAAAGTTCTTCAAGATTATAAGTAACTTCACGTTGATACTCTCTCGCGAGTCTTTCATCTCTCCCTTGCGTTGGTGCAGGTAATCCATAGCTTGCCAATGGTTGACCGCACATAAGGAGAACTTTTTCTTCAATTAGACAAAGAGTTTTATTGTAGATGTCCTCATTAAAATCTGCTTCTGGATTGTTAACTTCTTGCCTGTATCTGTGAAGAATGTCTTCAGATATTACATCACGAAAAGCCATCCAGATCTCAAGAGGATTTCTTGGCTCACAGGCTGTTAAAATTATCACAAATAGGCTTCGCAAATTTGAAGGTGATTGAGTGGCACTTGCCTCTCCTACTGCTTGATGCAAGTGATGGTCATTTTCTAGAAGGCCTCGAGCAAGGCACGCTGCTCTGTATGTTTCAAACACCTGACCATTGTATGCTCGCAAATTTTGAAATGAAGTTGGACCAGCAACCTCATTGAGCAACAGGCGTAAGAAATAACACTCCCCTGCTTTTGGACTAATCGTGTAGATTCTCCCAATGCATGGTGCCTTCCATACATCATCATTTTCAGCACCTTCAACTTGTACCCCACGCATTCTTCTCATCCATTTCTTTGTCGATTTGTTCCAAGTGTAAAACTCAGGGACTTCTACGTATTTGAGACCCCTTGCAAAGTCATCCTCATGGCAGAGTTGAAAAAATGGTGTCAAAGTTGTGGCAGGCGGTGGACCTTGGGCTCGTTCCAGAGCAGTATCAGCTGAGAACATGACATTCTGCCCATTTTCAAGATGAACAGAAAGTTGTACAATTGGGGGGAAATGTTCATGGATGGGATGTTCCAATATCCTCCAGGCCGCCTCTGAACTGCCGACATACCTTGCATTCTGGAACTGCTGGATCTCATCCACAATGTGACTTTGTACTTGGCCTTGTTGGTTAGCTGCTCCATCAGTTCTTTGTAGTTCAAACACTGCTTGATCACATCCTTTATTCACGTATTTGAGGACATATTTGATGCTTTGGATCGAGCTGCAAATTTCTACGTTAATGTGAGCGTTGAACTGCTGAAGGAGGACCTTGTTGTACGGAACAATCCACTGGTTTGTTATTTCTTGATTAACATACCGACCATTTCTCTTCATCCTTATTGTACCAGTCTGGCTTCCATCTTCTGGTTTTCTTCGCCTGTACTTGGGGTAAGAGTCTTGGCCTTGCTCGGTACACTGAAGAAATTCTTTTGGGTATTTTTTGGAACATTTGTTGTCAATCGTACATGGACAATTTGGATTAAATGGTCCACAAGGTCCATGCACCATATGTGCCATCACTTTAGCATGAAGATCAGGATCTTCCTCTTTGTCAGGGATCTCTGCATATCTGCAGAGATCCATTTTTTCTGGTAGAAGTTTGTCCTCTGGGGCCTGCCAGGTGAGGATGTGTGCATGCGGCAGTCCTCTTTTTTGATATTCAATACTGTACAGGAAAGCCCTCAACCTGCCAAATCCTCCCTTTTTAATAAATTCAAGTAACTTTTTTAGCTTCTGCCTGAAAACCCTGGCAACAATATCTGGACGATCCTGAGGGTCTTGCCCTTGAAGACAATTTTCTGTAATTTCTGTCCACTTTGGATTTGTTGTGAACGTGATGAAGAGGTCGGCTCGGCCCATTCGCCGAACATATGCCATGGCATCACTTTGACGCTCAAACATGTATCGAGGGCCTCCTGTATAAGTTGCCGGAAGAACAACTCGTTGACCAAACTGTTCTGGATTCCCATCCTCCCTAAGAATTGAATCTCTCAAGTTGCTATAATTGTCAGCTCTCAGGGTCTGTTGCTCACGCCTCAGGAACTGTAAACGTTCTGTTTCAATCTTGCAGTACACATCCACCAGCCATTGTTGAAATAGCCTTCGGTACCAGAGAAAATAGTTTCCAGGCCGAGTCATTAAATGGTACGAATAAAATTGCTGTTGGGTAACTTTTCGCCCATTGGATGCCTTCATGTAGATGTTGTAAGATGGAGAACCATAGGGGTACATTAACGGGTACATTAAAGTATCGTAGAGGGGATGTAGTTCGGAGATCCATTTTAATGTATCATTTCTAAAACGCAAGACAATATCCCGGTTAGCTGTTGGTTCATTCTCCATTAATATTCCAATCTCATACGTTGTTGTTGGAGCATTGAATCGCCGTGGATGCTCTTCTTGCGGCCTTCGGTCTTCCCTTATGACAACTTTATGTTCTACCAAGTGTTCTTCTTCAATCCTCTCCTTTGTTGTTTTCAGCTGACAAATGAAGCTGTTGTTCTCATGTAAAAATTCAGTCAGACTTTGGAGAATGTCTCTATTGAGTCTACTGTCACGTCCCCGATTATGTAGTTCCTCTTCCAGACTATCCAAGAAGTAGACTTGAATAAACTTTGCTGTTTCATCTTCAGGTGGTAAAAGACTCCCAATCTGGTGGCAAACCTGGCCTCGAATTCTAAAAGAAGGATTCCACCCATGTACTGCCACAATTTTGTGACCAAATGATGTCATTGCAAAACAATTGTTATAACTGCGTAGATTTTGCAGAAAATCTTTAGAGATGGGACCATTGCCGGAGAGCAAATCTTGAAGCAACTGAGGCAGTGGTGGAAAGCTATCAAGCACAACTTTGCCAGAAGAACAACAACAACCAGGGGTTTCTCCTTTAAATTTTACAGCTGAGCAATGTTGACATACTTTGTCCATTTTTCCTATATCAGCTGTAGTGAGAGAGTCATTTTTGTTGTAGAGCAATCCTTTTCTATTGCAGTGTTCTATTTCATGGTGTCTCAAAGCAGTCATTCGTTGTCTAGCTGCCTCGTTTTCTGTCAATTGCTGGGGCAAAGTCATACTCTCTCTCCATGCAGCCTCTCGTTGTTGCCCTTGGTATAGGCGAAAGCTTCGTTGGGTTTCCGATTCATTCTGATGTCGTTGAGCCACTCTCAACTGACCTTGTGTACGTCTACTTACCTCATATAATTCATTCGATCGTAATATTGCTTCTCTTTCCAGTGCATATCTTTGCCTTTCTTGAATTTCATCTTGTGATGAATTTAACCGCCTTACAGCATGTCTAGTTCTGTCAGCTTCACGTTGGGTTTCTCTTTCCAAATCTGACAGTCTTGCTCTCCTTTCTCTTTGACGTATCCTGTTAAGTTCTAGACGTCTTTCTCTATCTGAATTGTTTTCATTGGAGCGAACTGCAGCAACTCTTAGTCTATTAGCTTCCATTCTTTCCATTCTTTCTTCCTCACTTTCGTTTCTACTTCGTTTGGGTGGCATAATTTCGGTTTTAAACGGAATTGTTTAACGATATTAATGATTGTAAATTAATTAAGCGTAAAGGAAATGTATACTAACTGAAATGGACGAACTATAAATAATATTTCTGAATAGTACAATTATAAACAATTATATTGTACCTATTTACTATGCCTCCCCACGGGACAGAGTTAGACACCAGGGTCGTTTTTTAACGTGGAGAAAAGGTACAAAAATAAAAATTGTCTCAGTCGTGAAGGATTTCTCCTCCACCGAAAGAGAACAAGAAAATGAAGTGCAGCATCTGAAGAACAGATACTACACTTTGATCTTGACCAAAAGGAATGAATAAAAGCGACCTACGTGTGACTCATTACTTCCGGGTGTAAACGTCACAGTCTAAAAGTAATAATTAAAAAAAAAAAGTAAATGTAAAATAAATGTAATACCAACTTAGGTTAACTAAGTAAACAGTACAATTAAAACAGTTCTATTAAAACAAATAATTACTAAGATCTAGGTAATTGTTAGTCTCATTGTTATGGTTTTAAAGAAAAAAATGTGTAAAAAAAGTTCTGCTTTTGTGAGTACGTGTATTTCTTTTAAATTACATAACCTTTTTATTTTATTATTTATATCTCTTTTAAATTTATATATTTTGTTAGTAAACTGGAAGAAATTCAGTTGAATAAAACCTTGTTCGTGTTCTTTACGTTAAACTCATATTTTTATAAAAGGTTCATCCGGTTTAAAGAAAGCACTAAGTTTAAATAAGACTGGAAATAACTAATTCAATATATAAATAGAAAAATGAAATAAATATAAGCTTTAAGTCTTAAGATAGTAATAATCAAAATGTAATAAATTATTTGTAGTTCAAATCTATGATAAGACAGGCTTTCGAAATAGGCTCGACCAGAAAGATTAAATTGGAACGAAATTATAATCTCCGTGCCATTTTCAAAACAACCCCACAAAAGTAACGGTCCTGCAGTTGGTTAAAATGACAACGTTGGTTGTAAGAAAAATGTAAAAGAAAATGCGCTTATCTGTTTATTTTGACCTGTTTTATTTAATTAAAAAAAAATTGGCTATAACTGGAAGAGAGCGTTATGTTTTGGGGGTTGTTTAAAAAATAGAATGGAAATAAAGTTAGTTCCGTTTTAATTGTCTTTAATTGCGGCAAGCGCTAAGAAAATCGAAAAATCACTGTTTACATTCGAAATGTTAACTTTTATAGGTTTACAGGTTTGCTGACAAGGCTGGGGGTGTTTAATACAATTATTTTACTAAATTGATTTTTTTCATTTAAAAATAAAATTATTTCTTTTTTAATAAAGTTTTATTTTAAAATATTTGTTTTTGTTTATTTATATAAAATTACGATAGTTGAATTGTATTCTTTCAATAATATTGGCAAGTAAAATATAAAAGATTAAAACGGAACGAAATTGAAATTTCCATTACATTTTCAATACAATCCCAAAACATAAAGCTTTGCTCGCCAATGAATTGTTTTGATAATATACGTAAAGTGAAATAAATCGAATATAAAATTAAATGAAAATATATTAAATAATTAAATGTTAAATAGATTTTGTAAATAGTACAGTTGAAATGATTAGAATATTTCCAATATGTAATAAGGTCGAGGTAATTAGTTAAAGAGATTTAATATAATGTGATATGCAAATGAGCATAAGTCATTCGATATGGGGGTGGTTTGTAGACTAGTATATAAAGAAATTAGGCATAGATTCTTATGTCTCCTATAACAGAAACATCCTAAAATGGGTTCTAATGTTTCTCTACCAGGAGAGATCTACCCTCTTACCTCCTTTATATTTCGTTGATGATGGAGAGCTGTACACACAGACAGAAACACACGAACCCTATTACTTTATAAAAATATAGATGTATGTACGTGTGTGTATGTGTGTGTGATTGTGTGTGAGTGTATGCTATACATGGGGAAAGAAAGTCTTCAAAAAGAACCCTAAAAAAGCCATAAAAACCTTCACCATATGGACTAAAAAACACTCTTTGAAACTAACTTTGACCGGTCACTGTGAACACTTAAAGTTGGAGACAGAACGTCTGAATACTGAACACAAGCATCGCATCACTATGAAAAACATATTTAATATCAGCGGAGGCATATCTACAAACTCCCATTTTAAAGAAAAACTTTTTACGAAAATATCTGAAGAGAGCACACCCTAAGCTCGAAACGCGTTATAAAAATATTTTAAAATAAAAATATGATGAAAACCTTTAAAAAAAACCCACAATTGTTGATGGCTACACTCTTTTAAATATATATATATATATATATATATATATATATATATATATATATATATATGATTATTTAAAAAGGAAAACCAAGAATTTATAAAATAATGTTAATCAACGTTTCGTCCCTATTTGAGGGGACATCATCAGGATCTTCATATTTTCAGGATGCTCATATTCAATATTCAATGAGTATAGATATATCTGTGCAGGTGTGCGTGTTGCCATCTACACACTTGCAGATTCTGCCCAGAATGGGAAGGATCGTAGGTCTTTTTTCACGTTCACTCGCATGTGTTTTTATCATCTTTTTCTTCTACATTTTTGCCTCGAAAATCCTCTTAAAATAATCATAACGTCAACCATTGCTTGTATTATCTTATTTTTACTCATATATATGATGATTGCAACGTCTTGTCAGACGAGTTCCACTCCCTCAGACACTGAAAGTTCATGAGCCCGAAAATGACATATAGTCCTGCCGGCGAATTCACATGCTCAAGCAGACATGAGACTAAAGACGGTCATTGTTATACATACATATATATACACGCACGCACACATACATATGTACACATATCACACACATATATACATGCGTACATACACAATACACATTATGCACACGTTCATATACATACACACACATGCAAACATACACAAGACGGTCATTGGTATACATACATATAAATATATACATGCATACATACATGTCTATAAGCATACGCTCATATATACCCATACACAATTTTTTTTTTTTATTATTCAATTTTCAACCCAAACAAGGCACAGTGCCACTTTGAAGCAGGGGGCTACTATTAAGGACTTAATTAGTCGGGTCATTATGAAGGGAGATGAGTAGAAAGATGTTTGTTAACATTACACTTGAACTTCTGCATATCAGTGCAGTTGGGAAAGCAGAATCCCGGAAGGAAGTCCCGCTTTTTGAAGATTGTAATAATATTCTATGGTTAAAATTTGATGACAATTGGTAAAAAAGAACCTATATTTTCAAACCAATAAAATATGCCAAAATTTGCCTATCTCTCTCTCTATCTCTTTGTCTCTCTCTCTCTCTCTCTCTCTATATATATATATATATATATATATATATATAGTAATTTATAAAATCTTTATATATATATATATATAGTAATTTTTAAAATCTTTATATATATATATAGTAATTTATAAAATCTTTATAAATATAGTAATTTATAAAATATATATATATATATATATATATATATATAAATTTATAAAATATTATATATATATATAAATTTATAAAATATTATATATATATATAGTAATTTATAAAATATATATATATATAGTAATTTATAAAATATATATATATATAGTAATTTATAAAATATATATATATATATAGTAATTTATAAAATATATATATATATATATAGTAATTTATAAAATATATATATATATAGTAATTTATAAAATATATATATATATAGTAATTTATAAAATATATATATATATAGTAATTTATAAAATATATATATATATAGTAATTTATAATATATATATATATATATAGTAATTTATAAAATATATATATATATAGTAATTTATAAAATATATATATATATAGTAATTTATAAAATATATATATATGGTAATTTATAAAATGTATATATATATATATGGTAATTTATAAAATGTATATATATATGGTAATTTATAAAATGTATATATATATGGTAATTTATAATATATATATATATATGGTAATTTATAAAATGTATATATATATATGGTAATTTATAAAATGTATATATATGGTAATTTATAAAATGTATATATATGGTAATTTATAAAATGTATATATATGGTAATTTATAAAATATATATATATATATATATATATATATATGGTAATTTATAAAATATATATATATATATATATATGGTAATTTATACAATATATATATATATATATATGGTAATTTATACAATATATATATATATATATGGTAATTTATACAATATATATATATATATGGTAATTTATACAATATATATATATATATATATATGGTAATTTATACAATATATATATATATATATATATATGGTAATTTATAAAATATATATATGTATATATGGTAATTTATAAAATATATATATATATATGGTAATTTATAAAATATATATATATATATGGTAATTTATAAAATATATATATATGTATATATGGTAATTTATAAAATATATATATATATATGGTAATTTATAAAATATATATATATATATGGTAATTTATAAAATATATATATATATATATATATATATATATATATATGGTAATTTATAAAATATATATATATATATATATATATATATATATATATATATGGTAATTTATAAAATATATATATATATATATATATATATATATGGTAATTTATAAAATATATATATATATATGGTAATTTATAAATATATATATATATATATATATATATATATGGTAATTTATAAAATATATATATATATATATATATATATATATATGGTAATTTATAAAATATATATATATATATATATATGGTAATTTATAAAATATATATATATATATATATATGGTAATTTATAAAATATATATATATATATATATATGGTAATTTATAAAATATATATATATATATATGGTAATTTATAAAATATATATATATATATATATATGGTAATTTATAAAATATATATATATATATATATATGGTAATTTATAAAATATATATATATATATATATATATATATATATATATATATATATATATATATATATGGTAATTTATAATATATATATATATTTTTTTTTTTTTTTTTTTACATTTTCACCCCAAACAAGGCAAATTGCCACTTTGGTGTAGGGGGCTACTAATAGGGGCAACAACTACTGGGGTACTATGTAGGGATTTTGGGCAGCAAGATGTCGGTTCATGTTACACTTGAACTTCTGCACGTTAGTAATGTTGGGGAAGCAGGGACCTGGAATGGAATTCCAGAGTCTAGTGGTTCTGGGGGAAGAAACTATTGGAGTAAAAATATCTTTTACATCTAGGGATCTCTACAGTGTGGGGATGGGATTTAGCAGCCTGTCGGGTTTGTCGAGGGTGCTCACGTCGTGGGGGCACAAGTGATTGCAGTTCGTCAGAGCATTCACCACTAAAATACTTGTAGAAAACGCAGAGGGATGCAACATTTTGTCGATGGAACAGAGGCTGAAGCTTAGATGCCAGTTCAGGGCCTATCAGGTTTGCGACTCTCTTTTGAACCTTGTCAAGGAGCGAGAGACTAGTAGCAGATGCACCAGCAATACTCCATACATGGGCGAATGGTGGCCTTATAGAGGTACAGGATACTTTCGAGTGTTAGTAGTTTTCTAGTATGGTAGAGAGAGCCCACCTTTCTGGCAGCGGCCCTGGCAATGCATTCAATGTAATTGTTCCAACTCATGTTTCCTGTGAGTTTGAAAGATGTACTCTCAGATAAAGAGTCGTTGGCCATTGCTATAGGTGGTAGAGAGGGTTTCTTGTAATTATTGAATGAAACTAGTTTAGTCTTGGCAGCATTGAATGCGACCAACTACTTTTGTCTTCATTCCACCACTGATTGGAGGTCTTCCTCTAGTGTTTCTGCCATTTCTTTAGAAATTCGTTCATTCGTCTTCCTGTCGTGCCTGCCATAGAGTGTAGTGTCATCAGCATATATACCCATCTCAGAGGCAATTTTGTCTGCGAGGTCATTTATGAATATCAGGAACAATAGAGGTCCAAGGATAGAACCCTGGGGCACTCCCGCATTTATATCATATTGTTTAGATGTACGACCGTCGAGGACAACCTGGATCCTTCTCTTATCTAAGAAGTATTTAATTATGTTAAGTATTCTACCAGTGATACCGTATGATCTAATTTTTCTGAGGAGACCCTCATGCCATACCCTGTCAAAAGCCTTAGATATATAGTAAGTTATAAAATATATATGGCAATTAAGCTACACTGAATATTCAGCGTTTCATCCACTCTAGGACTCCTCAGGCTATATATGTTTTATAAATTACTGACTAGATCTACCTATGTATTGAGCACTTTTGAAGTAAATACTTAAAGTTCACGCATAAATCTATACTTTTGTATATTAATTTTATGTGAGTAAATTAAGTAGTTATATGTATAGTGTCCTGGCAAGCTAGCTTCAGTTTTGCTGTTTCGGTTGTCTCCCCTGTAGCATTGCCAGACCACTAATATATATAACTTTCCCTTAACTTGAAAGCTCTTCCTCTTGGGGAATACAAGGTTTCATCACCAGTTTTAAATAAACTCACACTGGTTATTTTTAGCCCTGCATAGATTGCTATGTTATGACTTTCCCTTCTCTCCCCCAAAAGCAAAGGTGGGTGGGTGGGGCACTTTTGTTTTTGTTAGTGAAAGGTATCCCAAAAATAACTTTCTGTAATTTCCTTTTCTTTTAGCTTAAAAATAGGTTGGAAAGAATTCGCAAAAGAAAATCGGTGTATGTAGATTGGAGGGGGGGGGGGAGAGAGAGAGAGCCCCCCCCCCCCCCAAAAAAAATCGTCCTTCAAATTATGAATGTTACTTTATTAATTCGCTATGGTTATTTTGGTAAACACACATATTAACTTATTCAAGCTTGGCCAACGTAAATTGTAGGCCCTTCTATTAAAGTCACGGAACTTGGTGACGTCAACGAATATAGTACTAGCAGTGTCAGAAACCGTCATTAAAAATGCGTGATAAAAAATTGAATAATTCGACCTCCTATCTTTCCAAGCTTATAACTACTTTAAATAAAAATGTAATTTCTTTTTTCAATTAAAGGAGCAAAGACCAAATTAAAAATTAAAAAAAAAAATAAATAACAGGTTTAATAGCAAATTATGCAATATTTGTTTTTTTAAATCGGTTTTCTTTAAAAAAGATTTGAAGAAAATCAACAAAATTTTACTTACTTCGATTATAGAAAGTATATATAAATTCCAAAAAATCACTTATCTACAAAATATTACACAAGTATAAATCATGTAGAATATCTGCATGAATATAATTACACGTAATAGTTAACTAAAGATGATCATCCAATAGGGAATTAATTAAAACGAATGTTTAAAAGAATATGCAAATTAGCTCGATCTTTTGCAGATGAATGCAATTCCACGATCCATAAATAACATTTAAGATGCGCGATATATAAGAAAAAGCATCAGCTTTAATTGAAATAGAAAGAAAAACTTATGAAGAAAAAGAAATTATATATATGCATACATGAATATATATATATATATAAATATATATATATAGAAAGAGTTTGTGTTTACTATAATTGTTTTACGCAAATATTATGCAAGTATAAATCATGTAGAATATCTGCATGAATATAATTACACGTAATAGTTAACTAAAGATGATCATCCCATAAGAAAATAAAAAAAACTAATAGGGAATTAATTAAAATGAATGTTTAAAAGAATATGCAAATTAGCTAGATTTTTTTTGCAGATGAATGCAATTCCACGACCCATATATAACAAAGTTGTATTTTCTTACGAAATAAACCAAAAAAAAAGGTTCGAGGAAATTAGAATAGAAAGCTTTCTGGCATTTAGGGACAACAACGGTGAAGGAGTGGGATCTTATCGCTAAGCGAGTTTGTCAGGGATATGTACTTTATATATGAAGTTTCATGTCTGTAAACCAAAAACTGACAGGAGTTTGGTAGGCAAAATTTTTTAAACACATATATATACGTATAAATATATATATGGAAAGAGGTTTGTGTGTACAATGAGCTTTTTACGCAAATATTACACAAGCATAAATCATGTAGAATATCTGCATGAATATAATTACACGTAATAGTTAACTAAAGATGATCATCCAATAGGGAATTAATTAAAACGAATGTTTAAAAGAATATGCAAATTAGCTAGATTTTTTGCAGATGAATGCAATTCCACGATCCATAAATAACATATTTAAGATGCAAATTAGCTAGATCTTTTGCTAGTCAATGCAATTCCACAACCCATATATAAGAAAATTGTATTTTCTTTTTAAATAAATAGAAAAAGGGTTTTTAATATGAATATCGATACACACAAAAGAAAAACAAATTTATAGGAGTATAGATAGATAGATAACTAATGTATTATGCTCTGCTAGTGTTGGTACTAAACTGATTTTATAGGAGTATATATATATATATATATATAAGAAAAAAGTGAAGCATGCATGGTCACCCGTGAGTGCACAGGGAACGAGGAATTAAAAAAAAAATGACTAAGTTCAGCATGACCCCCCCCCCATTTAACCCCAAAAGTCCCCCAGGAGATGTCAAATCCTGATGAAAATGAAAAAAACGGTGCAGTTTTAGGGCTTAACATATTCAAATTTGAGTTCAGCACCATGCAAAACTGCTAAATAGACATACACAGAAAATTTTGGACAAATATAGTAAAATAGTCCCAAAAATGGAGTGTTTTTATTATCCCTAAAAGAGCCCCTGGGGCACACCCGAGAATTATCGCGAAGTATAGACAAACAAAATTATATAGAAATCAGTTAGTTACAACTTTTCAGAAAGTTTTATAAAAATCCAAGGCATCAATTTTTTTTTTAATAAGCACAAAAGTGTCAATTTTAGCCATTTTAACCCGAAAGGCACCCCTGGGGAGGGGTGGGGGCAACCAGAGTTTTCTCAGAAAATCCGTTCTGTTACTTTTTTACTCATATCATGTTTAATGTTTGTGCAAAATTTCAAAAAATTCCAAGGCGTAGTTATTGAGAAAAGTGCGGACAGACGAACGGACAGGGATGGATATACATGTCTACCTTCCTTTTGTCGAGGGACGGAAGAAAAACAGGATATTTCGGTCAATGTAAGCTTTTACGTGAAAATACTGAGTTCTAAACGGAACCTTTTATTTGGGAAAGTGGGATTGAGAAATCAGCGCCCCGAGAAGGGGCACTCTGACCTGCAAAAAGTACCTGGGCAGCCCTGTTGGCATTCCATTAGGTGTATCAGAATTTTTGTAGGAATTTTTGACACCCCTAACACGAAACTGTGAATAAAATATAAAAAAACTCGTAATTTCTCTTTTAAAAGTGGGTTGTTTATTTTCTTTATGGATTATACTTCCAAAATAAACTATTAAAGTTGTATAAAAAGTAATAGAAATATTATTTTTTTTTTTTTTTTTTTTTTTTTTTAGAAAACAGTAATGAATTTTACGAACTCAACATTTTTCAATTTTTAAACTTTAAAAATCTATCAAAATTTTTCTATTGATTCTATTTTTACGATATTTTCAGGGTCAATGTGAAATGTTATGCTCTTTCCAATAAACCGAATATAATATTTTAGACAAACGTTTTTTTTTTTTTTTAATTTACGCCCCCCCCCATTTTCAAGTGTCTATTAAAAAGTAAATAATTAATTTATTCACTAAAGTTTTATATATAACACATTGAAGAGAAAAGGTCAATAAATAATATATTCAAATTTAAAACAAAACAAGTGTTTTTTTTTTTAGAAATTTACATGTAAAGTTCGAAGTTTAAAACCTTTTTTTTTTTTAAACCACGTTGTTTGGTTTTTCTTTTGTTTTTTTTTTTTAATGAAACCTTGGTCCTTGCTCCTTTAATCGAAAAAAAAAAAATTAGGGCTTGAATTACATTTTTCGAGTAGTTATAAGCTTGGAAAGACAGGGGGTCGAATAATTCATGCCTCCCATTTTGAAATGTCTATTAAAAAGTAAATAATTAACTCACCAAAGTGTTATATATCACAAATTGAAGAGAAAAGGTCAATAAATAATATATTCAAATTTAAAACAAAACAAGTGTTTTTTTTTTTAGAAATTTACATGTAAAGTTCGAAGTTTAAAACCTTTTTTTTTTTTAAACCACGTTGTTTGGTTTTTCTTTTGTTTTTTTTTTTTAATGAAACCTTGGTCCTTGCTCCTTTAATCGAAAAAAAAAAAATTAGGGCTTGAATTACATTTTTCGAGTAGTTATAAGCTTGGAAAGACAGGGGGTCGAATAATTCATGCCTCCCATTTTGAAATGTCTATTAAAAAGTAAATAATTAACTCACCAAAGTGTTATATATCACAAATTGAAGAGAAAAGGTCAATAAATAATATATTCAAATTTAAAACAACAAAAAAAGTAGTATTTTTTTAGAAATTTACCTATAAAGTCCGAAGTTTAAAACCTTTAAAAAAAAAAACACGTTTTCTTTTTTTTTTTTTTTTTTTTTTTTTTTTTTTTTAGTGAAACCTTGGTCCTTGCTCCTTTAATTGAAAAAAAAAAATTAGGGCTTCAATTACATTTTTCGAGGAGTTATAAGCTCAGAAAGACGGGGTGGAATTATTCACTATTTTTCACGAAATTCCTGACACACCTAGCACACTATGGAAAGAGTACCTCGGCGATTAATAATAATGGACTAACCTCTTCTCAAAGAGAGAAGGTAAAGCCTGGGAGAAGTGAACCGCCTGGAACTGCCCCGACAAAGTTGCCTCTGAGATGGGTATATATGCTGATGACACTACACTCTATGGCAGGCACGACAGGAAGACGAATGAACACATTTCTAAAGAAATGGCAGAAACACTAGAGGAAGACCTCCAATCTGTAGTGGAATGGGGACAAAAGTGGTTGGTCGCATTCAATGCTGCCAAGACTAAACTAGTTTCATTCAATAATTACAAGAAACCCTCTCTACCACCTATAGCAATGGCCAACGACTCTTTATCTGAGAGTACATCTTTCAAACTCCTTGGCCTAACGTTCACAGGAAACATGAGTTGGAACAATTACATTGAAGGCATTGCCAGGGCCGCTGCAAGAAAGGTGGGCTCTCTCTACCGTGCTAGAAAACTACTAATACCCGAAAGTATCCTGTACCTCTATAAGGCCACCATTCGCCCATGTATGGAGTATTGCTGCCACATCTGGGCTGGTGCATCTGCTACTAGTCTCTCCCTCCTTGACAAGGTTCAAAAGAGAGTCGCAAACCTGATAGGCCCTGAACTGGCATCTAAGCTTCAGCCTCTGTCCCATCGACGAAATGTTGCATCCCTCTGCCTTTTCTACAAGTATTTTAGTGGTGAATGCTCTGACGAACTGCAATCACTTGTGCCCCCATGATGTAGACACCCTCGACAAATCCGACAGGCTGCTAAATCCCACCCCCACACTGTAGAGATCCCTAGATGTAAAAGATCTTTTTACTCCAATAGTTTCTACCCCAGAACCGCTAGACTCTGGAATTCCATTCCAGGTCCCTGCTTCCCAAACAGTACTGACGTGCAGAAGTTCAAGTGTAACGTGAACCGCCTGGAACTGCACAGAACTAAATTCGCACTGCAACGTTGCAAAAAGTGATAAACAGTAATTCAAATAATCTAAATATAAATACGTGTGTGTTATCTTTTGTGTCATGCTTACATCCGGGTCGTTTAATTGTTATGTACTTCCATTTCTTGTCATAAATAATTTTACCAAGAATTCTTCATAAGTTTTGGTTTCGATTTGGATTATAACTGATGGCACATCTACTTTTTTTATGAATAATTTTATAAAGAATTCTTCATAAGTTTTGGTTTCGGTTTCGATTTTAGCTGATGGCACATCTACTTTTTTTATGAATAATTTTATAAAGAATTCTTCATAAGTTTTGGCTTTAGTTTCAATTATGGCTGAAGGAACGCAAATTATATATATGCATATATTTTTTTCATAAGTTTTTATTTCGGTTTCGATTCAAGCTAATGCACCCAAGTCATAAGGATATTTTTTATTTTTGAAATCACAACTTTATAATATATAAAAATCAATAGAACGTTAACTCTATATACGAAATCTGCAAGAATTAAAATATCATATTTAAGCGTATTTTACGCCTGGGCTTTGCCGGGTGTTCCTGCTAGTTTAGATAAATACTTTTGTAGTTTTAACAAAAAAAAGCTACAATAATATCAGAGCGTCTCCATTTACACTGTGGCCCTGTCGGTGGGGCATTAGAATATGCCGACTGCCCCCCCTGCAGAGGGTGAAAGTCCCTCAATGGGGGTCCTGGATATGACCTTAAACTATATCCAGTGGTGAGGCTCCAGCTTGTGGGCTTTGGGGAGTGTGGAGCCACCCTTTAATTACCATTGCTCCCAGGTCCACTCTGACCCGGAGTGGTAGTACCTGTTAGGGTTTCAACTATGGGTTAAATAGAGACCGACGTGAAAACAACAAATATATTCTATTAAAAAAATTTTTCTTCAAAATTTTTGGATTCGGCATTAAATAACCCGAAAAGGGTTGATATGCCGTAAAACAAAAACAACCAACCAACGAACCATTTACACTGAACATCTACAGAATTCCAACATTAATATATATTACATATGAATGAGTCTCCTGTGGAATTTTCACAGGTCCTGCTAGTTCTGTCCACATTTCAAAAAATTCCACAGGTCCTGCTAGTTCACATTTCAAAAATTCTGAAGGAAATGAAAGAAAGAACAATCCCGGGCAATGCCGGATTAGTGCAGCTAGTATTTCTACTAATACCTATCATTTGACCTTTTTATTTCAAGCAACTGATTACTGTCATCAAAGATTATATCGGCTAATTTACCCCCCCCTCTCACTCGCCCTTACTACTCCATTCTACCCCATAGTCCCTGCGAATTCTGCACTGAAATGAAATTAAAAACGGCATTACTCTATTTTCTTTTTTAAAGGGTAAGGCATGCCCTCCCCTCTCCCTTATTTTTAAGGCGTAGAAGGCATGTGTGTGGGGGTAGTGAAGGGTCCTTTCTACACCGTTTACTGCATAAATGCAAGGCTTGGACTTATCAACCTTTTCTTTGAAGGCTTTTCATTTGTTCTCTTGCTATGGAGAAAATCGAGTGAAAAACGGCTTCATATACACAATCTGTTGACGAGTGTGTGGAGAAGCACCTGCTGATGTGGAATAATTGATACAAGTGAGATAAACCGTGAATAATAGACTACAGATGTGGCTGGCAAACATGGACATTAATAGAAATCCATTCTGTGTGTGTGTGTGTGCGTGTGTGTGTGTGTGTGTGTACACATGTGCATATGCATGCGTGTGTTCGCGTGTGTATTTGAATATATGTGTGTTTGTGCTTGCATATGTGTGTGTGTGTTTTAAATATTTTTTTTAAACGGTGGTCACCACTTATCAAGGCCCGGAAGCCACTCAGGGATAAGGGTTATTGCAAGTACAGTACGTTAGTGTGGAGATTTAATGAATTGTTTACTTAAGAGGGCGGTTCATGAGGAATTTGTTAACGTTGGACTTGAAGACATCCAAGTTGTAGTCAGGTGGGAAGCAGGCAGACGGAACAGAGTTCCACAGGCGTGCAGTTCTAAGAAAGAAGCTTTGTTCATGGAATCTACGTTTTGATTTAGGCACAGATAGAGTTGGGGAAATTTTTGACAGTGGATTCAGCTAGACGGGTGTTTTTCCTGAAAGATTGGCGAGGGGGGACCAGAGATGGTGTTTATTTGCTCCCCCACTGAGCAAATTAGGCACAAGGCCGTTTTTAATGTGAGGTAAAAACCAGCTCCCCTAAAAGTAGGCAAAAAGGGGGCACTCTGGTTACCAAAAATAATAATTGTCCCAGTATAGAGGGTTTCCCCTCCATTGACTGGTACACATTACCTTAAGTGCAGCATCTGCCGGAACAGATACTACACTTTGATCCCGGCCCGAAGGCCAATTGATCTTGACCAAAAGGATGCGAGGGGGGACCAGAGATTGGAGCTCAGACGAAAAAATAAATAAATAAAAAAAATAAAACCTGCCATGTGTGTGTTTGTGTAGTGTGGGTACGTTTGCATATGGCAGTGTGTATATATGTATGTGTGTGGTATGTATATGTTTGCATAAGGATGTCTGTGTAGTGGGTTCGTTTGTATATAGGTGTGTGTAGTGTGTATATGTAGTTTGTTATATGGGTGTGTGTGTGTAGTGTTTACTTATTTGCATATGTGTGTATATATGTTTGTGTGTGTAGTGTGTATATGTTTTTATATGGATGCGTGTTTAGTGTATATTTTCATATGTATGCGTGTTTAGTGTATATATGTGTGTGTAATATATATATGTTTGCAATGTATATATGTTTGTGTATGTATATATGTTTGCGCATATGTGTATGTGTGTAATGTATATATGTTTGCATATGTGTGTGTGCAATGTATATATGTTTGCATATGTGTGTGTGCAATGTATATATGTTTGCATATGTGTGTGTGTAATGTATATATGTTTGTGTGTGTAATGTATATATGTTTGTGTGTGTGTTATGGATATATGTTTGTGTGTGTGTTATGGATATGTTTGTGTGTGTGTGATGGATATATGTTTGTGTGTGTGTGATGTATATATGTTTGTGTGTGTGTGTAATGTATGTATGTTTGTGTGTGTGTGTGTGTAATGTATGTATGTTTGTGTGTGTGTGTAATGTATGTATGTTTGTGTGTGTGTGTAATATATGTATGTTTGTGTGTGTGTGTAATATATGTATGTTTGTGTGTGTGTGTAATGTATGTATGTTTGTGTGTGTGTGTAATGTATATATGTTTGTGTGTGTGTGATGAATATATGTTTGTGTGTGTGTAATGTATATATATATGTGTGTGTGTGTGTGATGGATATATGTTTGCATATGTGTGTGTGTAATGTATATATGTTTGTGTGTGTGTAATGTATATATGTTTGTGTGTGTGTAATGTATATATGTTTGTGTGTGTGTAATGTATATATATTTGTGTGTGTGTGTAATGTATATATGTTTGTGTGTGTGTGTGTAATGTATATATGTTTGTGTGTGTGTGTGTAATGTATATATGTTTGTGTATGTGTGTGTAATGTATATATGTTTGTGTATGTGTGTGTAATGTATATATGTTTGTGTATGTGTGTGTAATGTATATATGTTTGTGTATGTGTGTGTAATGTATATATGTTTGTGTATGTGTGTGTAATGTATATATGTTTGTGTGTGTGTGTAATATATATATGTTTGTGTGTGTGTAATGTATATATGTTTGTGTGTAATGTATATATATTTGTGTGTGTGTAATGTATATATGTTTGTGTGTGTAATGTATATATGTTTGTGTGTGTAATGTATATATGTTTGTGTGTGTGTAATGTATATATGTTTGTGTGTGTAATGTATATATGTTTGTGTGTGTGTAATGTATATATGTTTGTGTGTGTGTAATGTATATATGTGTGTGTGTGTGTAATGTATATATGTGTGTGTGTGTAATGTATATATGTGTGTGTGTGTAATGTATATATGTGTGTGTGTGTAATGTATATATGTGTGTGTGTGTAATGTATATATGTTTGTGTGTGTGTAATGTATATATGTTTGTGTGTGTGTAATGTATATGTTTGTGTGTGTAATGTATATATGTTTGTGTGTGTGTGTGTGTGTGTGTGTGTGTAATGTATATATGTTTGTGTGTGTGTGTGTAATGTATATATGTTTGTGTGTGTAATGTATATATGTTTGCATTCTTACCTGGAACCGTAAATATTAAAAAGTATTAATGCTGGAATCCCTCAGGGGGTCCTTTCTGGGCCCAACTCTCTTCCGGATCTACATCAATAAGCTTCCAAATCACATCGTTAAATCATTCATAGACATTTATGCTGACGACACTATCATCTATTGAAGCAAAAGCCGTAAAAGACCAAGTTCTCTCTGATTCTCTCTCCTCTGATCATGAGCACGTGGTACAATGGGGAAAGAGATGGCTGGTTACTTTTAATGCATCTAAAACCAAGCTTCTATCTCTACATCATCCATGCTCTGATCCCCATCTGGCATCAATTGAAATGAATGGGGAGGCTCCATGTTTTGACAAGCTTCTGGGCTTGACCACCTTATCTGAAATGGAACACATATATCAAATCCGTTGCCGAAGTTGTTGGAAAAATGGTAGGATCCTTTTATTTCTCCAGTAGACATCTCACTGCTGATGCAATTCTCTACCTATATAAGAGCCAGGTTTGGCCAACGATGGAGTACTGTTGCCACATCTGGGCAGGAGCTGCTAGAAGCATCTTATCCTGCCTTGACAGTTCAAAATAGACTTTGTAGCTTAGTGGGGGATGCCCTTTTCTCTTCCTTGCAACCACTTTGCCACAGAAGAGACATTGCGAGCCTGTCTCTGCTTTATCGTTATTTTCATGACAAGTGCTTATCTGAGTTCCAATGGTCACCCCTTGCCAAACTTTCACGGAAAACACTGAAACCACTATCAATAATTTCCCCCACTCTTTATCTGTGCCTAAACTTAATGAGGGGGGACCAGAGATTGGAGTTCAGACGAGCACCTGCCATGGAAATAACGATAAAACAAGGATAGGCTGGCAACATCTCTTCTGTGAGAGAGAGGTTGCAGGGTAGAGAAGAGGGCATCCCCCACTAAACCACGAAGTCTATTTTGTACTCTGTCAAGGCAGGATAGGCTGTTTTTAGCAGCTCCTGCCCAGATATGGTAACAGTATTCCATCCGAGTTATTTTTTTTAAAGGGATTGTTCCATTTAATTTTTGATTCTTTTCTGTTTTTTAAATTTTTTTTTTAAGAATTATTTGAATTTTTTAATTTAAAATATTTATTTTAATTTAAAAGCTTTTTTCTTAATATTTTATTTAGACAATTTTTTTAAAATTTCTTTTTTAAAATTATTTTAATTTTTAATTTAAAAGCTTTTTTCTTAATATTTTATTTAAACAATTTTTTTTAAATTTCTTTTTTAAAATTATTTTAATTTTTAATTTAAAAGCTTTTTTCTTAATATTTTATTTAAACAATTTTTTTAAAATTTCTTTTTTAAAATTATTTTAATTTTTAATTTAAAAGCTTTTTTCTTAATATTTTATTTAAACAATTTTTTTTAAATTTCTTTTTTAAAATTATTTTAATTTTTAATTTAAAAGCTTTTTTCTTAATATTTTATTTAAACAATTTTTTTAAAATTTCTTTTTTAAAATTATTTTAATTTTTAATTTAAAAGCTTTTTTCTTAATATTTTATTTAAACAATTTTTTTAAAATTTCTTTTTTAAAATTATTTTCATTTTTAATTTAAAAGCTTTTTTCTTAATATTTTATTTAAACAATTTTTTTAAATTTCTTTTTTAAAATTATTTTAATTTTTAATTTAAAAGCTTTTTTCTTAATATTTTATTTAAACAATTTTTTTAAAATTTCTTTTTTAAAATTATTTTAATTTTTAATTTAAAAGCTTTTTTCTTAATATTTTATTTAAACAATTTTTTTAAAATTTCTTTTTTAAAATTATTTTAATTTTTAATTTAAAAGCTTTTTTCTTAATATTTTATTTAAACAATTTTTTTAAAATTTCTTTTTTAAAATTATTTTAATTTTTAATTTAAAAGCTTTTTTCTTAATATTTTATTTAAACAATTTTTTTAAAATTTCTTTTTTAAAATTATTTTAATTTTTAATTTAAAATCTTTTTTCTTAATATTTTATTTAAACAATTTTTTTAAAATTTCTTTTTTAAAATTATTTTAATTTTTAATTTAAAAGCTTTTTTCTTAATATTTTATTTAAACAATTTTTTTTAAATTTCTTTTTTAAAATTATTTTAATTTTTAATTTAAAAGCTTTTTTCTTAATATTTTATTTAAACAATTTTTTTAAATTTCTTTTTTAAAATTATTTTAATTTTTAATTTAAAAGCTTTTTTCTTAATATTTTATTTAAACAATTTTTTTAAAATTTCTTTTTTAAAATTATTTTAATTTTTAATTTAAAAGCTTTTTTCTTAATATTTTATTTAAACAATTTTTTTAAAATTTCTTTTTTAAAATTATTTTAATTTTTAATTTAAAAGCTTTTTTCTTAATATTTTATTTAAACAATGTTTTTAAAATTTCTTTTTTAAAATTATTTTAATTTTTAATTTAAAAGCTTTTTTCTTAATATTTTATTTAAACAATTTTTTTTAAATTTCTTTTTTAAAATTATTTTAATTTTTAATTTAAAAGCTTTTTTCTTAATATTTTATTTAAACAATTTTTTTAAAATTTCTTTTTTAAAATTATTTTAATTTTTAATTTAAAAGCTTTTTTCTTAATATTTTATTTAAACAATTTTTTTAAAATTTCTTTTTTAAAATTATTTTAATTTTTAATTTAAAAGCTTTTTTCTTAATATTTTATTTAAACAATTTTTTTAAAATTTCTTTTTTAAAATTATTTTAATTTTTAATTTAAAAGCTTTTTTCTTAATATTTTATTTAAACAATTTTTTTAAAATTTCTTTTTTAAAATTATTTTAATTTTTAATTTAAAAGCTTTTTTCTTAATATTTTATTTAAACAATTTTTTAATTTCTTTTTTAAAATTATTTTAATTTTTAATTTAAAAGCTTTTTTCTTAATATTTTATTTAAACAATTTTTTTTAAATTTCTTTTTTAAAATTATTTTAATTTTTAATTTAAAAGCTTTTTTCTTAATATTTTATTTAAACAATTTTTTTAAAATTTCTTTTTTAAAATTATTTTAATTTTTAATTTAAAAGCTTTTTTCTTAATATTTTATTTAAACAATTTTTTAAAAATTTCTTTTTTAAAATTATTTTAATTTTTAATTTAAAAGCTTTTTTCTTAATATTTTATTTAAACAATTTTTTTTAAATTTCTTTTTTAAAATTATTTTAATTTTTAATTTAAAAGCTTTTTTCTTAATATTTTATTTAAACAATTTTTTTAAAATTTCTTTTTTAAAATTATTTTAATTTTTAATTTAAAAGCTTTTTTCTTAATATTTTATTTAAACAATTTTTTTAAAATTTCTTTTTTAAAATTATTTTAATTTTTAATTTAAAAGCTTTTTTCTTAATATTTTATTTAAACAATTTTTTTTAAATTTCTTTTTTAAAATTATTTTAATTTTTAATTTAAAAGCTTTTTTCTTAATATTTTATTTAAACAATTTTTTTAAAATTTCTTTTTTAAAATTATTTTAATTTTTAATTTAAAATCTTTTTTCTTAATATTTTATTTAAACAATTTTTTTAAAATTTCTTTTTTAAAATTATTTTAATTTTTAATTTAAAAGCTTTTTTCTTAATATTTTATTTAAACAATTTTTTTTAAATTTCTTTTTTAAAATTATTTTAATTTTTAATTTAAAAGCTTTTTTCTTAATATTTTATTTAAACAATTTTTTTAAATTTCTTTTTTAAAATTATTTTAATTTTTAATTTAAAAGCTTTTTTCTTAATATTTTATTTAAACAATTTTTTTTAAATTTCTTTTTTAAAATTATTTTAATTTTTAATTTAAAAGCTTTTTTCTTAATATTTTATTTAAACAATTTTTTTAAAATTTCTTTTTTAAAATTATTTTAATTTTTAATTTAAAAGCTTTTTTCTTAATATTTTATTTTAACAATTTTTTTAAAATTTCTTTTTTAAAATTATTTTAATTTTTAATTTAAAAGCTTTTTTCTTAATATTTTATTTAAACAATTTTTTTAAAATTTCTTTTTTAAAATTATTTTAATTTTTAATTTAAAAGCTTTTTTCTTAATATTTTATTTAAACAATTTTTTTAAAATTTCTTTTTTAAAATTATTTTAATTTTTAATTTAAAAGCTTTTTTCTTAATATTTTATTTAAACAATTTTTTAAAAATTTCTTTTTTAAAATTATTTTAATTTTTAATTTAAAAGCTTTTTTCTTAATATTTTATTTAGACAAATTTTTTTCATTTAATTATTCTTTTCTTTTTTAAGAATTATTTTAATTTTTTCATTTACAATATTTATTTTAATTTAAAAACTTTTTCTTTATATTTTATTTAGAAAAATGTTTTCATTTAATTATTCTTTTCTTTTAAAGAATTATTTTAATTTTTAATTTAAAATAATTTATTTAAACAATTTTTTTTATCACATTTTCACCTGTTATTTCCTATCTTTTCAGGTAAAAAAAAATTTTGATTCACTTATTTTTGCACATTTCCAGAAGGTGAGTAAGTACATTTACCACAACTCTTGTCTTTGATTTCATCATTCTCATTTCTTTCACAAATATTTAAAAAATATGAAATCTGTAAAATAAAATTTTAATTCCAATAATTTTAACTATTTCTTCCTTTCTCGGCCCTTTCACTCTTTTTTTCCCCTTTTCGCTTTGATTACCTTTCCATTTTTTAATCATTTTTTTTTTCCCTTTTTTTTTTTTTTCCCTTTTTTTTTTTTTTCCCTTTTTTTTTTTCCCTTTTTTTTTTTACCTTTTCTTTACCTCTCGTTTTTGCCTTTCTTTTTTAACGTTTTATTTTACCTTTTCTTTCCCTCCCTCGTTTCCTCTTCTCCACTCTCTCGTTTCCTCTTCTCCACTCTCTCGTTTCCTCTTCTCCACTCTCTCGTTTCCTTTTTCTCTCGCTCTTGTTCCCTCTCTTTCTATCTTGTTTCCCCCATCTCTCTTGTCCCCCCCAGATCCCTCTCTCTTATTTCTTCATCCCTCTCTCTCATTTCTCCTTCCCTCTCTCTTATTTCTCCTTCCCTCTCTCTTATTTCTCCATCCCTCTCTCTTATTTCTCCTTCCCTCTCTCTTACTTCTCCATCCCTCTCTCTTACTTCTCCATCCCTCTCTCTTACTTCTCACTCCCTCTCTCTTACTTCTCCATCCCTCTCTCTTACTTCTCCATCCCTCTCTCTTACTTCTCCATCCCTCTCTCTTACTTCTCCATCCCTCTCTCTTACTTCTCCATCCCTCTCTCTTATTTCTCCTTCCCTCTCTCTTACTTCTCCATCCCTCTCTCTTATTTCTCCATCCCTCTCTCTTATTTCTCCATCCCTCTCTCTTATTTCTCCGTCCCTCTCTCTTATTTCTCCATCCCTCTCTCTTATTTCTCCTTCCCTCTCTCTTATTTCTCCTTCCCTCTCTCTTGATTCTCCATCCCTCTCTCTTGATTCTCCTTCCCTCTCTCTTGATTCTCCATCCCTCTCTCTTATTTCTCCTTCCCTCTCTCTTACTTCTCCTTCCCTCTCTCTTACTTCTCCGTCCCTCTCTCTTATTTCTCCATCCCTCTCTCTCATTTCTCCTTCCCTCTCTCTCATTTCTCCTTCCCTCTCTCTCATTTCTCCTTCCCTCTCTCTTATTTCTCCTTCCCTCTCTCTTATTTCTCCTTCCCTCTCTCTTATTTCTCCTTCCCTCTCTCTTATTTCTCCTTCCCTCTCTCTTATTTCTCCTTCCCTCTCTCTTATTTCTCCGTCCCTCTCTCTTATTTCTCCGTCCCTCTCTCTTACTTCTCCGTCCCTCTCTCTTATTTCTCCGTCCCTCTCTCTTATTTCTCCGTCCCTCTCTCTTATTTCTCCGTCCCTCTCTCTTATTTCTCCGTCCCTCTCTCTTATTTCTCCGTCCCTCTCTCTTATTTCTCCATCCCTCTCTCTTATTTCTCCATCCCTCTCTCTTGATTCTCCATCCCCCTCTCTCGTTTCTCATCTTTCTTTCATTCTCCCCTCCTTCTCTTGTTCCCCTTCTCACTCACCCTTACTTTCATTCCTCCCCTCTTCTTTGAATCCTCCCATCTTTCTCTTGTTCCCTCTTCTCTTTTCTATTTTTCTCCCCTCCCCCTCTCTACCTCTTTGTTTTCCTTCTCTTTCTCCACTCTGCCTTTTTTCCTCTTACTCTCTTCCTCTTTCCCTCTTGCTATCTCTCTCTCCCACCTTCCGAAAATTTCTGCTCATTCCTATGGCTTCCAGAACGATGAACAAATCTTTTCCAGCAGTGACATACTTCTCTCTCTCCGCTTACGCCAATCCTTAAATAAGAAACATCCGCAACCCAAACGGCAATTAAATCAGCTAATTCTAATTAGTCTAGTGTTTAATTAAAAGTAATCAACAAGACAAACTCTCCTTTGAATTTACCTGAAGATGTTTTGCGGTAATTTGAGTTAACAGAATTCGCAGAACCTGCCAGTTTATTGCACACTACAAGAAAGAAATGGCGAAAGCGAAGCAGAAGAATTTATGTCGCTTGCATAATCAAATTAGTGTTACTAATAATAGTCAGCTCTGAACAAATTTACTGTAGTGATCTTCGTCGAAATTCATCATGGACGTCTTACTTGAGGCCATACTGCGGTCGACTTGAGGCGCTTTTATACTCATCATTTTCAAGATGATGCAATCCGTTAAATGTTACAAGAAAAGGTTAGATAAGTCAAAAAAAAAAAAACATGAGATTAGGATAGACCGAGATTCGAACCTTGTAAGCAAGGTTCAGAAATAGTCAGAAAGGAATTCGCATTGTTCAGTTTCACATGAAATAGTTTAGATATGTTGTTGTAAAAGCAATTTTAATTGCTTAATTCTTTTTATGAAAACTGTATTAAAATAAGGTCAGCTAGAGAAGAACGAACAATAGCAAATTAAAAACATATTGAAAAATAAGTTAGGTCGAAATAGTTCTACGAATTTCTCACCCCAACTAGTCTCTCCTGACCCAGTAAAACCAAGTAATAGCGATGACGGAATAAATAAAACTGGAAAAAATACATTGAGGACATTGCAAAGGCTGCTGCAAAGAAGCTGGGTTCTTCTATCGAGCTAGAATACTACTCACACCTGAGAGTATCCTTAAAATAAGGTCAGCTAGAGAAGGACGAACAATAGCAATTGAAAAATATATTGAAAATAAGTTAGGTCGAAAAATAGGTTAGTAAGAATTCTTTGTCTGCAGAAATGGTTTCGACATTCTATAGTTATGGGAAATTTAACTGTAGTGCAAGTTTTGATATTCATTTTTTCGTTTATCTCTCCATAACCATCATTATTGAATTCTCACTCATAACTCAAGAAGCGTTTAGAAACTCCAAAATATGCTATCCACATAAAAAAAATGTTGTGAATAGTTTCTTCGCTCTTCTTCGTTTTAATCAGCCTGGCAGCAGAGTACCTAGTGGATGCGTCAATTATGTGTAAAATCCAGCATTGTCTGAATTCTTTTAAGTCCATACACATATGTTACAAGAAAAGAGTCCTTTTTTTGTAAGTAAAAAAAACATTAGATTAGGAAAAATGAGATTAGGATAGACCGGGATTCGAACCTTGTAAGCAAGACTCAGAAATAGATTCAGAAAAGAATTTCGCAATGTTCAGTTTCACATAAAATAGTTTAGATATGTTGTTGTAAAAGGAATTTTAATTGTTCAATTCTTTTTATGAAAACTGAATTAAAATAAGGTCAGCTAGAAATTAAAGAACAATAGCAAATTAAATACATACTTAAATCATTTGTTGACGTCTATGCTAATGACACGACCATCTATGGCAACACATCAAAGGCCTTAAATGACAAAAGTTCTCTCTGATTCTCTCTCCTCTGATCTTGAGCGCGTGGTACAGTGGGGAAAGAGGTGGCTGGTTACCTTTAATTCATCTAAGACCAAGCTCCTATCTCTACATCATAAACGCTCTGATCCCCATCTGGCATCAATTGAAATGGCTGGCTCTCGTCTAAGGGAAGCCCCAGGATTTGATAAGCTCCTGGGTTTGACCTTTACACCTGATCTTAAATGGAACACATACATCAAGTCTGTGGCCAAGGTCGCTGGGAAAATGGTGGGATCCTTCTACCGCTCCAGAAGATATCTCACTAATGATGCAATTCTCTATCTATAAGAGCCAAGTACGTCCAAAGATGGAGTACTGCTGCCACATCTGGGCGGAGGCTGCAAAAAAACAGCCTATCCTGCCTTGACGGAGTACAAAATAGACTCCGTGGCTTGGTGGGGGATGCCCTTTTCTCTACCCTGCAACCTCTTTCCCACAGAAGAGACGTAGCGAGCCTGTCATTGTTCTATCGTTATTTCCATAGCAGGTGCTCGTCTGAGCTCCATTCTCTGGTCCCCCCTCGCCAATCTATCACAAAAAACACCCGAGTAGCTGAAATCACTGTCAATAATTTTCCCCACTCCCTATCTGTGCCTAAATCAAAACGTAGATATCATGAACAAAGCTTCTTTTTTAGAACTGCACGCCTGTGGAACTCTGTTCCGCTTGCCTGTTTCCCTCCCGACTTCAACCTGGATGTCTTCAAGTCCAACACAAACAAATTCCTGATGAACCGCCCCCCCCTAAGTAATGACAACTTACCAATTCTCCAATACTATTGCTACACTATCCCTTTGATTACTGTACACACAATAACCCTTATCCCTGAGTGGCCATTGGGCCTTGATAAGTGGTGAACTCCATGTAAAAAAAAAAAAAAAATGAAACCTGAACAGTAAGGGTTGAGGATATGTGTTGCATGGAGAGAAATGATATGAGAATCATACGTTCAAATGCATAATTTTAGCTTTAATTAGATCTGGTGACCTCAGAGGAAGATTAAATCTGGACAGTATAGGGATATGTGTGTAGAACAGGAGACTTTGTTGGTATGGTCACGTTGAAATAAATTGATGAGGGTTCTTGGGTTAGTAGATGTAGAACAGTTAAGGTAGCAACGTCAGTTGGTAAAAAGAAGGTCAAGGAAAACATTGCAGGAATTAATAAGGATGGATTTGAGAAAATCTTGGAGATGCATAAAGAACAGGAGACTTTGTTGGTATGGCCACATTAAAAAAAATGGCCGAGGGTTTGCAGGGGAAGATCAATGAAAACATGGGAGAAAATAAGGATGGATTTGAGATAAATAAGGATAAAGACCTGGCCAGAGATAGGTTATTTGCATTATAACGGATTACTGTCCCCATCTTGAGTGTTACGTTCACAATGTTTCGGTTAACCCTTTCCAGGTGTATCGTGTTGAACTCGGGAATCTTTGTGGAACTCGCTAATCTGTATGGAATTTCATGGTAGTAGCATGTTCTCATTCTGTCAGCCATGATTGGATAGAGGTCCGGTGTCCAAATTTGGAGCATGCCTTTTTTACTAGAATATGTTTGTGTCGTAATTTACAATATAAAAATGGTACAGACTGAAAAGGAATAGAAAAAAGGGGTTGGATGTGACGTAAAAAAATATAAAATAAAAAGACTTATTGTAAATAAAAAAAACACACAAAAAAAAAAACTCAAAATAATTATAAACCTATTATAATTATTATAGACTAGCCTGGGTGCCCGGTGTTGCCCGGGTGTTTGGATGTGTGCGTTAAGCAAAAAAAAAAAAGTAGTAGGTGGTAGGGAGGCAGGGTCGAACCTGTAATGCGAAGGAGGAAAAGAATGTGAAAAAAAAGTGACGTCCATCACCAAACCGGAAGTGGCGAAGGTTTTAATTAAAGCTAGTCAATCGAAAAGAGGTGATGTCTTTCGAAAATATCGGCGAAAAAAGCGACCTCTCCTTGTAGAAAAGTTCCCAGTTGAGGGTGAAGGAATTAATGTTTTTAGCCAATTTTGTTACGTTTGTCGTCCGAAGGGTTGAGCTTCAAAATGATACCAATCTCGTGAAAATCTGTTGCCTCTGTCGAAAGTTTTAGGCAAACATGATGATGATTGCAACGTCTTGTCAGACAAGTGCCACTCCCTCAAAGACAAAGTCCATGAGCCCAAAAATGACTTCCATCGCCACAGGACCATTTTAATAGACAAATGCCTGAGGGAGTATCTATACAAAGATGATGTTACAGAGTCTTAGCTTTGTACGACAGCTAAGTCTCTCTCTCGGTTCAAAATGTTGAGATCCAGCAACAAACAAGAGCAAGATAGCCAGCAACAAGTTAAACTGCAGACCAGCTTAATGCGGGTACTGGTCTCCCGCTTTATGGTTTTTTAAATCAGAGATTTGCTTCTCCTAGAAAGGTTGCCCTCACCACGGCTTACGGGAGCCCTCACCACCCCAATACACATATACACATGGTGCTAGTTGGCCGTTGACCCCGAAAAAAGGTTCATTCGCCCTTTTGGAAGGTCTTGTTTTTAATCCTTCAGGGAGACTAGCCACCCTCCTCACCAAACAAGTGTGGTGGGGGGAACCAGTTTTGTCGCCGGTGACCCGACCATGAGGCAGGTAGTACTGGGTTACATGGTACCAGTAGCATATGACATGACCTGACATAAAACATACATACATACATACATTTAAACAGACAGGTGAGATTTTTTTTATTAAAGATGTTCTACTGTCTGTGAGCTGTTCCAAGGATGGTTGACCACTATTCACTTTCAAAGATGACCAGTAGATCGGAGTTTGTTTTTTTTGTATTAATAAAAAGAAGGTCGGGGAAAACACAGGAGGAAGTGAGAAAATTTTGGTAGTGTAGGGAGATGCGTACAGAACAGGAGACTTTGTTGGTATGGCCACATTAAAAAAAAAAATGGCCGAGAGTTTGCAAGGGAAAACCAATGAAAAGATGGAAGAAAATAAGGATGGATTTGAGATAAGGATAAAGACCTGGCCAGAGATAGGTTATTTGCATTATAACGGATTACTGTCCCCATCTTGATTGTTACGTTCACAATGTTTTGGTCGACCCTATTCTCACCAAGTTGTCGTGTTCTTACTTTCACCGTTTCCGACTCCACTACAGTAATGTAGCTGCCTTCAGCCTCAATCCACTGCCTCGATATGAATGTGTGCAGAACAGGAGACTTTGTTGGTATGGTCACGTTGGAAGAATGGATGAGAATTCGTGGATTAATAGATGTAGAACAGTTAAGGTAGCAGGGTCAGGTTCTTTTAAAAAAATTTTTTACACAGTGATCACCACTTATCAAGGCCCGAAAGCCACTCAGGGATAAGGGTTATTGCAAGTACATTACGTTAGTGTGGAGAGTTGATGAAGTGTTTACTTAAGGGGGCGGTTCATCAGGAATTTGTTAACATTGGACTTGAAGACATCCAAGTTGTAGTCCGGTGGGAAGCAGGCAGACGGAACAGAGTTCCACAGGCGTGCAGTTCTAAGAAAGATGGTAAAAAGAAAGCCAAAGAAAACATGGGAGGAATTGATAAGGATGGATCTGAGAAAATCTTAATAGTAGAGGGAGATTTTTTTTTTTTTTACAAGGAAGTCACCACTTATCAAGGCCTGGAGGCCACTCGGGGATAAGGGTTATTGTGTGTACAGTAATTAATGGGGTATTATCATAGTAATCGTTAGTATTGGAGATCTGATAAAGTGTCTAACTTAAGGGGGCGGTTTGTCAGGAATTTGTTTATGTTGGACTTGAAAACTTCCAAGTTGTAGTCAGGTGGGAAACAGGCAACACGGAAGAGAGTTCCACAGGCGTGCACTTCCAAGAAAGAAGCTTTGTTCATGGAATCTATGCCCTGATCCAGGCACAGATAAAGAGTGGGAAAAATTACTGACAGTGGTTTCAGCAAGACGGATGTTTTTCATGAAAGATTGGCGAGGGGGGGGGGACCAGAAACCGGAGCTCAGGCGCGCACTTCCCATGGAAATAATGATGAAACAATGACAGGCTTGCAACGTCTGTGGGAGAGAGGCCACAGAAAAGAGAAAAGGGCACCCCCCACCAAACTACATAGTCTATTTTGTACTCTGTCAAAGCAGGATATGCTGTTTTTAACAACTCCTGCCCAGATGTGGTAGCAGTACTCCATCCTTGGACGTACTTGGCTTCTGTATAGATAGAAAATTGCATCAGCAGTGAGATATCTACAGAACAGGAGACTTTGTTGGTTTGGTCACATTAAAAGAATGGTTGAGAGATCTTGGATTAGTAGATGTAAAACAGTTGAGGTAGCAGGGTCAGTCACGGGGGAGGTAGTAATAAGAGTAGGCTTTAGAGAAAAAGACCTGGCCAGAGATAGATTAGGTTGAAAGTAAATTTCTAAAAGTCGTCCAACACTTGCCAGCATATAAAAGAGATGTTAAACTGAGTACGATGAAAATGATGCGGAGTTTGGTGTGCAAGTAAATTCTGCTATATTTACATCGTTGCATTTTTTTTTTTTTTAAGCACAGAAAAAAAAATGGAAGCAAAATGTTCGCTTCACATGCATTTATTTTCGTAGGTTTTAATTAAATTAGTCATATCTGCGTGTGAAAATGAACGGCTGTCTTCGACGAAGCAACACTGACAGAAATAAAATTCTATGCTTTTTTGCAGTTGCTATTTTCACTGAAACTGCATTGATTGGTTGACACCAGTCATGTGATTTGCACAGCCAATAGAAATTGCTTATTTTACATTCTTTATTTCTAGTTTTTGTCTTCAATTAAACTAGTTAATACAGTATCAGGGAGATATGTATGAATATAATTACTGTGTTTTAGCAGTTAATTTATCATAATAGTAAGCTGTATATATATATATATATATATATATACTAGCAAAAGTACCCGTCATTGACTGGGTTCAAAAACAGCCTACAGAAAATGGACTCTGATTTATGAAAGTATGATAGGTTATGAAAATGAAGGCTTGTAAAGAGATAGCTTTGAATTTGGGGTATCAAAACCAAAGCAAAATATGATGAAAGTAAAAATAAAATAGATAAACCCCATAATTTATTATACCATACCTGTTCACACTAAAACACTTATCACAATATTCTGTGGATCTATATTAAGAAACCTTGTTAAACTTTGTGACATATTTCCATTCTATGGAGGTTAGGCGCGAACGAGCACCCCATAATTTTATTATACTATATTTCTTCAAACTTAAACATAATTATCAAAGTATACTTATGCAGATAGATATGAAAAGTCTTTATTAAAGTGTGTGCCTGTTTCCATTCTATGGAGGCCAGGCACGAATGCAGACCCCACAATTTTATTATACCATCCCTATTTAAGTAAAACATACTTATCAAAGTATTCTTATGTACATCTATATCAAAAACATTTGTAAACGTTTTTTTTTCTTTCTAATTTTTAACTTTTTTTTATTTCCATACTTTGTGGACCAGGCGCGAATGCAGACCCCACAATTTTAATGAACCACCGTTCTGCAGGATCAAACATACCCATTCCTGTATCTCGATACATCTATCATTATATGTAATCAGTTTTTTAAAATAGTCAACCATATAGGAGCCTATTCGTGACCAGACACACACACACAGACACACACATTCAGCATTATATTATATATATATATATATATATATATATATATATATATATGTGTGAAACTAAAATTGTCTTTCTGTGTGTGTGTACATTTCCCTACCAAACTACTGTCAATTTTCAGTCTACAGACTCGAGTTTTGAAATAAGAGGTATTGAGATTTTGGAAAATCTTTTTAATGTGTTTTCGGCAAGAAATTTTGCTGTCAAGGGGTCAATATTCAATGATTTGACCTTTGAAAACTCCACCAAACTCCTCCGCCAATTTTGGATCTGTACATCAGAAATTTTAGATGTAGGTTACTTAAACGTTTTAATTTGATTTGAGCCCAAAACAAATGTTAAGGGGTCAAAATTGGGGTCAAAGTTAAAATAATTTGACTTCTGCGATCTCTACCAAATTACTCGGCCAATTTTTAGTCTAAACATTTGAAATTTTACATAAAGGGTATTCAGACATATAGTGAGCTTTTTAATCAGCTTGCCAAAAGGTCAAAGTTGAAAGAGTTAACCTTTGCAGACTCTACCAAACTCCTCTGCCAATTTTGGATCTAAACACTTGAAATTTTAGATGTAGGTTACCTGGGCATAGGTAAAACTTTTTAATATATAGTTATATATATATATATATATATATATATATATACTAAAAAAAGTACCCGTCGTTGACTGGGTTCTAAAACAGTCTACAGAAAATGGAATTTGATTTATGAAAGTATGATAGGTTATGAAAATGAAGGGTTGTAAAGAGATAGCTTCGAATTTGGGGGTATCAAAACCAAAGCAAAATATGATGAAAGTAAAAATAAAATAGATAAACCCCATAATTTATTATACCATACCTGTTCACACTGAAACGCTTATTACAATATTCTGTGGATCTATATTAAAAAACCTTGTTAAACTTTGTAACATATTTCCATGGAGGTCAGGCGCGAACGAACACCCCATAATTTTATTATACCATATTTCTTCAAACTGAAACATAATTATCAAAGTATACTTACGCAGATAGATATGAAAAGTCTTTATTAAAGTTTGTGCTTATTTCCATTCTATGGAGGCCAGGCGCGAATGCAGACCCCACAATTTTATTATACCATCCCTATTTAAGTTAAACATACTTATCAAAGTATTCTTATGTACATCTATATCAAAAACACTTGTAAACGTTTTGTTTTAATTTTTTATTTCTATACTTTGTGGACCAGGCGAGAACGCAGACCCCACAATTTTAATGAACCACCGTTCTGCAGGATCAAACGTACCCATTCCTGTGTCTCGATACATCTATCATTATATGTAATCAGTTTTTTAAAATAGTCAACCATATAGGAGCCTATTCGTGACCAGATACACACACACACACAGCTTTATATTATAGATATATGTACATAAATTTATGAACAGTACAAAGGGCCCAAGCAAAGCCGGGCTGAACTGCTAGTATATATATATATATATATATATATATACATATATATATATATATATATCAAATGGGTTTAAAGAATATGAATATATTTCTATATACAGATCTATCAGGATATAAGAAGCTCAACATGTGCAGGTGGAACAAAGTGAAATTAAAGACCAGATAAAGTAAATATATTAATATATGTACAGGGTGAAACGATAAAATTGTCGCTCTAAATAAAACAACACTACAGCTTTATTTTAAAACTTTTATTGAAAAAAATAAATTCGGGTTACTTGATTGTGTAGTAGAACTGACATATATTCAATGTAGCCGCCTTTAACCTCAGTCACTGCCTCCATACGGGTTCAGAACTGGGAGCATACCTTTTCCGTAAGTGCCAGCGGAAGCGTGGTGAATATTCGGCGGATGTCGCCAATCAATTGTGGGAGGTCATGTTGGGGATGTTCTCGACGTATGACTGTAGTCCAACGGGCTCAGGTCGGGGAAGGAGAAAGGTACAAAGTCGTAGCACTCCTTCTAAAGCCAAGGCTAGATCTTTTGTGCCGAGTCTTGCTGCCACACCCAGGGTCTGGGAGCGGCCACCTGATTGCACCAGGGGATCACCACACTCTTCAGCACATCCAGGTACATTTTGGTGTTGACTTTCAAGCCGACTTCAAAGATGTGAGATGGCATAATTTGGCCCTCATTGAAACCACACCAAATACTATAACCATGGCTTAAAACTTAATTTTCATCACCCTTGGCATGTCCCTGTTATTCATGACAGTCTAGTAATGCATTTTTACGGTGCTGGCAATGGTCCTGTTGTCATAACTCTGATCGTTAGAGAGCATGAATTGTACAGCGGTGAATCTCTGATCTCGCTTGTCGAACATTGTGTCACTTCCAGACATGATAGAAGGCTCCTATCGCTCTTGGGATTTGTACACAACTGGCCAACTAGTAGATGGTCTGCAACAAAAAAAGAAAACCAGTTTTCACCAAACGGAAATGGAATCATGTTGTCTTCTCTAAGGCGATAATTTTATCGTTCCACCCTGTATACATATAGCCCAGCTGTGCTAAACAGATCTTTTTTTATTTGATGTTACCATTTGGTCATTATTGTCAGTATTGATTTATTGATATTACTTTGCTATTTTTTTTTAATTTCCTCTGAAATTTACCAGTCTTAACAGGACAATAATCAGTACGGATATTACTAAAATGCATCCGTTTAGTATGCATGGTTTTCGAAGAAGATGCCATCTTAAGCATAACTATTGAAAGAAATTTGTATTTGGTGCTTAAGCCTGAAAAATTAAGGGTCGATGCTCACCGTTATGCCAACTGGAAACGCCTGAACATTTTCTTAAAAAATGACGACTTTTGTAGGCTTTCAGGTATGCTGAAAACAAATATCACAGGGAAAATTAGCGCAGACAAAAAGTTTTCAAGATAAAAATAAAATACCTGTATTTTGTTATGTAATTTCTAGTAGTTTTATTTGGCCGCCATCTTTGTTGTTTCAATGAAATGGTATATTGAGCATGTGCGCGCATGCTGCAGTGAGCAGATAATCTGTGTTAGTTAACTCAACGCAATTCCGAAAGCCGTTCTTAACATGGGGAGGTGGATTTTTTTTTTCTGAAAGCCATTCTTAACATGGTGAGGTAGTAGGGAGGTTCTTCCGAAAGCTGTTCTTAACATGGGGAGGTGGGGTGGTTTATTCCGAAAGCCGTTCTTAACATGGGGAGGTGTGTGTATGTGTAGGGGGAGGTATTCTGAAAGGCGTTAGTGTGGAGATTTGATGAAGTGTTTACTTAAGGGGGCGGTTCATTAGGAATTTGTTAACGTTGGACTTGAATACATCCAAGTTGTAGTCAGGTGGGAAGCAGGCAAATGGAACAGAGTTCCACAGGCGTGCAGTTCTAAGAAAGAAGCTTTGTTCATGAAATCCACGTTTTGATTTAGGCACAGATAAAGAGTGGGGGTAATTTTTCACAGTGGATTCAGCTAGACGGGTGTTTTTTGTGAAAGATTGGCGAGGGGGGACCAGAGAATAAAGTTCAGACGAGCACCAGTCCAGATGTGGCAGCAATAATACGAATGGTAGCCTTGTAGAGACATAGGATACTCTCAGGTATGAGTAGTCTTCTTGCTCGATGGAAAAAGAACCCACCTTCTTTGAAGCAACAAAAGAAGCCAATATTTTTATTATCAATTCTTCAGCTGGTTTAATTCTTTTCAAATCAGCTATTTTTTTTTCACAATTCTGCCTTTTTGTAAATGAGAGAAAAAAAAATGTATTGACTTATTGATAGTATGTAATCTTTTTTTTGCTTTTTTGTTCGACGATTTCTTGGAAGTTCGATTTGGAAAATGCATTTTAATTTCCTCTGAAATTCACTATTCTCGAAAGAACCATAATGGGAACGGATATTCCTAAAATGTCTCTATTCACTGCATATAGTTGCGGAAAAAAACGTAATTTCAAGCACGAAAGAACTGACCCATTAAATTATCGCCCCGTTAGTCTCCTCCCACTTTTCGCCAAAATATTTGAATCCATAATTAATCAAGCTCTAATCCATTACCTTAAAGATGCTAAACTTCTGACCGACCAACAATATGGATTTAGACAAGCCCGTTCCACAGCAGATATCCTAACTGTAATCTCTGAACGTATATACCATTCACTGGACAAAGCAGGGAGGGTAAAGCGGTAGCTCTAGATATATCTAAGGCTTTTGACAGGGTATGGCATGAAGGTCTCCTCAGGAAAATCAGATCATACAGTATCACTGGACGAATAATTAATCCTTCTTAGATAAGAGAAAAATCCAGGTTGTCCTCGACGGTCGTACATCTAAACAATATGATATAAATGCGGGAGTGTGTCAGGGGTCTATCCTTAGACTTTTATTATTCCTAATATTCATAAATGACCTCCCTGACAGAATTGCCTTTAAGATGGGTATATATGCTGATAACACCACGCTCTTATAACAGGCACGACAGGAAAACAAATGAACACATATCTAAGGAAATGGCAGAAACACTAGAGGAACACCTCCAATCTGTAGTGAAATGGGGACAAAAATGGATGGTCACATTCAATGCTGCCAAAACTAAACTTGCTTCCTTCAATAATTACAAGAAACCTTCTCTACCACCAATAGCAATAGCCAACGACTCTTTATCTGAGAGTACATCTTTCAAACTGCTTGGCCTAACGTTCACAGGAAACATGTGGAACAATTACATTGAAAGCATTGCCAGGACTGCTGCAAAGAAGGTAGGCTCTCTCTACCGTGCTAGAAAACTACTAACACCCGAAAGTATTCTGTAATCTCCAACCTGATGGGTCCTGAACTGTCATCTAAGTTTCAGTTCAGGACCTATCAGGTTGGAGACTGTTTTGAACATTGTCTAGGAGCGAGAGACTACTAGCAGATGCGCCAGCCCAAATATGACAACAATACTCCATACATGGGCGAATGGTGGCCTTATAGAGGTACAGAATACTTTCGGGCGTTAGTAGCTTTCTAGCACAGTAGAGAGAGCCTACCTTATTTGCAGCAGTCCTAGCAATGCTTTCAATGTAATTGTTCCACCTCTTGTTTCCTGTGAACGTTAGGCCAAGTATTTTAATTGTGAATGCTCTGACGAACTGCAAGCACTTGTGTCCCCTCGACATAAATACCCCTGACAAACTCGATAAGCAGCAAAATCCCACCCCTTCACAGTTGAGATCCCTAGATGTAAGAGAGCTTTCTACTCCAGTAGTTTCTTCCCCAGAACTGCTAGACTTTGGAATTCCCTTCTGGGTCCCTGCTTCCCCAACTGTACTGACATGCAGAAGTTCAAGTCTAGCGTGAACCGACATCTTGCTGTCTCTACTTCGTACATAGTATCGCAGTAGCTCATGCCCCTGATAGTAGCCCCTTACATCAACGTGGCAATATGCCTTGTTTGGGGTGAAAATGTAATAAAAAAAAATATCGCCACTTGCACTCTGGCATGCAAAAATTGTGCTAGGCACCTCTGTTAGCATTTCCTTGTGTGGGCGCCCAAGGCGATTACCTATAAACTAACCCCTACTCAAAAAGAGAAGGCAAAGCCTGCGAGGGTGGACCACCTAGAACTGCACAGAAGTAAACTCCCGCCGCAAACTCAAACTGGACCAGATCATTACAGTTGATTTTAGGGGGGTCCAGGATAAACATCCCTAGCTGAAGAGACAATTCATTGTAAAAATAACATTCAAGATGGGAACAGTAGTCCGAATAATCAAAATAACGCAAAAAAAAAATGACCTATTTCCAAAGATGTTTGTGCAAATATAAATCTGTCCTCAAATAAGTTGGACTTTAGATCTAAAAATCAATGTTTTATGAAAATGTCTTATCAATTTCAAAAATTTCATAATGCAGAGAAAAAAAAAATTTGTTTTTGTATTTCATGATAATCAATCGATTATTGATTTTCCAGATTTGTAAACAGATTTTTGTAAACACACACACACGCGCGCACTTAAGAAAAACCATTCCCACAAGATTCTGCAGCAAGGGTTAAAAAGTTAAAATGCAAAAATACGACAAACGCCATTTTCAAACTGGCAATAAACTTATGACAAGAATCATTGGCCTTCAGGTCAAGATCAAAGTGTAGTATCTGTTCTTCAATTTCTTGTTCTCTGTCAGTGGAGGAGAAATACTCTAACGACAAACACTGTAGAATTTCAACAATCAGTCACACTCCAAAAATCATATTTTTTGTTATGTGATATCGGATTTTTGGCTTTCAATTTAAAACAAGCTCTTAGTCTAAGTCTATATTTTTTAGTCACACTCCAAAAACCATCTATATATTAATAGGATAGTGTGTGTTATCTATTTTGTGTGTCATGTCTACATCCAAGTGACTGTCATTTAATTTTTATGGACTTCCATTTCTTGTAATAAATAATTTTACCAAGATTTTTTTTTTTTACATAGGCGGCACCACTTATCAAGGTCAAGAGGCCACTTGTTTACGTTAGACTTGAAGACAACTATATTGTAGTCAGTTCAAATGCAAAAATGCGACAAACGCCATTTGCAAACTGGCAATATTCTTACAACAATCCTTGGCCTTCATGTCAAGATTAAAGTGTAGTATCTGTTCTTCAGATGCTACACTTTAATTTCTTGTTCTCTGTCAGTGGAGGAAAAATCCTTCACGATGGAGGCAATTTTTATTTTTGTTCCTTTTTTCCACATTAAAAAACGACCCTGGTGTCTAACTCTGTCCCGTGGGGAGACCTTGTAAATAGGAATACTCTTACAAAAAAATCTGTTGGATTTCAACAATTAGTCACACTCCAAAAATCATATTTTTCATTATGTGATAGCAGATTTTTTGCCTTCAGTTTAAAACAAGCTTTTAGTCCGAGTCTACATTTGTAGTCACACTCCAAAAATCATCTATATATAAATAGGATAGCGTATGGTTATTTATTTTGCGTGTCACGCTTACATCCGAGTGACTGTCATTTAATTGTTATGGATTCCCATTTCTTGTAATAAATAATTTTACCAAGAATTCTTTATTGATTTTGGTTTAGGTTTTGATTATAGCTGAAGGATCTCGAGGTATTTATATATATATATATATATATATATATTTTTTTTTTTCATAAGTTTTATTTCGGTTTCGATTCAAGCTAATGCACCCAAGTGATATGGATATATTTTTTTAAGTTTTGAAATCGCAACTTTATAATATATAAAAATCGATAGATCATTAACACTATAATACTATATAGGAAATCTGCAAGGATTAAAATATCATATTTAAGCGTATAACAAATTGCTACAAAGCCAAAATTGAATTAAGCTTCTTTCTTAGAACTGCACACCTATGGAATTGTTTTCCGTTTTCCTGCTTTCCAGCTGGCTACGATATGGTTTTCTTCAAGTCTAACGTAAACAAGTTTTTGATGAGCCGTTCCATATAAGTTAACAAATTTACAGAATTTCTATTACTAACAATTGCTATATTGTCCAATTGTCTACTGTACACTCTTTAATCCTTATCCTCGAGTGGCCTCTTGGCCTTGATCAGTGGTGCCGCCTATGTAAAAAAAAAAAAAATTCTTGGTAAAATTATTTATTACAAGAAATGGAAGTCCATAAAAATTAAATTGAAAGCCAAAAATCCGATATCACATAATGAAAAATATGATTTTTGGAGTGTGACTGATTGTTGAAATTCAACAGTGTTTGTCGTTAGAGTATTTCTCCTCCACTGACAGAGAACAAGAAATTGAAGAACAGATACTACACTTTGATCTTGACCTGAAGGCCAAGGATTGTTGTTGCAAATTGTGTTTGTCGCATTTTTGCATTTTAACTTTTTAACCCTTGCTGCAGAATCTTGTGGGAATGGTTTTTCTTTAGTGCGTGTGTGTGTGTTTACAAAAATCTGTTTACAAATCTGGAAAATCAATAATCGATTGATTATCATAAAATACAAAAACAATTTTTTTTTTCTCTGCATTATGAAACTTTTGAAATTGATAAGACATTTTTATAAAACATTGATTTTTAGATCTAAAGTCCAACTTATTTGAGGACAGATTTATATTTGCACAAACATCTTTAGAAATAGGTAATTTTTTTTTTTTTTTTTGCGTTATTTTGATTATTCGGACTATTGTAACCATCTTGAATGTTATTTTTACAATGAATTGTCTCTTCAGCTAGGGATGTTTATCCTGGACCCTCTAAAATCAACAGAGATAAGACCATTCATGTAACAATCTGGTCCAGTTTGAGTTTGTGGCGGGAGTTTAGTTCTAGGTGGTCCACCCTTGCAGGCTTTGCCTTCTTTCTTTGAGTGGGGGTTAGTTTATTTCTAATCGCCTGGAATCACCGGGGAATGCTGACGGGGTTACCCAGAGCAATTTTTGCATGTCAGAGTGCCCTTCGTCGGGAGCGCTGACTTTTCAATTCCACTTTTCTGGTCCTGGATATGACCTTAAACTATATCTGATGTTGAGACCCCAGCTTGTGGGCTTTGGGGAGTGTGGAGCTACCCTTTAATTGCCATTGCTCCCAGGTCCACTCTTCAAAATCACTGCATTCAACATTAAAGGGTCGATATGTCGTAAAACAAAAACAACCAACCTACTATGCCGAATACGAACAATGAACTCCTGATACGTTGCTCTAACTGTATAACATGTATGTGCTGATCTCCGAGAAAAATGACATCCAATATCGAATGTGGAACTTGTAGATGCGTTTCTTTTGACCTATAATCATTTAATCGCCACACCGGTCAGCTTTGATATGGAAGACGATGATGGTGTTCAGCTCTCGGTCCTTTAATTCCTTGGAAAATTTCTGAAGAAGAATCTTCGCAATTTACACCTGAATTATCAACAAAAAAAGTCATCTTATAGATGCTAAACTTCTTATTGACCAACAATATGGATTTAGGCAAGCCTGTTACACAATACCAGTCACTGGACAAAGCGAGGGAGGATAGAGCGGTAGCTCTAGATATATCTAAGGCTTTTGACAGGGTATGGCATGAAGGTCTTCTCAGGAAAATCAGATCATATGGTATCACTGGAAGAATGCATAACATAATTAAATCCTTCTTAGATAAGAGAAAAATCCAGGTTGTCCTCGACGGTCGTACATCTAAACAATATGATACAAATGCGGGAGTACCTCAGGGGTCTATCCATGGACCTCTATTATTCCTAATATTCATAAATGACCCTAGAAGATGACCTCCGATCTGTAGTGGAATGGGGACATAAATGAATGGTCACATTCAATGCTGCCACGACTAAACTTGTTTTCCTTCAATAATTACAAGAAACCTTCTCTGCCACCAATAGCAATGGTCAAAGATTCTTTATCTGAAAGTACATCTTTTAAACTCCTCGTCCTAATGCTCACAGGAAACATGAGTTGGAACAATTACATTGAGAGTATCGTCAGGACTGCCGTGAAGAAGGCGGCTTCTCTCTACCATGCTAGAAAGATACTAACGCCCGAAAGTATCTTATACCTCTATAAGGCCACCATTCACCCATGTATGGAGTATTGTTGTCATATTTGGGCTGGTGCATCTGCTACTAGTCTCTCACTCCTAGACAAGGTTCAAAAGAGAGTCACCAATCTGATAGGCACTGAACTGTCATCTAAACTTCAGCCTCTGTCCTATCGACGAAATGTTGCATCCCTCTGCCTGTTCTACAAGTACTTTAACGGTGAATGCTCTAACGAACTGCAAGCACTTGTGCCCCCTCGACGTAAATATCCCCAACAAACCTGACAAGCAGCTAAATCCCACCCCTTCACAGTAGAGATCCCTAGATGTAAGAGAGCCTTCTACTCCAGTAGTTTCTTCCCCAGGACAGCTAGACTTTTGAATTCCCTTCCGGGTCCCTGCTTCCGCAACTGTACTGACATGCAGAAGTTCAAGTGTAACGTGAACCGACATCTTGCTGCCCAACTCCCTACACAGTACCCCTGATGCTTATGTCCCTGACAGTAGCTCCCTACACTAAAGTGGTAATGTGCCTTGTTTGGGGTGAAAATGTAATAAATTTCCTAGCTCAGAAACTCTTGAGATACATGGATGGTATTCAGCTCTCGGTCAGCCCAATCATTTTATCCTTTTTTTTTTTTTTATCATGTTCTCATTAATTGATTTGAATTTAACACGCGTACGCGCGAACATTAAAAACGCATCGTTATTTTCATGGCAGCTTAGATCTATTCTATGGTCCCCCCTCACCAAACTTTCACGAAAAACAATCGTCTAGCTAAAACCACTATCAATAATTTCCCACACTCCACACTAAACACTATCAATAATTTTCCACACACACACACACTAAACCTGAATGTAGATTCCATGAACAAAGTTTATTTCTTAGAACTGCACGCCTGTGGAACTCTCTTCCGTTTGCCTACTTTCCAGCTGACTACAATCTGATTGTCTTCAAGTCCAACGTAAACAAGTTCTTGATGAAACGTCCCTCTAAGTAATTCAATTTACAAAATTTCCACAACTTGTGATTACTACGCTATAATCACATTGACTAAGGTATACCCATTAACCCTTATTCTCGAGTGGCCTCCGGGCCTTGATAATGGTGATTCTTGTGTAAAAAGAAAAAAGTATCAGTTCGTGTAAATATTTCCAACTGGATGGACGATGTTAGGGTCCATCCTTGAATCATTTATGAACTCATTAATTGAAATTTTACTCATGTTCACCCCTTACAAAACATATCGCCACTTGGACGTAAGGGGCACTATTTGAGATCATGCCTAGGAACGATTAACAAGATATTTGTTTACATTACATTTAAACTTCTGCATATTAGAACATCCAGGGAAGCAGGCAGCAGGCAGGGAATTCCAAAGTCTAGCTGTTCGAGGGAAGAAACTATTAGAATAGAAAGCTTTCTGGCATCTAGGGACAAACCCTACAAACTTTTTAGAAAATTTTTGAAAAAGAATCTTCACAATTAAACCAGCCCCACCTGAATTATAATACGGAAAAGTCGCAGGAATAGGTTTTTCTAACTCTTAAACTAACTCTTGAAGTCTGTATGGATATTCAAATGTTCCACAGAATTTCTTTATCTCTCAAATAGTGAGTTAGTAAAGTAGCTCTGGCTGAAGGGAGTATTGAGCACTGTTGAAGTAAATACTGACAGTTTACACATAATATTATATTTTCATATATGTGATAAAATTATATATATAGATGCAATCCTGGAAATAAACTCTAACCATCCAAGTGCAATAGTTTGGATCTCTCTTGCACTTGGTTCACCGGGTATATTGTTTTTCATGTGTTCACTTGCGCCTGTAATAACTTTAATTTTCTTTTGTTCAAGCTGGGGAAGGGGCATCCTACCAGATGCCAGACATTTTCTTGCTATCTCATCTATATATATATATAAAAGCGAAAATGTGTGTATGTATGTATGTTCGCTTTTTGTGTATGCCTCCAAAAGGCTTTTTTCCGCCGGATTCTCGAGGTCGTCGCTCATTTTGAAGACTTTTTATATCACGTCTAAATGATAATATCTACGACTTAACAACAGTGGTCGCCTCTCTATTTAATTTGCCCGACTTTGAAACGTTAATTATTCGACATTTTCGGATCGGCACGTGTTGCATCCGTTTTTCGGTATAAAAAGAAAAGAAAACTTGATTTGAATTACTGCCTGCGTGGACCTCCGTGGCCCGAGCAACAAGATCAAAGTGGAGTATCTGTTCAGACCATATGTTGGGGTAACCCCGCATATCAGACCTTGGTCAATGTAGGGGCAACCCTTCATACCAACAGTTACTATCCAGCTCTCATTTCCCACCTCTCGGGAGCTGGTCCCCCTTTTCCCTCCCTCCTCCCTCTCTCTCCACATTAAAAATCGGCCTTGTGCCTAATCTGCTCAGTGGGGAAGCAAATAAATACATACTGCCTGCGCGGACTTCCGTGGCCCGAACGACAAGATCAAAGTGTAGTATCTGTTCTGACAGATACTGCAAGCAAAGACCATATGTGGGTGTAACCCCACATGTCAGACCTTGGTCAATGTAGGGATCACCCTACAGACCAACAGTTACTATCTGGTTCCCATTTCCCACCTCTTGGGAGCTGGTCCCCTTTTCCCTCCCTCCTCCCTCTCTCTCCACATTAAAAAAAACGGCCTTGTGCCTAATTTGCTCAGTAGAGAAGAAAATAAATACAACGGCCAGTGGTCTCTAGAAAGCTATGTAACGTTTGGTCAATGTCGGCTTCGTCATATCAGACGGTTTCTTTCATTTCGAGACGAGACACTCCCCCTAATAAACAGGGAACTGGTTTTCCCCAAAGTTAGTTAAAAACAAACAAACCGGTTTAATCACCTCATTAAAAACTCTCCCGCAGAAAATGTTAACTGCTGAATAGCTATTACTTACGATTGCCGCATGTGTATTAAGCTTTTTCATATAAAAAAAAAAGAAGCGTGGTAAATAAAACACTGTCCTGCACTCAAAGTTCACGACAATAACTCGTCAAAAACGGGCACCTGTTTTGTTTTCACACTTTACTATTTTCCAACTGCGCGTCAAGACTTCGTTTTTTGTTTTTTTTTTAAAACAACCAACGATTTTTTCGTAACCTCCCTCGCTAGTCTATAATATAAATCTCAACTGTCTGTTTAAATGTATGTATGTTTGTATTTTTGACTAAAACTTTCGACAGAGGCAACGGATTTTCACGAGATTGGTATCGTTTTGAAGCTCGACCCTTCAGACGACAAATATCCAAAAATTGACTGAAAATATTAATTCCTTCACCCTTAAATGGGTATTTTATCACAAGGAAGGATCGCCTTTTTGCCGATATTTTCAAAACTCATCTCCTCTTTTTGATTGACTAGCCTTAATTTAAACCATCGCCAAACACCTGAGAAACGCCAAGTACCCAGACTAGCCTATATATATAAAAGGCAAAATGTGTGTGACCATTTCGTGTATGTCTCGCAAAGGCTTCTTTCGCACACTCTCCCGGGGTCGTTACAATCGCTTACAACTGTTTATATAGCCTCTAGATAATAATATCTACAATTTGGGAATGCGGGTCGCCTCTACACTTATTTCTGTCAACTTTTATGAGATTCGCTCTATTTCGCTCTGTCACCTGTTTGTCCTGCTTTTCAGTATAAATAAAGTGAAACTAAATTCAATCCGTACGTTCTCGGCATCGCGCCGGGAAACGTCTGGAAGCAATCAGCTTTGATCAATGTGGAGACAAACTCCTCTCATATCAGACAATTGCTAATCAATTTGGACAAAGGGGACCTGCTTTCCTCCTCCCCAACAGATGTTGGGGAAAAAACCAGTCAAAATTGGGTAAACAAACCAAAGTTAACTACTATTAGGTCAAATAGAAGCATCCGAGTTAACTTTTATTGCTTAGGGCCACCTATTTTTAATTATTAAATAAATAAATTCAAACGTTTTCAGTTGTATGTCGCAGTGGCCCAGTGGTTAATATCGTATGTCTTTTTTTCACACTTTAATTTCCAACTTTGCTGCAAGGGTTTGGGTTCGATCCTCATACTCACCTACCAAAACTTTTTTTTAAATTTTAAATCCCCCCATCCGGAGTTTGGATTTACCGAAAACCACACACCTCCAAACACCCGGTACCCCCCGCTAGTATATTCTAATCAAGAGATCTTTTTAAGATTTTAACCGTATGTATGTCCGTCTAAAACTTTCGACAGAGGTGACAGATTTTCACGAGATCGGTATCGTTTTGAAGCTCGAGCCTTCGGACGACAAATATCAAAAAATTGGCTATAAACATTGTCTTCACTCTCAAATGGGAGGGGGTCGCTTTTTCGAAAGTCATCCCCTCTTTTTGATTGACTAGCCTTAATTTAAAACTTCACCCTCAACTGGGCACTTTTCTACAAGGAGGGTGTTTTTTTTTTGTTTTTTTTTTTGCATCCCCATTTTTTTTTTTTTTGCATCCCCATTGTTTTTTTTTTGCATCCCCATTTTTTTTTTTGCATCCCCCTTTTTTTTTTGCATCCCCATTGTTTTGTTTTTTTTGCACCCCCATTTGTTTTTTTTGCACCCCCATTTTTTTTTTTTTTTTGCATCCCCATTGTTTTTTTTTTTTTGCATCGCCATTTTTTTTTTTTTTGCATCCCCATTGTTTTTTTTTTTTGCATCCCCATTTGTTTTTTTTGCATCCCCATTTTTTTTTTGCACCCCCATTTGTTTTTTTTGCACCCCCATTTGTTTTTTTTGCACCCCCATTTTTTTTTTTTTTGCATCCCCATTGTTTTTTTTTTTGCATCGCCATTTCTTTTTTTGCACCCCCATTTTTTTTTTTTTTTGCATCCCCCCCCTTTTTTTTTTTTTTGCATCCCCATTGTTTTTTTTTTTTTGCATCCCCATTGTTTTTTTTGTTTTTTTTTTCATCCTCATTTTTTTTTTTTTTTTGCATCCCCATTTTTGCAAGTCATTGTATCGGTTGGAATGACTTTACTAATTTCAATGTTCCGAACTTCCAGTTGCGTCTTGGAGTAGGGGTAAGAGGTCAGGTTTTCTTTCACTTTCTTTTCTGCCCTCGTGTCATGGGTTCGAGCCTGCTTGACTACTACCATTTTTTCTTTCTTTGTTTTTTTTTCTCAACACACACGTCCAAACATCCAGGCAATGCTGGGTACCACGGCTAGTAGATAAGAAATGAATAAAAACAGGATTGTGTCTTTTTAATAAAATATCTGAAAGATAATATCCAAAGATTATGTATGTAAATGAGATAAGTCACAGATTATAGATCCAGTGAATTATCCAGTCAGATATTACATTGAGGTAATGCTTTCAGGACGATCATAGCCGGAAAGGTAAAGCTCAATGTATAAAAATAGAGCAATACATTAATCACCGTCTAAATAACATTCAAATCATATTTTCAATATATGTGCTGAAAAGCAAAATACTTGTATACTTGTTTATTCATAGCTGAACATTTTGCTAATCGCATTTCATTTCTTCTGATGATGTGAGCCATTATTGAAAATCCATGGATTAAGGAAATAAATATAATTTCTCTCCATATATTCCTTGTTTCAAACAATAAATTAACTTAAATATGTGTATATAGTTTTTAATCTACAGAATTTAACTTTAATCATTAAACTTATATATATATATATATATATACACGAGCAAACAGTTAATAAAACATTAAAAAACACTTTGAAAAAGAGTTAAAAACACGAACTCAGAATATTACATATAAGACATATATATATATATATATATCAAATAAAAATTACAATTGAATTTACCAAAATGATCCAAGATGGTAAAACTAAAGTTTATTATAAATATTAAAGAATTAATATTTATAAAGTAATCTCAACCAGATGTAAAAGCTCGATAAAACAAAATAGGAAATAGAGCTTATAATATGAGCAAATAGTTAATAAAATATGTTAAAAAACACTTTGAAATGAGTTAAAAACATATTTAATCTGAAAAGGAAACACTAGATAAGCGGATAGTCCTTAATCCGCGGAGTTTCGAAGAAATACTTTCCTTCTCATCACAGGGTAGGAATTAGCAAAATGCGGGATCGGATTTTGCATGCAAAAGTATTTGATGAAACAACAAGTAAGTGAAAGATCTTACATCCCGTAATTGGAAGAAGATGGTCCATAATAATCCAAAGGCAGAAATCCATGGAATAATTCACAAAAATGTGTACAAGGAAAAAAGGAAAAGATTCCAATAATATTAATAAAAGAAAAATAAGATATGCTTTTCACTCTACTTCCGAGACATAAATATAAATAAGAAAGATCATATATATATATATATATATATATATATGTCATCCACATACAGTACTGTTTCGTTGTATCACAACTCATCAGTGCAGCTAGACATACACCTTTTCACAGCCATGGATCGAACCTACAACCATCGTGTTGACAGTCGGCAGCTCTAACCATGGGATCAAGAATCAGTGCCTGTAAATATTTCTCCTCAAATGCCTAATAAATTAGCATTTGTGCCTCGCAAAGTGCTCAAACTGTCAGTTTGTTTACAAACAAACAGTGGGCTTCGCTTAGTCGCTTAAATACGCGCCGGGTGAAAATATATTTACAAAGTGCTCAACCCAAAGAGGGGGGCTTATTAGTCATCCACATACAGTACTGTTTCGTTGTATCACAACTCATCAGTGTAGCTAGACATACACCTTTTTCCCAACTGTCCCTCTGTCACTAATTTCAGCATTTTCTAATATTATGACTGCTTGATGTAAGGTAAATGTTTTTTTTGTTTTTTTTTTTACATAGGCATCACCACATTATCAAGGCCAAGAGGCCACTCAAGGATAAGGGTTAAAGATTGTACAGTAGAAATTGGGTAATATAGAAATCGTTAGTAATGGAAATTCGGTAAATTTGTTAACTTAAGTGGAACGGTTCATCAAGAACTTGTTTACATTAGACTTGAAGACAACAATATTGTAGTCAGCTGGAAAGCAGGAAAACGGAAGACAATTCCACAGGCGTGCAGTTCTAAGAAAGAAACTTTGTTCATGGAATCTACGTTTAGGTTTAGGCACAGATAAAGAGTGGGGGGAATTATTGATAGTGTTTTCAGTTAGACAAGTGTTTCTTGTGAAAGTTTGGCGAGGGGGGACCATAGACTGAAGCTCAGTCGAACACTTTCCATGAAAATCACCAACTGCACCTCCTATTTAGATTTTATGTCTCCGGGAAACTTATATGGAATGGCTCATCAAGAACTTATTTACGTTAGACTTGAAGACAACCATATTGTAGTTAGCCGGAAAGCAGGAAAAACGGAAGACAATTACATAGGCGTGCAGTTCTAAAAAAGAAGCTTTGTTCATGGAATCTACGTTTAGGTTTAGGCACAGATAAAGAGTGGGGAAAATTATTGATAGCGGTTTCAACTAGACAAGTGTTTCTTGTGAAAGTTTGGCGAGGGGGGACCATAGATTGAAGCTCAGTCGAACACTTGCCATGAAAATCACCAACTGCACCTCGTATTTAGTTTTTATGTCTCCGGGAAATGCCGGGTAGCTCTGCTAGTCTGCTGCAAACGATAAACTGTAAAATGCCAGATGCATGTAGGTGCACAATGCATGTAAACAAATGCATTCTTCTGTTGCAATGTTTTTGTCAACAGTGCACAGTAGTTGTTGCAGTGTTATGACGTGCATTGTTTATATGCAAGTGCAGCATACTCATTATGATAATGGCGGATGCTATTTTTAGCATGTTTGATGCATTATAAGTTGCGCAACCTGCGTTTCACATTCTTTTTGTTTTGTATCGTGAATGTGGTTTTGTATTTCGTTCGTGCATGTTACTGCGATGCGGATTTGTTTGGATTCTTTAAATTAATCTTGATGGAAACTAGCAAAAAAAAAAAAACTTTCATGCAGAAATTGGAACTTGCATCTATCTATATACAAAGATCTCGTTGAAAATCCGTCGCCTCTATCGAAAGTTTTAGGCATACATACATGATGATTGCAACGTCTTGCCAGACGAGTGCCACTCCCTCGAATACTTAAATTCCATGAGCCCAAATGCCTGAGGGAGTATCTATACAAATATGATGTTACAGAGTCTTAGCTTTGTACGACAGCTAACTCTCTCTCTCGGTTCAAAATGTTGAGATCCAGCAACAAGCAAGAGCAAGATAGCCAGCAACAAGTTAAACTGCAGACCAGCTTAATGCGGGTACTGGTCTTCCGCTTTATGGTTTTTTAAATCAGAGATTTGCTTCTCCTAGAAAGGTTGCCTTCACCACGGCTTACGGGAACCCTCTCCACCCCAACACATATATACATACACACAAATATACACGGCAGACATACATATATACATACATTTAAACAGACAAGTAAGATTTATATAATAGACTAGTCTGGGTGCCTGGCGTAGTCCGGGTATTTGGAGGTGTGTGTTGAGCAAAAAAGAAAAAAAAAAAGGTGGTAGTAGTGAAGGAGATAATATATACTAGCAGGGCTACCTGGCGTTGCTCGGGACCGTATAAAAAAAAGTGACGTCTTTGCATCCATTACCAAACCCGAAGTGACGTAGGTTTAAATTAAGGCTAGAAAATGGAAACGAGGGGATGACTTTCGAAAATATCGGCGAAAAAAAGTGACTCCTCCTTGTAGAAAAGTGCCCAGTAGAGGATGAAGGAATTAATGTTTTTAGCCAATTTTTTGATATTTGTCGTCCGAAGGGTTGAGCTTCAAAACGATACCGATCTCGTGAAAATCTGTTGCCTATGTCGAAAGTTTTAGGCTGACATACAGACAGACATACATACATGCATACAGATAGGTGAGATTTATATTATAGATATTCATACTTTTTGGAATGTGATATCTATATATTACAGGGTGGAATGATAAAGTTGTCCCCCCTTAAAGAAAACAACACTACAGCTTTATTTTAAAACTTTGATTTAAAAAAATCAATCCAGGTAACTTGATTATGCAATAGAGCTGACATCTGTTTAATGTAGCCGCGTTCAGCCTCAATCACCACCTCGATATGGATCCCAAACTGGGAGCATTCATTTTCCACAAGCGTTGGCGGGAGCTTGGTGAATACTCGGCAGATGGTGGCGATCAGGCTGGCTTTGGTGTTGTGGGAGGTCATGTTGGTGATGTTCTCGACGTATGACCAAACGTACTCCAGTGAGATCAGGTCAGGAAAGGATGGGGGGGGTGTCTGTGAGAGGTGGGTACAAATTCATAGTACTCCTTCTGAAGCCAAGCCTGGGTCTCTTTGGACTTGTGGGCCTGCGCTGACTTCTGCTGCCACACCCATGGTCTACCTGATTACACCAGGGGATCAACATACTCTTCAGCACATCCAGGTGTTGACTTTCAAGCTGACTTTAAAGATGGGAGGTCGCAATGTGCCTTGTTTGGGGTGAAAATGTAATTTTTAAAAAAAGTATCGTTGTAAATTATTTTGTGTGTTAACATTTTAGCTTTTTTTGTTTTTAACCAATGAGTCACTGGTTACCTGTTTTGGTGGGGGGTCGGAGGGGTGTGGAGGGGGTGCTGATTACCGAGATAGGCCATGGATATACGAAACGAGAACGGATTGATTGCTTGCTATTTTTAAAGTTGTAAGTTGACATGGAGAATTAAGAAAGAAGAAAGAAAGCAAAAAAGAATCTTCTGTGTTTGTTAATGCGACAAGCGACATTCTGTGAACTTGCAGAATGCCACTTGCCATGGCAGTTGGTAGAAGTCAACACATTCCAAAAAACATAAACCTTCAGCTTGACCATTGAACCCGAACATCCTGGCTTTGAAAAATCTTGCAGAATAGGACAGTAATGCAAAGAACTGCGTAAAAAACAAAAGTGGGATGCTTCAAAGACAAATGAAGACGAAATTTTGGTGCCGTTCAGTCCTGAAAGACAAAGGATACCCCTGCCTTGACAGAGTACAAAATAGACTTCGTGGTTTAGTGGGGGATACCCTTTTCTCTTCCCTGCAGCCTCTCTCCCACAGCAGAGACGTTGCGAGCCTGTCTTTGTTTTATCGCTATTTCCATGGCAGGTGCTCGTCTGAGCTCCAATCCCTCGTCCACCCTCGCCAATCTTTCACAAGAAACACCCATCTGGTTGAAACTACTGTCAATAATTTTCCCCACTCTTTATCTGTGCCTAAATCCAAACGTAGATTCCATGAACAAAGCTTCTTTCTTAGAACTGCACGCCAATGGAATTCTTTGGCGCTTGCCTATTTCCCACCTGACTACAACTTGGATGTCTTCAAGTCCAACATAAACAAACTCCTGACAAACCGCCCCTTAAGTAAGACACTCTATCAAAACCCCCAATACTAATGATTACTTACAATACTATATCATTGATTACTGTACACGCAATAACTCTTATCCCTGAGTGGCCTTCGGGCCTTGATAAGTGGTGACCCCCATGTAAAAAAAAAACAAAAACCCTTAGGGGCAGTAGCGCGTGTAATTGTGAGGCAAAGATTGTGCAATCTCCACCCACACCTCTCCTGAATCGACACTGTTTGAGTCCTGTGGCAAGGAGAAGACCAGGACGACTGGAAACAATGCCGAGATAAGCGGAGAGCACATACAGCACCTGGAAGTCCCAAATGGTCACCCATTTAGTACTGACCAGGTTAAACGTTGCTTACCTTCGGTGATCCAGCGGGAACCGGTGTGTCAATGTGATTATGCCGTCAACGTGCTTCTATATATTTGAATTTCAAGTCAAACAAATGGTACCTATGTAACTGTCATGTCGCAAAGAGTAACATATCCAAAAATCACGAAAGACGATAATTTAGAAGAATAGTTATTGATGAAAAAATAAATTTGTGAAATCGAGTGCTTTCGGTAGATTTGACTTCAAAAAAAAAAAAAAAAAAGAATAGCTGGCAGGGGAAGTAATTAAGTTCTTTTTTTTTTTTTTTTTTTTTTTTTTAGATAGGCATCGCCATTTATCAAGGCCAAGAGGCCACGGGTTAAAGAGTGTACAGTAATCGTTAATAATGGAAATTCGGTAAATTTCTTAACTTATATGGAACGGCTCATCAAAAACTTCTTTACGTTAGACTTGAAGACAACCATATTGTAGTCAGCTGGAAAGCAGGAAAAACGGAAGACAATTCCATAGACGTGCAGTTCTAAGAAAGAAGCTTTGTTCATGGAATCTACGTTTAGGTTTAGACACAAATAAAGAGTGGGGGAAATTAGTGATAGTGTTTTCTGCAAGACGAGTGTTTCTTGTGAAAGTTTGGCGAGGGGGGACCATAGACTGGAGCTCAGTCGAACACTTTCCATGAAAATCACCAACTGCACCTCGTATTTAGTTTTTATGTCTCCAGGAAATGCCGGGTAGCTCTGCTAGTCTGATGCCAAAGATAAACTGTAAAATGCCAGATGCATGTAGGTGCACAATGCATTCTTTTTTTTTTTTTAAGCAGTTTTTTGTCTTTGTTAGTTTAATTAAATAGAACAATAAAAATACAAAAGACTGCAAAAAAAAAAAAAGCACACACTTCAAAGACATGCAAAGAAAAAAAGAATTAGCATCTCTTGTGATAAAAAAAAAGACTATGAAATGATAACACGTTGCGAGCCTATCCTTGTTTTATCGTTATTTTCATGGCAGGTGCTCGTCTGAACTCCAATCCCTGGTCCCCCCTCGCCAAACTTTCACGAAAAACACCCGTCTAGCTGAATCCACTGTGAAAAATTTCCCCCACTCTATATCTGTGCCTAAATCAAAACGCGGATTTCATGAGCAAAGCTTCTTTCTTAGAACTGCACGCCTGTGGAACTCTGTTCCGTCTGCCTGCTTCCCTCCGGACTACAACTTGGATGTCTTCAAGTCTAATGTTAACAAATTCCTAATGAACCGCCCCCCTAATTAAACACTTCATAAAATCTCCTCACTAACGTGATGTACTTGCAATAACCCTTATCCCTGAGTGGCTTCCGGGCCTTGATAAGTGGTGATCACTGTGTAAAAAAAAAAAAAAAAAAAAAAAATAACAATTCTGAATTTTTGAGATGAGGATTGGTTATTTGTAATAATTTGGATTCTTCAGACTACTGATCTCATCTTGAGTGTCATTTTCACAACGTTTTGGTTGATGTAGTCTCCGACCTTCTTCATAATGCATCTTGTCGAACCTGGGCAAATATTTCTGTCAAACTCGGGAATTTGGACAGAATTTAAAACGAAATCCTTTATTTACTTCACGGGGGTAGCATGCTCTTGTTCTGTCAGCCAGGAGAATATCACTTTTACAATTGATTTTTTCAAGTACTCTAACAACTGTGCCACGAGTCCTTGCGAAAGGTTGATGGTTCAATTCTCAGTGTGGGCGACTTAAAAATACAAGTGAAAATTATTTAGGACCTCTATCCAGTCATGGCTGATGGAACGAGAACATGCTACCTCCATGAAGTAAATAAAGGGTTATGTCTTTGAAGCATGTGCTCATACAAGTTTTCCTTTAAAAAAAAAAAATGTTTTTAATGTAGTCCGTTGTATTTTTATTGTTCTGTTTCATTAAATTAATTCAGAAGCATAAAGTCGTTTCAGTTTTTAATATTTAAACTTATACAGAAAATGAAACATTTGGTTCTGGTCAAGCTGCTTCTCCCCCATTAATAAAAAAAAAAAAAACGAAATAAAGAAAAATCTGTAAATGTATGCACCGGTGACGAAATGAAAATATCATATTCCAAAAATCACTTATACTGGGAATAGGCATTATAGCATAAATGGTAGTTCGAAATGAATAAATTAATAAAGGGTTCTGTTTGAAATTCTGTGCAGATTCCCAAGTTCGACAGAAACCTGCCCCCAAGTTCGACAAGATACACCTGAAGGTCAGAGGTTACATCGATCGAAACATTGTGAAAGTGACACTCAAGATGATAATTGTGTTATTTAGATTATTTCACAAAGTTTCGGCTGATATAACCTTTGACCTTTTTTTTTTTTTTTTTACAAGGTGGTCACCACTTATCAAGGCCCGGAAGCCACTCAGGGATAAGGGTTATTGTAAGTACAGTACGTCAGTGTGGAGATTTAATAAAGTGTCTACTTAAGGGGGCGGTTCATCAGGAATTTGTTTACGTTGGACTTGAAGACATCCAAATTGTAGTTAGGTGGGAAGCAGGCAAACGGAACAGAGTTCCACAGGCGTGCAGTTCTAAGAAAGAAGCTTTGTTCATGGAATCTACGTTTGGATTTAGGCACAGATAAAGAGTGGGGAAAGTTCTTGACAGTGGATTCAGCTAGATGGATGTTTTTTGTAAAAGATTGGCGAGGGGGGACCAGAGATTGGAGTTCAGACGAGCACCTGCCATGGAAATAACGATAAAACAAAGATAGGCTTGCAACGTTTCTTCTGTGGGAGAGAGGTTGCAGGGAAGAGAACAGGGCATCCCCCACTAAGCCACGAAGTCTATTTTGTACTCTGTCAGCTGTATCTTGTCACACTCGAGAACCTTTGTCGAAATTGCAAATCTACACGGAATTTCCAACGGAACGTTTTATTTAATCCATTATGATGGGGGATACGGTTAACACTTTTGCGGAGCGGGACAGACAGTTAACACTTTGGAAGGGTTTTACCTATAAATGTCCATTTTCAAGACGATAGACAAAATCACGTTACCTTTCAGTGGATGACAACAAAGAAAAAAGCTTACTTTATAACTAGGGCTATGACAACAGCATATTCTTTTCATAGTTTTGACTCTAAAATGTGTATAACTGTACATGACGACGCTGATTGTGATGACAATTCTTGGGGACTTAGAAGGGATATAGATGTGTGATATCCTTCAAGCATGGTAGTGGTTAGGGTGATATCATTCAAGCATGGTAGTGGTTAGGGTGATATCATTCAAGCATGGTAGTGGTTAGGGTGATATCATTCAAGCATGGTAGTGGTTAGGGTGATATCATTCAAGCATGGTAGTGGTTAGGGTGATATCATTCAAACATGGTAGTGGTTAGGGTGATATCATTCAAGCATGGTTAGGGTGATATCATTCAAACATGGTAGTGTTTAGGGTGATATCATTCAAGAATGGTTAGGGTGATATCATTCAAGCATGGTTAGGGTGATATCATTCAAACATGGTTAGGGTGATATCATTCAAACATGCTAGTGTTTAGGGTGATATCATTCAAGCATGGTAGTGGTTAGGGTGATATCCTTAAAGCATGGTAGTGGTTAGGGTGATATCCTTCAAGCATGGTTAGGGTGATATCATTCAAACATGGTAGTGTTTAGGGTGATATCATTCAAGAATGGTTAGGGTGATATCATTCAAACATGGTTAGGGTGATATCATTCAAACATGGTTAGGGTGATATCATTCAAACATGCTAGTGTTTAGGGTGATATCATTCAAGCATGGTAGTGGTTAGGGTGATATCATTCAAGCATGGTAGTGGTTAGGGTGATATCATTCAAGCATGGTAGTGGTTAGGGTGATATCATTCAAACATGGTAGTGGTTAGGGTGATATCATTCAAACATGGTAGTGGTTAGGGTGATATCATTCAAACATGGTAATGGTTAGGGTGATATCATTCAAACATGGTAGTGGTTAGGGTGATATCATTCAAACATGATAGTGGTTAGGGTGATATCATTCAAACATGATAGTGGTTAGGGTGATATCCTTAAAGCATGGTAGTGGTTAGGGTGATATCATTCAAACATGGTTAGGGTTAGGGTGATATCATTCAAACATGGTTAGGGTTAGGGTGATATCATTCAAACATGTTTAGGGTTAGGGTGATATCATTCAAACATGATAGTGGTTAGGGTGATATCCTTAAAGCATAGTAGTGGTTAGGGTGATATCATTCAAACATGCTAGTGTTTAGGGTGATATCATTCAAACATGATAGTGGTTAGGGTGATATCCTTAAAGCATGGTAGTGGTTAGGGTGATATCCTTAAAGCATGGTAGTGGTTAGGGTGATATCATTCAAACATGGTTAGGGTTAGGGTGATATCATTCAAACATGATAGTGGTTAGGGTGATATCATTCAAACATGATAGTGGTTAGGGTGATATCCTTAAAGCATGGTAGTGGTTAGGGTGATATCATTCAAACATGGTTAGGGTTAGGGTGATATCATTCAAACATGGTTAGGGTTAGGGTGATATCATTCAAACATGGTTAGGGTTAGGGTGATATCCTTAAAGCATGGTAGGGGTTAGGGTGATATCATTCAAACATGATAGTGGTTAGGGTGATATCATTCAAACATGATAGTGGTTAGGGTGATATCATTCAAACATGATAGTGGTTAGGGTGATATCCTTAAAGCATGGTAGTGGTTAGGGTGATATCATTCAAACATGGTTAGGGTTAGGGTGATATCATTCAAACATGGTTAGGGTTAGGGTGATATCATTCAAACATGGTTAGGGTTAGGGTGATATCATTCAAACATGGTTAGGGTTAGGGTGATATCATTCAAACATGATAGTGGTTAGGGTGATATCATTCAAACATGATAGTGGTTAGGGTGATATCCTTAAAGCATGGTAGTGGTTAGGGTGATATCATTCAAACATGGTTAGGGTTAGGGTGATATCATTCAAACATGGTTAGGGTTAGGGTGATATCATTCAAACATGGTTAGGGTTAGGGTGATATCATTCAAACATGGTTAGGGTTAGGGTGATATCATTCAAACATGGTTAGGGTTAGGGTGATATCATTCAAACATGGTTAGGGTTAGGGTGATATCATTCAAACATGATAGTGGTTAGGGTGATATCATTCAAACATGATAGTGGTTAGGGTGATATCCTTAAAGCATGGTAGTGGTTAGGGTGATATCATTCAAACATGGTTAGGGTTAGGGTGATATCATTCAAACATGGTTAGGGTTAGGGTGATATCATTCAAACATGGTTAGGGTTAGGGTGATATCATTCAAACATGGTTAGGGTTAGGGTGATATCATTCAAACATGGTTAGGGTTAGGGTGATATCATTCAAACATGGTTAGGGTTAGGGTGATATCATTCAAACATGGTTGTGTTTAGGGTGATATCATTCAAACATGGTTGTGTTTAGGGTGATATCATTCAAACATGGTTGTGTTTAGGGTGATATCATTCAAACATGGTAGTGATTAGGGTGATATCATTCAACCATAGTAGTGGTTGAATGATATCTCACACATTTATATCTACACGGAATTTCCAACGGAATGCTTTATTTAATCCAAAGTTAGCTTGCACTTAATCCGTCAGCCATGACCAAGTAGAAGTCCTAAGTAATTCGTAATTATATCCTTAGTATCGCCAGTACCGAGTATTGAACTTTCAATCCCCAGAAAGACCCATGGCATAATGGACAAAGTATTAGATTAAAAATCTCATTGTAAGTGATATTCTTATATGAAAGTCGGAAGTTAAAATCCGTCAGCCATGACCAAGTAGAAATCTTAAGTAATTCATAATTATATCCTTAGTATCGCCTGTAAAAATAGTTTGTAATGGGTCTTTGCACATTCATTTTAGTTTATTTTTAATTTTTAATCAATGCATGTCACGTTGGTACAGTGGTAACGTCACCAGCTTTGAATGTTACAGTTTTGTTTCAGTTTCGATTCTAGCTGATGGCACGCAAATACTTCTTTTTTTTTTTTTCACTTTTGAAATCACGATTCCATAATAATATGTACGAAATCTGGACGAATGAAAATATGTTCATGCGCATTTTACGACCAGGCAAAGTCAGGCGCTCCTATCCCCTCCCCGCTATTACTATTTTGAGGTTTTGTCGACTTTTTAATTAACTGGTTTTGCAAACTCACTTTTCTCTTATTCAAACAATCTAATTCAATTTCTATGGCTAACCTAATAACATAATCACGTTGACACACCGGGTCTCGTTAGATCACTCTAACTCGCGTGTGTGAAATTTACAAAAAGATGAGCTCAGCCGTTTCGGAAACTATAAGGAACTCTCTCACTCACACACACACACACACACACACACACACACACACACACAAAATATGACTTTGTACATTCATCTTAGTTTATTTCTAATTTTTGAATTTAAATCGGTTCATATACGTGTCCGGTTGGTACAGTGGTAACGTCACCAGCTTCAAATGTTACAGTTTGGTTTTGGTTTCGATTCTAGCTGATGGCACCCAAATACTTTTTTTTTTTTTTTAAACTATTGAAATCACAACTCTATAATATTTACGGAATCTGGACAAATTAAACTCAAGATGAGAACAGTAGTCCGATGAATCCGAATAACACAAATTATGCTTTGCGTTTTTAATTTCTCTGCCTACTAGAATTTCATTGTGTATATATACAAATATAGATGGATGCAACTTATCAAGGCCCGGAGGCCACTTGAGGATAAGATTAAAAGAGTGTACAGTAGTCAATGGGAAAATATTGTAGTAATCGTTAGTAGTGGAAATTTGGTAAATGGGATTACTTAACGGGACGGCTCATCAAGAATTTGTTTACGTTAGACTTGAAGACTACCAAATTGTAGTCAGCTGAAAAGAAGGCAAACGGACGAGAGTTCCACAGGCGTGCAGTTCTGAGAAAGAAGCTTTGTTCATGGAATATACGTTTAGGTTTAGGCACAGATAAAGAGTGGGGGAAATTGATAGTGGTTTCAACTAAACGAGTGTTTTTCATGAAAGTTTGGCAAGGGGATACCACAGGTTGGAGCTCAGACGAGCACTTGCCATGAAAATAATGATAAAGCAGAGACAGTCTATATGTTGAAACACATTCTATTAAAATACGTGAGACTGCAAATTTACTGAAAGGAGACGGTTCACTTTACCCAGGTTGAATACTGTCATACAGGTAAAGTGTATGTGCAAGGATATGTTTTTATGCCTAAGAATATTTCTGGAATTTCCAGATGAAAATCATTCCATACAATGAAAGCATTTCTAGAGAAAAGGCATGTGGGTTATTGTGGGAAGAAATAAGAGATGGCACTCCAAACGAGAGGAGGTATTGTTTAACGAGATCACAATGACCTTCATCTCTTGAGGTGACACGCCCATGTTTCTCATCAGCCAATCAAAACAAAGGAAATGTTGGTAGGAGGAGGGTAAGAAGTATGGTAATTGAATGTTTGAAAATGGAAACGCATGATTGGTCCTTTTTTTATTGTTGATGGACAGAAAGAAAAGTTCTTTGTTTTTTTTTCTTTTTCTGGAAAAGAATGAAAGTTCGGCCATCGATGAATCATCCACGGAATCTTTAGAAAAGAATCCGGAATCTTGGAAGGAATCAAGGCAGTATTGCAGATAAGTCCCGGCAAAGTTTGACAAGTCTAGAAGGGTCAGTATTTTACACCGTCAAATCACGAATATTACAAATTACTAGTTTTAAGTTAAAAATAAAAATTATTAAAGTTTTAAAATAAAAGAAAAATATGTAATTAATATAAAAAATATTTAAATATTGGAAGTAAGCACTTGATTAAATAAAGTAAACGAACAAAATATACATTTTTTATATATTTATAACTATTTATTTTACAGAAAAATGAAGCAATTTTTAGAAAGTGTATTATTGTCTTAACAGAAAAAACGAACAAAATAAAATCTGAAGTAATGAATCACGTAACAAAATATAAATTTATACAAAATAAAATCTGAAGTAATGAACCACGTAACAAAATATAAATTTATACAAAATAAAATCTGAAGTAATGAACCATGTAAAAAAAATATAAATTTATACAAAATAAAATCTGAAGTTATGAACCACGTAACAAAATATAAATTTATACAAAATAAAATCTGAAGTAATGAACCACGTAACAAAATATAAATTTATACAAAATAAAATCTGAAGTAATGAACCACGTAACAAAATATAAATTTATACAAAATAAAATCTGAAGTAATGAACCACGTAACAAAATATAAATTTATACAAAATAAAATCTGAAGTAATGAACCACGTAACAAAATATAAATTTATACAAAATAAAATCTGAAGTAATGAACCATGTAACAAAATATAAATTTATACAAAATAAAATCTGAAGTAATGAACCACGTAACAAAATATAAATTTATACAAAATAAAATCTGAAGTAATGAACCACGTAACAAAATATAAATTTATATAAAATAAAATCTGAAGTAATGAACCACGTAACAAAATATAAATTTATACAAAATAAAATCTGAAGTAATGAACCACGTAACAAAATATAAATTTATATAAAATAAAATCTGAAGTAATGAACCACGTAACAAAATATAAATTTATACAAAATAAAATCTGAAGTAATGAACCACGTAACAAAATATAAATTTATATAAAATAAAATCTGAAGTAATGAACCACATAACAAAATATAAATTTATACAAAATAAAATCTGAAGTAATGAACCACATAACAAAATATAAATTTATACAAAATAAAATCTGAAGTAATGAACCACGTAACAAAATATAAATTTATACAAAATAAAATCTGAAGTAATGAACCACATAACAAAATATAAATTTATACAAAATCAAATCTGAAGTAATGAACCACATAACAAAATATAAATTTATACAAAATAAAATCTGAAATAATGAACCACATAACAAAATATAAATTTATATAAAATAAAATCTGAAGTAATGAACCACATAACAAAATATAAATTTATACAAAATAAAATCTGAAGTAATGAACCACGTAACAAAATATAAATTTATACAAAATAAAATCTGAAGTAATGAACCACGTAACAAAATATAAATTTATACAAAATAAAATCTGAAGTAATGAACCATGTAACAAAATATAAATTTATACAAAATAAAATCTGAAATAATGAACCACGTAACAAAATATAAATTTATATAAAATAAAATCTGAAGTAATGAACCACGTAACAAAATATAAATTTATACAAAATAAAATCTGAAGTAATGAACCACGTAACAAAATATAAATTTATATAAAATAAAATCTGAAGTAATGAACCACGTAACAAAATATAAATTTATACAAAATAAAATCTGAAGTAATGAACCACGTAACAAAATATAAATTTATACAAAATAAAATCTGAAGTAATGAACCACGTAACAAAATATAAATTTATATAAAATAAAATCTGAAGTAATGAACCACGTAACAAAATATAAATTTATACAAAATAAAATCTGAAGTAATGAACCACGTAACAAAATATAAATTTATACAAAATAAAATCTGAAGTAATGAACCACGTAACAAAATATAAATTTATACAAAATAAAATCTGAAGTAATGAACCACATAACAAAATATAAATTTATACAAAATAAAATTTGAAGTAATGAACCACATAACAAAATATAAATTTATACAAAATAAAATCTGAAGTAATGAACCACATAACAAAATATAAATTGATACAAAATAAAATCTGAAGTAATGAACCACGTAACAAAATATAAATTTATACAAAATAAAATCTGAAGTAATGAACCACATAACAAAATATAAATTTATACAAAATAAAATCTGAAATAATGAACCACATAACAAAATATAAATTTATATAAAATAAAATCTGAAGTAATGAACCACGTAACAAAATATAAATTTATATAAAATAAAATCTGAAGTAATGAACCACGTAACAAAATATAAATTTATACAAAATAAAATCTGAAATAATGAACCACGTAACAAAATATAAATTTATACCAAATAAAATCTGAAGTAATGAACCACGTAACAAAATATAAATTTATACAAAATAAAACAACTTTGAAAATTAAACATTTCTTAAAAAGTGTTTTGTTGTCTTATGCTTTTAATAATTCTTTTCTCACGCCGTCTCCACAACTCTTCCATTAGATGAAAATGGAACAAATTTTCATATGTTTTATATAATTATATAGTTTATGTTAATTACATATTTTTTTATTTTAAAATTGTAATAATTTTTATTTTTATTTTAAAACTAATAATTCGTAATATTCTTGATTTGACGGTGTAAAATACTGACCTTTCTAGAGTTATCGAACTTTGCCAGGACTTAACTGCAAGACTGCCGGAATCTATATATTAATAAAATTTCCCCCACTCTATATCTGTGCCTAAATCAAAACGTGGATTCCATGAACAAAACTTCTTTCTTAGAACTGCACGCCTGTGGAACTCTGTTCCGTCTGCCTGCTTTCCTCCGGACTACAACTTGGATGTCTTCAAGTCCAATGTTAACAAATTCCTAATGAACCGCCCCCCCTAATTAAACACTTCATCAAATCTCCACACTAACGTAATGTACTTGCAATAACCTTTATCCCTGAGTGGCTTCCGGGCCTTGATAAGTTGTGATCACTGTGTAAAAAAAAAAAAATTAAAAAAAAAATATTTATTTGAGCCATTTATTCCAATATTTTTCCCGGTTGTGATACAATTACCGATTCGGTACTAAATTCCCGATTCTGATACAATTTCCGATTCCGATTCTTTATAAATCTCTAAAAATTAAATTATAGAATTGTTATTTTTCCCCCGATTACTATAAAAACACGTTAAATGTACATATATTTTCTCAAACGTAAAAAAAAATAAACTTGTTGGGGATAATCTATCGATTTTAGTTTTACTGGTAGTTTAAAATCAATAAATATTCATTATTTTATTATTACTACCAGTAGTTGAAGATTTTGTTTTTAAACAAAATCAAATAAAAAGACATTGAAAGAATCGTTTTTGGTATCAGAAAATAGCCATACATTATTCCGATTCTGATTGTCACAACACTAATAATTATCCACTATAAATATATATATATATATATATATATATATATATATAATATGATTTTTAGAATGTGAGAGATTGTATATAAGTTCCACAGCCAAAAAACGTCGCAGCTCACAAGAGCCATGACGGTCAACGAACCGGAAGTCCAAGACTCGAGTTTCGCCCTCATTTGGGCTCATCAGTTAGACATATCCGAACTCAGGATTCGAAACCCGAACCTCTTGCATGCAAGGCAAGCACTCTACCAACTTTGTTTACTGCTTGTGAGCTGCGACGTTGTTTGGCTGTGGAATTTATATATATATATATATATATATATATATATATATATATATATAGTCCTGGTCAAAATCATAAGACCACTTAAGAAAGTAAGCGTTTACGTACATTATCGAATTTTTAATCAACGGGTCACAGGTAGTCTAGTATCTATCTATAATCTCCTCTTAATGTCTAATATATATATATATATATATATATATATATATATATATATATATATATATATGATTTTCAGAATGTGAGATATTGTATAATAAATTCCACAGCCAAACAACGTCGCAGCTCACAAGAGCCATGACAGTCAAAGAACCGGAAGTCCAAGACTCGAGTTTCACCCTCATTTGGGCTCATCAGTTAGACACATCCGAACTCAGGATTCGAAACCCGAGCCTCTTGCATGCGAGGCAAGCACTCTACCAACTGAGCAAACGCCCCGCACACAAGAATTTCTATTAACCAACACAAATCAAGCAAACCGCGCTGAAATCCGACTGTGAAATGAACCTACTTCGTCTCAACAAGGGACGCGGTCATCCAACCAGCTAATAACCCCAAGCCGATATCTCACAAGTAGGAGTTATTGACTGGTTGGATTTCGGCGCGGTTTGCTTTATCTGTTTGGATGTGTCTAACTGATGAGCCCAAATGAGGGCGAAACTCGAGTCTTGGACTTCTGGTTCGTTGACTGTCATGGTTCTTGTGAGCTGCGATGTTGTTTGGCTGTGGAATTTATTATATGTATATATATATATATATATATATATATATATTTATTTATTTATTTAGACATGTACACTCCATTGGCATGACAGTGTGTTATTTATTTTGTGTGTCACATATACTTTTTTTTTTTTTAAATTACATTTTCACCCCAAACAAGGCATATTGCCACTTTCTTGTAGGGGGCTACTATCAGGGACATAAGCATCAGGGGTACTGTGTAGGGAGTTGGACAGCAAGCTGTCAGTTCACGTTACACTTGAACTTCTGCATGTCAGTACAGTTGGGGAAGCAGGGACCCGGCAGGAAATCCCAAAGTTTAGCTGTCCTCGGGAATAAACTACTGGAGTAGTAGGCTCTCTTACATTTAGGGATCTCTACTGTGAAGGGGTGGGATTTAGCTGCTTGTCGGGTTTGTCGGGGGGTACTTACGTCGAGGGGGCACAAGTGCTTGCAGTTCTTCAGAACATTCACCATTAAAGTACTTGTAGAAAAGGCAGAGGGATGCAACATTTCGTTGATGGGACAGGAGCTGAAGCTTAGATGACAGTTCAGGACATCTGAGTGACTGTCGTTTAATTGTTATGGACTTCCATTTCTTGTAATGAATAATTTTACCAAGAATTCTTAATAAGTTTTGGTTTCAGTTTCGATTATAGCTGAAGGAACCTAAGTTATATATTGTTTTTAAAATATAATTATCCACTGACACATTATTCCGATTCCGATTAATCGTCACAACAGTAATAATTATCCACTATATATATATATATATATATTTAAAGTGATGGTTGTGCAGTTCCAACGAGAGAAAAAATGTATATTTAAAAGAGTGTAGCCATCAACAATTGTGTTTTTTTTTTAAAGGTTTTCATCATATTTTTATTTTAAAATATTTTTATAACGCGTTTCGAGCTTAGGGTGTGCTCTCTTCAGATATTTTCGTAAAAAGTTTTTCTTTAAAATGGGAGAATTCTACAAACTCCCATTTTAAAGAAAAACTTTTTACGAAAATATCTGAAGAGAGCACACCCTAAGCTCGAAACGCGTTATAAAAATATTTTAAAATAAAAATATGATGAAAACCTTTAAAAAAACCCACAATTGTTGATGGCTACACTCTTTTAAATACATACATATATATATATATATATATATTATAGACGTACACTATATTGGCATGACAATGTGTTATATTAATAATCTATATATTAATACGATAGCGTGTGTTATTTATTTTGTGTGTCACGCTTACGTCCGAGTGACTGTCGTTTAATTGTTATGGACATCTATTTCTTGTAATTAATAATTTTACCAAGAATTCTTCATAAGTCTTGGTTTTGATTATAGCTGATGACACTCCAGTAATCTATGTTTTTTATAAATAATTTTATCAAGAATTCTTAAGTTTTGGTTTCGGTTTCGATTATAGCTGAAGAAACTTAAGTTATATATTGTTTTTAAAACATAATTGTCCACTAACACATGTTTCGTTGTCTATGACTCATCAGAGTGGCTGAATCTAGCGAGATTCGAAAAATATATATATATATTGATAGGATAGCGTGCGTGTTATTTATTTTGTTGTTTAATTATAAATAAATAATTTTGGTTTCAGTTTTGATTATAACTGATGGCAGTCAAATCCCTTTTTTTTTATAAATAATTTTATCAAGAATTCTTCATAAGTTTTGGTTTTGATTATATAGGGTATTCACGTTGAGGGGGTACAAGTGCTTGCAGTTCGTCAGAGCATCCACCATTAAAATACTTGTAAAAACAGGCAGAGGGATGCAGCATTTCGTCGGTGGGGCAGGTGCTGAAGTTTAGATGACAGTTCGAGACCTATTAGGTTAGCTACTCTGTTTTGGAGCTTGTCCAGGAGCGAGAGACTAGTAGCAGATGCACCAGCCCAAATGTGACAGCAGTACTTCATACATGGGCGAATAGTGGCTTTGTAGAGGTACAGGATACTTTCAGATGTAAGTAATTTTCTAGCATGGTAGAGAGAGCCCACCTTCTTTGCAGCAGCCTTAGCAATGATCTCGCTGTATCTATTCCAACTCATGTTTCTTGTGAACGTTAAGCTAAGGAGCTTGAACGAAGTGTTCTCAGCTAAAATATCTCTATCCATAGCTATTGGTGGTTGGTAAGGTTTCATGTCTGTCGTAAGTATTTACACAGGAACTTTTCATTAGTCTTCTTTGGCAGACAAACAACATCCCACTTAACATTAAAAACATCTGTAGACGACGGTGGAATGAACAGATAGAAATGGCATGCGATGCGTGGGTTGATAAGGACAGCGCCACCTACTGTGAAAAATGAGCAGAGTGACAAATTGAAGAACAAGTTGGAGACACCAGACAATGCGGAGCTTGCTCTGTTGGATTCAGGTCTCGAGCAAGCATTTTGAGGGAAAATATGGCTGTCATAAGTGTTACACGAGACTCCTTCATAATACTTCAAAAATCGAAAATGAAACAAAACATTACTATAAAATTACATTTTTACACAATTGGTTACATTTATTGCATGTTTTTTTGTTTAATTTTTGATTTTTGAGCTATTATGAAAGGTTCTCATGTAATACTTATACCAGCCATATTTTGTTTAATTCATAATAGCTCAAAAATCGAAAATTAAATGAGACATTATTAGAACATTACACTTTTGCACAATTGGTTACATTTATTGCATGTGTTTTTTGTTTAATTTTCAACTTTTGAGCTATTATGACTTAAACAAAATATAGCTGACATAAGTATTACATGAGAACCCTTCATAATAGCTCAAAAATCGAAAATTGAACAAAAATACATGCAATAAATGGAACCAATTGTGTAAAATATAATGTTCTACTAATATTTTGTTTAATTTTCGATTTTTGAGCTATTATGAACGGTTCTTGTGTAATACTTATGACAGTGCTGCTTTTTATATCGAGGTTTGAATCCAACAGGGCGGGGCCAGCATTGTCTGCTTATTTCTCCCAGTAGGTGGCGCTGTCCTTATAATAATAGCTAAAAAATCGAAAATTAAACAAAATATTACTAGAAAATTACATTTTTCCACTGTTGGTTACATTTATGGCACGTGTTTTAATTTAATTTTCGATTTTTGAGCTATTATAAAGTGTTTTTGTGTAATACTTATGGCAGTTGGTTTAATTCATAATATCTCAAAAATCGAAAATTAAACAAAATATTAGAACATTTTATTTTTGAACAATTACGTTTATTGCATGTGTTTTTGTTTAATTTTCGATTTTTGAGCTATTACGAAAGGTTCTTGTGTAATACTTATTTTCCTTCAAATTGCTGTTTGTTATATCGAATCCAGCACAGCAAGGCCATCATTGTCTGGCGTCCCCAAATTGTTCGATTCGTCACTCTGCTCATTGTTTCCGGTAGGTGGCGCTGTCCATATCAACATCCACACACTCGTATATCTACCATTTCTATTTGTTCATTCAACCGTTGTCTACAGATGTTTTTAATGTTAAGTGGGACGTTGTTTGTCTGCCGCCGAAGACTAGTGGTGTTGGATTGTCTTCGTTGGTTGGTTCGAAACTTCTCCCACATTGTGATTAAGAAGTTGGCGTTGAATGCGATTAACAGAGTTTTGATAGCAGTCTAGGGAATGGACCACATGTTTTTTACGAGTACAAAATCAGTGATGGGACGATTCTGATATTTTCCCTGATTCCAATACAATACCGATTCTGTTCTAAATTAGTGATTCTTTTTCTTTTTTGAAATTTCTAAATACAGAGTTTTTTTTTTGTGGGGGTGGGGTCGGATTACCATAAATACCAATGCAATATTTGCATATATTTTTGCAAACGTAAAAATACACTTGTTGGGAGTGATCTATAAGGTTGTCTGCCATAAGTATTACATAAGAACCCTTCATAATAGCTCAAAAATCGAAAATTAAACAAAATATAATTAGAACATTACATTTTTGCACACTTGGTTACATGTATTGCATGTGTTTTCGTTTAATTTTCGTTAATGTTAGCTATTACGAAGGGTTCTCGTGTAATACTTATTATGGCAAGATATTTTTCCTGATTCCGGTACAATAGGAAAAATATCAGAATTGAAAATTCAACAAAAACGCATGAAATAAATTTAACCAATTTTGCTAAATTGTAATTTTCTAATATTTTGTTTAATTTTCGATTTTTGAGCTATGATAAATTAAACAAAATGCAATACCGATTCTGTTCAAAATGATCAATTTTGGTTCTTTTTTGAAATTTCTAAATATAGAGTTTTTTTTTTTTTAGGCGCGGGGGGGGGGGGGGGAAGGGTTGGATCGCCATAAAAAACCTGCGCAATATTTGCATATATTTTCGCAAACGTAAAAATACGCTTGTTGGGAGTGATCTATAGTTTTTGGATTTACTGAATCTAAATGTAAAAATAAATATGGCAGCCATACACAAGAACTCTTCATAATAATTGGGGGAGTGATGCACAGATTTTAGTTTTACTGGTAATTTAAAAATCAATAAATATTTATCGTTTCATCATTAATACAGGCTGTGGATAATTAAGTTTAAAAGCAAAAATAAAACCAATAAAAAGAATCGTTTTTGGTGTTGGAAAACAGGCATAAAATGTTGCGATTCTGATACCAGTTCCGATACCTCAAATTGCTGATGTTTTACGATTAATCGTTCCAATGCTAAAAATAAATATATATCGCGTTGACACACCGGTTCTCGTCAGGTTACTGAAGTTAAGAAACGTTAATCCTGGTTAATACCAGATGGGTGACCATTTAGGAATTCTAGGCTCTGTATGTGCTCTCCGCTTATCTCGACATTTGTTTCCAGTTTTCTTGTACATACACTTCACTTGCCACTGGTATTTAACAATGTCGACTCGGGAGAGGTGTGGTTGGAGATTGAGCACCTCCTGCACCAAAGATTTCATGCGCAGACATCCCTTCATTTGTCAAAGACTGAAGATATCTGTGTATGTATATATATATATATATATATATATATATATATATATACTAGCATAGGTACCCAGCGTTGCCTGGGTTGACATGAAGTTAAATTAATTAAATTTATCATTATTTTATTATTCAAATGTAATTCCCGCCCCTACCACAAAAAAAAAAACTGTATTTGTCATGTTTTGCACCCCCCTCCTTGATCGCCAAACTTGAAAAAATGCTACAGATGACATATCTCGTTAAACGCTTTGGAGCCAAAAATTTTCTTTTCTTTCTATTTCTTTCATTTGACCACGGTTGACGCAAGAAAGTAAAAAAAAAACGTATACAATGTTAAAAAAGTGTGGTAGTATATATATATATATATATATATATATATATATATATATATACTAGCATGGGTACGCCTGTTATACTAATCATTTTCATAGCAGTGAATACCCATGCGATCGCAAAAAAAAAAAAAATAGCCAGGTAGATAGGACCCCTAAAAAAAATTTAAATTAATTCCAAAAACAATTAAATTAAATTTTTCGTCATTTTATGTTTCTAATGTAACTCCCCCCTCCCCCCACTCCAAAATAAAAAATTGAATTTGTCATATTTTGGGGTTCATTTTGTTTATGAAATTGTTAGGTGAAAGTACAGAATGGTGTCATAAAATTTAATTAAATTTACCGTTATTTTATGTTTCAATTGTAATTCCCGCCACCACCACAAAAAAAAACCTGTATTTGTCATGTTTTGCCCCCCCCCCTCGATCGCCAAACAGAGATGATATGTCTCGTTGAACGCTTTGTGGTATATATATATATATATATATATATATATATATATATATATATATATATATATATATACTAGCATGGGTGCCCGGCGTTGCCCGGGTGTTTAGAGGTGTATGCTGAGCAAAAAAAAAAAGGGGGGTAATTTTTTAAACTTTGACCCCTATTATGACCCCTGAAAATTTATTGTTTTGGCCTCAAATCAAGTTATTACGTTAGATCCATGTCCACGGAACCTATATCTAAAATTTCAAGGGTGTAGACCCAAAATTGTCGGAGGAGTTTGGTAGAGTTCTTAAAGGTCAAATCGTTGAAATTTGACCCCTTAACAGCCAAATCTCTGGCTGACACCCGTCACATCGATTTTCCCAAATCTCAGTACCCGGTATTTCAAATTTCGAGTCTATAGACTAAAAATTGACAGTTATTGCGTAGGGAAATGTACACAGACAGACAGACAGACACGTTCACTTTTATAGATATATAGATATATATATGATATAAAACTGGACGTCTGTGTGTGTGCCTGGTCACGAATAGGCTTCTATATGGTTGACTATTATAGAAAACTGATCACATATAATGATAGATGTATCAAGACACAGGAATGGGTATGCTTGCTCTGGCAGAACGCTGATTCATTAAAATTCTGGGGTCAGCGTACGCGCCTGGTCCACAAAGTATGGAAATAAAAAAAATAAAAAAAAACGTTTACAAGTGTTTTTGATATAGATATACATAATAATACTTTGATAAGTATGTTTTAACTTAAATAGGGATAGTATAATAAAATTGTGGGATCTGCGTTCGCGCCTGGCCGCCATAGAATGGAAATAGGCACAAACTTTAATAAAGACTTTTCATATCTATCTGCGTAAGTATACTTTGATAATTATGTTTCAGTTTGAAGAAATATGGTATAATAAAATTATGGGGTGTTCGTTTGCACCTGACCTCCATAGAATGGAAATATGTCACAAAGTTTAACAAGGTTTTTTTTATATAGATCCACAGAATATTGTGATAAGTTTTTTAGTGTGAACAGGTATGGTATAATAAATGATGGGGTTTATCTATTTTATTTTTACTTTCATCATATTTTGCTAGTATATATATATATATATATATATATATATGATTACTTCATTTCATCACATAAATCAATATATGAAGATATAATTTTATGCATAAATTTGTCAGTATTTACTTCAACAGTGCTCAATACATAGGTAGGGATAGATATTAAATTATATATATATATATATACATATATATATATATGGAAATTAAGCTACACAGAATATTTATATAATATATAGTAATTTATAAAATATATATGGCTCATTATATATATATATATATATATATATATATATATATATATAGTAATTTATAAAATGTATATGGCGATTAAGCTACACTGAATATTTGGCATTTCATCCACTCTAGGACTCCTCAGGCTTATGCGCATATATATATGGCTCATTCCATGTTGAACCATGTCCGCCACGGATTTTTTTCAAAAGATAGACAAATCTTCTGCCTAAATTAAAAAAAAATTAAAATACCGGTTTTTGAGATAAGTCAGTCAAGGTAAAGGTCAACTTTTTTATTTGACCTCTAAAAAGAAATATACCCAAATAAAACTGTACATCTATCCAAGTACTTCAGAATGATATATGAACAAACTTTGAATACGTGTCATTCAATTTCTTTCATGGAGATCTGTAAGTGTAGCAAATTTGAAAAAAAATCCGTATCTGTCCCCCCCCCCATTTGTTGATTTGATGAGCCATACATATATATATATATATATATATATATATATATATGAGAGAGAGAGAGAAAAATAGATAACTCTCTGGAAACAAGAGTCAAGAAGTCAAGAAAAAAAATTCACCGTTAGAAGAACATCATGGAGGGATTGAAAAATCAGTGAGGCGTGTCGAAAAGCCATAGTTCGTAGAGAAGCTGTAAAGTCAGATTTAGCTGACCATATCTGGAAGGAAAAGGGAAAACCATCTACCATTATGGGACGAAGTAAAAATTATAGACAGGGAGGAACGGTGGCGAGTAAGACGCCTGAAAGAAGCAGCACATATGCTGGGTAATGACCAACTGCTACTAGTAGACCTACTATAGAAATTAACACGATATGGAAACCGTTAATTATAAATGATAGATAATGTATACAGTTAGTAAGTAAAAGCAATTATGTGTGTGTGTGTGTGTGTGTATATATATATATATATATATATATATATATATATATATTTACACACACACATTTTATTTTATTATTACCGTTTTTTTTCTGTTTAATTACATTATTGTTTCAGCTATACGACCGTTTTTTGGCCGTTATGTAGCCTCCTCAGACTTTACACATTTCTGTAAAGTCTGAGGAGGCTACATAACGGCCAAAAAACGGTCGCGTAGCTGAAACAATAATGTAATTAAACAGAAAAAAATGGTAATAAAAAGTAAAACGCATATTTGCTCTACAACAGTATTGAGCACATTTTTCAGTTTTTATTAATTACCATTTCTACTATATATATATATATATATATATATATATATATATATATATAGAATTGCTTTTACTTACTAATTGTATAGTCATAATAATTCGTAATAAATAATGATATTTGCAATTTGAAATAAAAATAGGTTTAAGACTCCTAAAATTCATATTAGAATTGCTTGCAAGTTAGAATGTTTTCAATGTTCTTCTAACTGTACTTTCAACGGACAAAACGACTCACCTTTGTATAGTTCTCCACATTTACATGGGATTTCATATACCCAGTTCTTAGTCATGATTTTTTCTGATTATAGACAGAGAGAAACGGTGGAAAGTAAGACGACTGAAAGAAGCCACACATATGCTGGGGAATAACTAATTGCTAAGCAGATCTAGTATAGAACTTAATATGATATGGGAACCAGTAATTATAAACAATAGATAATATATACAAGTAATAAGTATAGATATATATATATATATATTAATATATAGTAATAATTAGTAATAAATGGTGATATTTACAACTAGAAATAAAAATAGGTTTAAGGCTCCTAAAATTCGTACTAGTATTGTCTGCAAGGACCCGTGGCGCAGTGGTTAGAGTTCTGGGAAAAATCAATTGTAAAAGTGATATTCTCCTGAAGGTTGAAGGTTCAATCCTCAGTTGGGGCGACCGAAAAATACGATTACTTAGGACCTCTATCACACTCAAGATGAGAACAGTAGTCCGATGAATCTAAAATAATCTGCTTTCTTGCAAACACACATATGGTACTATCAATTCCCCGGGGAGAATTATTGTGTTGAGAAATGTTCTGGTAAGGCAACCAGCTCCCCAGGGGAATAAACGATATCCACAAATAAGCACATGGAAACATCAACAAAAACTGGTCGAGATGTACCCTGTATATCAAATTTCAAGTCTGTAGACTAAAAATTGACAGAGTTATTGCGTAGGGAAATGTACACAGACAGACACACAGACACTTTCACTTTTATAGATATATAGATATATATCTTCTCGCTTTTGCAAGCGTCTGTCGTGACTGATAATGCTATAGAGTTCATGGCGTCTTGGATCGTCGTATTTTCAGTATTTTGAGGTTTTCCGTCTCATCTCTCTTTTCCCCGTCATAAATTTTGGTTCGCCAAGCATACCAATCCCAGGATAGTGCTGTCCATTGCTTACATTCCACACCGAAATACCTGAGATCTCGCTTTAGTATGGTACTATCGCTTTCCCGGGGAGAGTTCATTGGTTGATAAAAGTTCTGGGAACGCAACCAGCTCCCCAGGGGAATAAACGATATCCACAGATAAGCACATGGAAACATCAACAAAAACTGGTCGAGATGTCGGTGGCTATTATTTTTGGTTATGCCGTGCACTATTTTTAAGAGTCAATCTTTCGTCTAAAGGCAACATTTATAACACGATCAGTCGGTCTCTGGCGTGTGACCGGCTTCACGTGTTACACTAAATGTCTTAGAAACGGTCCCGTGAAGATGGGCCAGTCGTTAGGGTCTGTAAGAACAGAATCATACCTGAGATGTTGGATGTGGGTGTGGCTCCTTTATTCTCTCAAGATGACCTCTTCTCCCCGGTGGCATTCTGGTTGGAATCTTCTTTCTTCGTCCTCCGTTTAATGGAGACATTTATGGCGGACACAAGAAAACACACAACACGACACAATCGTAATATTTATGAGAAATACAATTAACTATTTATTCTACAAAAATGTATACAATATATACACAAAGACAATTTACAATTGATAATGTCCAAAATTAAACTAACCTAACTAATGATGAGAGGGGGAGGGGGCTCCCTCTCGTTTACAGAGAGACAGAAAAATGCATGCTTACCTCATGTTGTCCGGACGAAAAAAAGAGGCCGATCAAGGAAAGGGAATTCTGGGCTGCATTGCTGTGTATGTCTACGCTTATGGCCAAATCACCACCCAGCCATGCTGAAGGGTGTGGTACTAAGATAAAGTGCCACACACCTTTCTTATGTTTTCCAATACTTAGAAAAATTTATTCATGCCTTATTTGAGGAACTGCTACATACTACAGTCTGTTTGCCAGTATGCAGTGAACTGCTGTCTCACTACCTGACCTAGTGTAAACTCATTCGTCTTCGTGTCACTCTGTGTTTAGTTCCTGTTTAATTTATTTCATGTTTACATTGTGCATGCTCGTCTGCATTATCACTGATCCAAATTGATAACTTTATTGAAAAATTTATTTTGTTTCCCAAATTAATTGTCCATTGTCCGTTGACTTACATGATAACACGTTATACTTCCCCTTTTCTTTCTTTTCCCTTCCTTTGCCTTTTTTCTTCATTTGCTTTCCATTTCTCCTCCTTTTCCTTCCCCTTTTTCCCTCCTTTTCTTTTTTCTTTTTCCTCCTTTTCCTTCCCCTTCTTCCCTTCTTTTCTTCCCTCCTTTTCTTTCCCTTCTTTTTCCTTTTACCAGATTTTATTCCATTTCCTTTCCCTTTTCATCTTTTCTCTTTCTCATAAGCTCTTACTTTTTTCTTTCCCTCACTCTCTACTTCCATCCCTCTTCCTCCTCCTTCACCCGACATCATTTAACAAAAAAAAAAAAGAAAAAAAAAGATTTACTTATGTTGATATTGTACATTAATACCTGAACCACTTTGGAAAAAAAAAAAGGGGAAAAGGAGGTACACATCGACGACGAAATTGATTGCAGGATAGCCAAGACTAGTGCTTTTTCTTTTTTTTTTTTTTACATTACATTTACACTTATCGAGGCCCAGAGCCCACTCGAGGATAATTGAAACAAATACATTGAGGCAATTGCTAAGTCTGCTGCAATGAAGGTGGGCTCTCTCTACCATGCCAAAAAACTAATCACACCTGAGAGTATCCTGTATCTCTACAAGGCCACGGTTTGCCCATGCATGGAGTATTGCTGCCCCACCTGGCCTCGTGCATCTGCTACTAGTCTCTCTATCCTAGACAGAGTTCAAAAAAGAGTTGCCAACCTAATTGGTCCTGAACTATCAGCTAAACTCCGACCTCTGTCTCATCACCGAAATGTGGCATCCTTATGCCTGTTTTACAAGTATTTCAATGGTGAGTGCTCTAATGAATTTTGAGCACTAATACCCCATCATTTTGACAAGCTTCTGGGTTTGACCTTTACTCCTGATCTGAAATGGAACACGTACATCAATCTGTTGCCAAGGTCACTGGAAAAATGGTAGGATCCTTCTACCACTCCAGAAGATATCTCACTGCTGATGCAATTCTCTATCTATATAAAAGCCAAGTACATCCAAGGATGGAGTACTGTTGCCACAATGGGCAGGAGCTGCTAAAAACAGTCTATCCTGCCTTGACAGAGTACAAAATAGACTTCGTGGCTAAATGAGGGATGCCCTTTTCTCTTCCCTGCAACATCTCTCCCACAGAAGAGACGTTGCGAGCCTTTGTTCTATCGTTATTTCCATGGCAGGTGCTCGTCTGAGCTCCAATCTCTGGTTCCTCCCTCGCCAATCTTTCACGAAAAACACCTGTCTAGCTGAAACCACTGTCAATAATTTTCCCCACTCTTTATCTGTGTCTAAATCCAAACGTAGATTCCATGAACAAAGCTTCTTTCTTAGAAGTGCACGCCTGTGGAACTCTCTTCTGTTTGCCTGTTTCCCACCTGACTACAACTTGGATTTCTTCAAGTCCAACATAAACAAATTCCAGACAAACTGCCCCCTTAAGTAAGACACTTTATCAAATTTCCAATACTAATGATTACCACGATACTATCCCATTGATTACTATACACGCAATAATCTTTATGCCCGAGTGGCTTCCGGGCCTTGATAAGTGGTGACCTCCATGTAAAAAAAAAAATGACCCTCGACAAGCAGCAAAATCCCACCCCTACACTGTAGAGGTCCCTAGATGCCGTAAAGCTTTCCACTCTAAAATAGCTTTTCCCTGAGACTGCTTCCATTACTGTACTGACATGTTCAAGTGTAATGTAAGCAGACATCTTGCTTCCCAACTCCATAAATCTGGTCCCAAATAGTAACCTACTCCTGACCTTCTTGGCCTGGGATTAAAAGTGTAGTATCTGTTCTTTAGATGCTGTGCTTAAAGTAATTAGGTTTAGTCAATGTGTGGGGGGGGAACACTTCATATCAGACAATTGCTATTTATTTGGACCCTGCCAGAGTGCCCCCTTTTTAGGGGAGCTGGTTTTCCCCTCACATTAAAAACGACCTTGTGTCACATTTTGCTTTCGTGGGGGAAGCAAATGAATACTTAGTAGCCCTAAGCTAAGTAGTAGCTAAGTGGCCCTGTGCCTTGTTTGGGATGAAACGTCAATAAAAAAAAAAAAATCGAATGTGATGATGATGATGATGTTGATGATGATGATGTACTCTTATATAATTATAATTAGTTTGCTTGGAGCAGTCCTTTCTTTGGAATCAAACAGGAGGAGAGAATGCGTATTTCTTCCGATGGAACTGCTGGGCTGATTCATTGCTAGTTGGATCAAGTGTTTTCAATTTATTGACCAAGAAAGTGGAATACGGAGAAGGAAGGCGGTAAAGATGAAGATGGGGCCCGGTATTAGGATGCAAGGAATATTTTTGGCTCTGCCTAGGAAGAATCTCTAAGTGGTTTTTGTTGTGGGTGGGAGGAAGTCAGCAGGTTTTTTACTGTTTCTTAGTGAACCCAATGTGGTGATGAGGAAGGAGGGGGAGGAGGATTGGGCGGAGGGGGGTCGTTGGCAGTGGCGCTAGTGACTAAAACACACGAGTAAGGTCACCTCAAGATTTCTCCTCGGACATAAGTCCAACTATTTCTTTTCTTTGTAACGATATCATTATTTTTCCGGGGGTGGGGGGTTAGCAAATTTTGCATCATAGATCCAGACACATTTTAGGGTAGGCCAGAGATTTTTTTTTATCCTTGTGGGGAGGGGGGAGAGGCCCAGAATCAACAGATTAGACTATTCCTGTAATGATCGGATTCCTGTTGATTGTGGTGTCATTCTGTGCAGTTCTAGGTGGTCAACCTTTCAAGGCTTTGCGTTCTCCGTTTGAGAAAGGTTAGTTTATTGCTAATCACCTGAGGATGTAAGAATGCCAACGGGGCTGCCCAAGCACTTTTTGCAGGTTAGAACGCCCATCCCCGGGGCCACTAACTTCCCAATCCTACTTTCTGACTGACCCTGGTGTCAGCAGTTCTTAAGGCAAGCATGTTGTGTCATCTTGAAGGAGGTCAAATGTGACTACCATGAGAGAAGAAGTAGATGCAACATGGGAATCAGTTCTCCACCACAAACGAGTCACCACTTATCAAGGCCAGGAAACCACTCCAGGATAAGGGTTAATGCGTGTACAGTGGTCAAAGGGAAAATATCAAGAACTTGTTTACATTGGACTTGAAGACGACCATATTGTCATCAGTTGAAAAGCAGGGAAACTGAACAAAGTTCCACAGACATGCAATTCTAAGAAAGAAACTTTGTTCATGGAATCTACGTTTAGGTTTAGGCACAGATAAAGAGTGTAGGAAATTATTGATAATGGTTTCAGATCGACGAGTGTTTCTCGTGAAAGTTTGGTGAGGAGGTACCATAGATTGGAGCTCAGACGAAATTCTTGTTTCTGATTTTTTTTTTTTTTTTTTTTACTAAGGAGCCATCACTTATTAAGGCCTGGAGGCCACTCAAGTATGTAGATTAATGAGTGTACAGTGGTCAGTGGGGAAATACCGTAGTACTTGTTAATAGTGGAAATTTGCTAAATTGGATTACTTGAGGAGACGGTTCATCAAGAATTTGTTTACATTGGACTTGAAGACAACCATATTGCAGTCAGTTGGAAAGCAGGTAAACGGAACAGAGTTCAACAGGTTTGCAGTTCTAAGAAAGAAACTTTGTTCATGGAATCTACGTTTAGGTTTAAGCACAGATAAAGAGTGAGGAAAATTATTGATAGTGGTTTCAGCAAGACGAGTTTTGAGATGAGGATTGGAGCTTTGTATTATTTGTATTCTTCAGACTACTGTTCTCATCTTTAGTGTCATTTTTCACAATATTTTGATCGCTGTAATCTCCGACCTTGTTCAGGCGTGTCTTGTCAAACGTAGAAATTGCTCTGTTGGATTCTGGAATCTGAACAGAATTTTGAACGGAACACTTAATATCCATGGGGGTGGCTTGCTCTTGTTCCATCAGTCATGACTGAGTAGAAGTCTTAAGTAATTGGTTGCACTTTATCTGTTACTGGGTGCCCAGTGTTGTCCGGGTGTTTGTAGGTGTATGTTGAGCAAAAAAAAAAAAAAAAAAAGTTGTAGTAGGCAGACAGGCTTGAACCCGTGACGCAAAGGCGGAAAAGAAAGTGGAGGTGTGTGTAAGGGTGTTGGTTGAGCAAAAAAAAAAAAAATTAGGAGTAGTACGCAGGCTTCAACCTGTAACGCAACAGAGGAAAAGGAGGTGAAAAAAAACAAACGGTCTTATCGATGCGCCCACCGTGATTGTGACGTCACAGGCGGTCGAAATAACGTCTTTTATGCGACGTTGTTGGCGCAAGGTTTGAATGACTTGCAAAAAGGACTCGCAAAAAATCGATCCCTTCTTGTTGAGGGTGAAGGAATTAATGTTTTTTGTCAATTTTTGGTCTATAGACATGAAACTTAATATACAGAGTATTTGAACCTATGTGAAACTTTGTTTGGGTTTTGGCCGGGGAAAATTGGTGCAAAAAGTGTGAAAATTAAAAGAAAAAAAATGAAATTTGCCAGGTGAAGGTTGAACGATGGCATTACGAATATGCATGCATAACGTAATAGCTATTGGATCATGTTTTAACAGTACAACATGTCTTCATTAACACCAAAGTTTAACTTTAGTTAACTATTACTATTCATGCAGATATTCTACATGATTTATACTTGCGTAATATTTGCGTAAAAAACTTATTTTAAGGATATACTTTGATTCACCTTAAACAAGAGGATACTGCAAATTAAGGCCAAATTTAAAGAGCGCATTCCAAGTGGGGAGTTGTGCAACAAGGTGCTTGTTCACATTACATTTAAATTTATTCATTTCATGCTGGTACAGTGTGGGAGACAGACAGGAAAGTTTGCTCACAAACAAATCTAAATGCAGATTTCATGAACAAACCTTCTTTCCTCGAACTGCCCGCCTCTGGAGCACTATTCCAGTGGCCTGCTTCCCTGCTGATTACAATATGGTAGCCTTCAAGTCCAATGTAAACAACTTCTTGCTGAGCCCTAATCCAAACTTTATTCAGCTAACACTATTAACGATTATTACACTACCACCTTACATTCATTACCCTTTATCCTCGAGTGGCCTTCGGGCCTTGATAAGTGGTGATTACCAAGTAAAAAAAAAATCATCAATTTTGCTCTACAAAGAAACATTAATTTCGAACACTCGGCTAGTTACAACCATTATATATGATTTTGCCCACTCTCTGTTTCTAGGTCCTGGGTATGACCTTAAACTATATCCAGTGGTGAGGCCCCAGCTTGCAGGCTTTGGGGAGTGTGGAGCCACCCTTTAATTGCCATTGCTCCCAGGTCCACTCTGACCCGGAGTGGTAGTACCTGTTAGGGTCCCAGCTATGAGTTAAACAGAAACCGACTTGAAAACAGCAAATATATTCTATTAAAAAATTTTTCTTCAAAATCTTTGGATTCGGTATTAAACTAGCAAAAGTACCCGTCGTTGACTGGGTTCAAAAACAGCCTACAGAAAATGGACTCTGATTTATGAAAGTATGATAGGTTATGAAAAGGAAGGGTTGTAAAGAGATAGCTTCGAATTTCGGGGTATCAAAACCAAAGCAAAATATGATGAAAGTAAAAATAAAATAGATAAACCCCATAATTTATTATGCCATACCTGTTCACACTGAAACACTTATCACAATATTCTGTGGATCTATATTAAAAAACCTTGTTAAACTTTGTGACATATTTCCATTCTATGGAAGTCAGGCGCGAACGAACACCCCATAATTTTATTATACCATATTTCTTCAAACTGAAACATAATTATCAAAGTATACTTACGCAGATAGATATGAAAAGTCTTTATTAAAGTTTGTGCCTATTTCCATTCTATGGAGTCCAGGCGCGAACACAGACCCCCACAATTTTATTATACCATCCCTATTTAAGTTAAAACATACTTATCAAAGTATTCTTATGTACATCTATATCAAAAACACTTGTAAATGTTTTCTTTTAATTTTTAAATTTTTTATTTCCATACTTTGTGGACCAGGCGCGTACGCAGACCCCAGAATTTTAATGAACCACTGTTCTGCCAGATCAAACATACCCATTCCTGTGTCTCGATACATCTTCTATCATTATATGTAATCAGTTTTTTTAAAATAGTCAACCATATAAGAGCCTATTCGTGACCAGACACGCACACATACACACGCAGACATTCAGCTTTATATTATAGATAACCTGAAAAGGGTTGATATGACGTAAAACAAAAACAATCAACACACCAAAATGAAGCCTTATAGAGATATTAAGGGTTTGGGAATTTTCCACGTACCCCAAAATCTTTAAAAAAAAAAAAATGCGTTAAATCGGAAACCGCTTGGAGTTGCATGCTGAAAATTTCAGGATTTCTGAGTGCCTTTATTGTTTATCTGCAGTGCAAACTACAGCAAGATCTGGGTTTCAAAATCTCATATTTCTGGATGATTTGACACAGAATGACCCTAGCGTTGCTCTGCAACTTTTAGTTTCAGACAGACAGACATATAGCCGTTTATATATTAGATTCTTTCAATTTTCTTTTTATTTGATTTTGTTCTTTTTTTTTTTTTTTTACATAGGCATCACCACATTATCAAGGCCAAGAGGCCCCTCAAGGATAAGGGTTAAAGAGTGTACAGTAGAAATTGGGCAATATAGTAACCATTAGTAATGAAAATTTGGTAAATTTGATAACTTATATGGAACGGCTCATCAAGAACTTATTTACGTTAGACTTGAACACAACCATATTGTAATCAGCCGGAAAGCAGGAAAACGGAAGACAATTCCACAGGCGTGCAGTTCTAAGAAAGAAGCTTTGTTCATGGAATCTACGTTTAGGTTTAGGCACAGATAAAGAGTGGGGGGAATTATTGATAGTGTTTACAGCTAGACGAGTGTTTCTTGAGAAAGTTTGGCGAGGGGGGACCATAGATTGAAGCTCATTCGAACACTTTCCATGAAAATAACGATACATCAGAGACAAACTCACAACATCTCTTCTGTGAGATAGAGGTTGCAGCGAAGAGAAAAGGACATCTCCTACGAGGCTACGAAGTCTATTTTGAACTCTATCAAGGCAGGACAAGTCCTATCTAGCAGCTCCTGCCCAGATGTGGCAACAGTATTCCATCCTTGGACGTACCTGGCTCTTATATAGATAGAGAATAGAATCAGCAGTGAGATATCTACCGGATCGATAGAAAGATCCCACCATTTTTCCAGCGGCCTTGGCAACAGATTTGATGTACGTGTTCCATTTAAGATCAGGAGTAATGGTCAAGCCCAGAAGCTTGTCAAAACTTGAGGCCTCCTGAAGACGAGAGCCATTCATTTCAGTTGATGCCAGATGTGGATTAGAATGTTGATGATGTAAAGAGAGAAGCTTGGTTTTAGATGCATTAAAAGTAACCAGCCACTCCTTTCCCCATTGTACTACGTGTTCAAGATCAGAGGAGAGAGAATTGGAGAGAACTTGGTCGTTTACTGTCTTAGATGTGCTACCATAAATGGTAGTGTCGTCAGCATAAATGTCTACAAATGAGGTAAGGATGTGATTTGGAAGATCATTAATGTAGATCAGGAAAAGAGTTGGGCCCAGGATGGACCCCTGAGGGACACCGGCATTAATACTGTGGGCTTCTGATTTTTGCCCCTCAACTACTACTCTTATGAACCTATCAGAAAGAAATGATTTAATAATTGAGAAGACTTTTCCAGCTATACCATAGCTAGCGATCTTATGAAGTAAACCTTTATGCCATACCCTATCAAAGGCCTTTGATATGTCAAGAGCAATTGTTCAAGACAAAATCTAACACTACTGGTAGTAATGTTAAAATACATGTATTTATTAATAAAATTAGTAAAACTGGAATCTATAGACCCCCCCCCCTACCACAGCTGTATATTTACGTTTGAGAACATATCTGCACTTTTAACATGTGTTTTTACAGTAACTGGCAAAAGATAATAACTTCATAGTTAAATATTTAGAGATTTATAAAGAATCAGAATCGGTAATTGTATCGGAATCGAGAAAAATATTGGAATCGTATCGCTAGTGTATATATATATATATATATATATATATATATATATATAAAGAATAAGTAGTTAAAAAAAACCCTTTGAAAAAGAGTTAAAAACATATCTAATTTTAAAAAGGAAGCACAAAATAAGTGGATAGTCCTTAATCCGTAGAGTTTTGAAGAAATACTTTCCTTCTCATTAGAGGGTAGGGATTAGCAAATTGTGGGATCGGATTTTGCTTGCAAAAGTATTTAATGAAACTACAAGTAAGTCATAGATCTTACTTGATAACATTAAATAACCTGAAAAGGGTTGATATGCCGTAAAACAAAAACAACCGACGAACCAATCTCTGTTTCTAAATCTTAACACAGATTCCATAACTTTCCCAGAACTGCGCATCTGTAGAACACTGTTCCGCTGGTCTGCTTCGTGCTTTAGTACAACATGGTAATCTTCAAATCCAATGTAAACAGGTTCTTGTTGAGTCGTTCTCCTAAATAAAAACTTGGTTTTAGATGCATTGAAAGTGACCAGCCACATTGTTTAACACTTATCCTTGAGTGGCCTCTCGGCCTTGATAAGTGGTGACGCGATGTAAAAAAAAAAAGAGAATCAGAGAGAACTTGGTCTTTTTAGCGACCTTTGCAACCAATTTGATGCACATATTCTCTTTTCTCCTCTCTGCAACCTCTTTTCTCACAGAAGAGATGTTGATAGCCTGTCTCTGTTTTATCGTTATTTTCATGACAAGTGCTCGTCTGAGCTTCAATCTATGGCCCCCTCCCCCCGCCAAACATTCACAAGAAACACTCGTCTAGCTGAAAACACTATCCATGATATTTCAATTAAGAATCAAATGTGAACAGGTAAAATTACACACACACAAACATATACAAACATCCACACATCCACACACAAACATATACAAATATCCACAGACAAACATATACAAACATCCACACACAAACATATACAAACATCCACACACAAACATATACAAACATCCACACACAAACATATACAAACATCCACACACAAACATATACAAACATCCACACACAAACATATACAAACATCCACACACAAACATATACAAACATCCACACACAAACATATACAAACATCCACACACAAACATATACAAACATCCACACACAAACATATACAAACATCCACACACAAACATATACAAACATCCACACACAAACATATACAAACATCCACACACAAACATATACAAACATCCACACACAAACATATACAAACATCCACACACAAACATATACAAACATCCACACACAAACATATACAAACATCCACACACAAACATATACAAACATCCACACACAAACATATACAAACATCCACACACAAACATATACAAACATCCACACACAAACATATACAAACATCCACACACAAACATATACAAACATCCACACACAAACATATACAAACATCCACACACAAACATATACAAACATCCACACACAAACATATACAAACATCCACACACAAACATATACAAACATCCACACACAAACATATACAAACATCCACACACAAACATATACAAACATACAAACACATACATACATCCTTGTCTAGCTGAAAACACTATCAATGATATTTCAATTAAGAATCAAATATGGACAGGTAAAATTATACACACACACACACACACACACAAACATACGCACAAACATACATACACACATTTCAACTTTTTATTTGACTACCATACACTCATTAATCCTTATCCTTGAGAGGCCTCCGGGCCTTGATAAGCTGTGACTCCTTCGTGAAAAAAAACAAAAACTTCCTTTTGCTGTATCACATCTCCTCAGTGTGGCTAGACTAGCAACTACCTCAAGCTGTGTGTTCTAGGAGAGGAGGGAAACTCGCTGAACCCATCCTGGATGAATTTCACCTCAAATTGTCTGACTACCGATTAATGTCATCGCAAGACAAAACATGTCTTATGCTGTGTGCTCTACGCAACAAAAATTGACAAAGCTATGGTTTATAAAATCAATCAGTTTTATTGTGACAGTAAACGTGTGGTGGGGAGCAAGGAGAGGATGGCAGTTGTTCAGTTAGCGTCTGTCGGAATGCGGTCACGCTTGTCTCAGGTCAAAATGATAACTGGGCATTTCATCTCGTCTTGTTTGATTAGTTTGCAGTGACCTTTAGATAAGTGAATTCCAAAAGCTCAAAGAAATTTATTCTACCATCTAATTGACATGTGTGTTTGTGGTGCATATAGATACCACTATCCCTGAAATGCTTACATAGACATTAAGAACTATTAGAGAGTGATTAAATCAACACAGAGTGAGAGGACAAGAAAAATACCCATAAAAAAATCAAGGAAAGAAGCTATTACAGTAGAAAGTTATCTGGCATTTGGGGACATCAACACTGAAGGGGTGGGATTTTGCTAACTTTGTTACTTAGAAACACGCAAATGATTACGTGGCTTTTTGCCTTGAACAAAGCATGTTTGCCACTGAGACATAAGGGGCTACTCCAAATCGAGGGCCAAATTTATAAGGGCATTCTAATGGGGATTTGTGCTGCAAGATGCTTGTTCACATTACATTTAAATTTTGTCATACTGGTGCAGTGTGGGAGACAGGAAACTTTGTCCATGAAGCAGTAGCTCTAGAACCACTCCAAGTTGGTGAAGACACTCTGGAGGCCAGCTGAAGACGTGGTTTCATATCATCAAAGTCAACCTCGAAAGTACCTCTAGTCCACATTTATATATATCCTCATTCATATATATATATATATATATATATATATACACACACACACACACATAGTGGCTTCCTTCAGTCTTGACAGACTATGGATACCCACTTTAGGTTCAGGTGAACAGCTACATCAGGAATTGGAATACATTCTACTAAAGCCTGATTGTCATAGCTAGTGAATTTAAAAAATGCAATCTTTGCTCCCTGCGACTTTTGGTTATTCCCCAGACTCCAGGAAAATCTTATGAGACAATTGGCAAGATGAGACTGTGACAAGGGTCATCGACTCATTCACACAAAAGGACTTCCATATAGAGCCTTCCAGAAGTTGGAACGGTACAAAAAGTGTAGCCATGGGAGATTACTTCAAAGAGAACTAGAATTTAATGTTTTTACTATCAATAAAAGTGTCCATATAAAATAAGTCTGGGAACGTATTGCAGACATCTCGTATTATTCTGCCACTGCCCATACAATGTTCCTATTTACAATGCCTCCCCACGGGACAGAGTTAGACACCAGGGTCGTTTTTTAACGTGGAGAAAAGGAACAAAAAAATGGGGTCTCACCATCAGATATAGTTTAAGGTCATATCCAGAATCACGAATTTGGACGGAATTTCAAACGGAACCCTTTATTTATTTCACGGGGGTAGCATGCTCTTGTTCCGTCAGCCATGACTGGATAGAGGTTCTAAGTAATTCGAAATGGCATTTTTCGGTCACCCACGCTGAGGATTGAATATCACTTTTTACAATTGATTTTTTCCAAGTATTCTAACCACCTTTCGGACAATTCTAGTATGAATTTTAGGAGCCCAAAATCTGTTTTTATTTCTAGTTGTAAATATCACTAATTATTACTAATTATCACTAATTATTACTAACTATTATTATTATATATTAACGTATATCTATCTCTATACTTATATATATTAATGCTTTTACTTTTTACTTGTATATATCTGGTCTATTGTTCCTAGTTACGATGCCTCCCCACGGGACAGAGTTAGACACCAGGGTCGTTTTTTAACGTGGAGAAAAGGAACAAAAATAAAAATTGTCTCAGTCGTGAAGGATTTCTCCCCCCACTGACAGAGAACAAGAAAATGAAGTGCAGCATCTGAAGAACAGATACTACACTTTGATCTTGTTTATATATTTTATTGAGAAAGAAAAAATTGAACATAAAAAACGTACAAAAAATTCAATTCAACAAAATTAGGCACTTGATCCGAAGGCCAAGAAATGTTGGTAAATTTACAGGTACAAATAACTTGTGAGTGACTGTTTAAAAGATCACATTTTCATATGAAATCTTGAAATGTTTTTTTTTTTTTTTTTTTTTTTTTTTTGTTAAAATTATGATTTATTTTGTTAACTAAAACAAAATATGCATTAGTTTACTCGTAACGCTCGACGACTTCCGTGCGCGCACCTGTCAATTTGGTTCTTACTTAAAAAAATTCAAACATCTTTCAGTAACTCATTCTGGCTGGCCGATTTTATTTTCAAGCTTCGCCTCAGAGCTTCGGGGTCGATCCCCCCCCTCCCCCCGGTTTCTTTTTTATTTAACACCACACACACCTCCAAACACCCGGGCAACGCCGGGTACCCCCGCTAGTTTTAACTAAAACAAAATATTCATTAGTTTTACTCTCTTAGTTTCTGGCAAGGTTATTTGTGAAATGTTGGTAAATTTACAGGTACAAATAACTTGTGACTGACTGAACACATTTTTCATATGAAATCTTGAAATGTTGGTTTTTTTGGGTTTTTTTTTTTTTTTTTTGTTAAAATTATGATTTATTTTGTTAACTAAAACAAAATATGCATTAGTTTACTCGTAACGCTCGACGACTTCCGTGCGCGCACCTGTCAATTTGGTTCTTACTTAAATAAATTCAAACATCTTTCAGTAACTCATTCTGGCTGGCCGATTTTATTTTCAAACTTCGCCTCAGAGCTTCGGGTTCGATCCCCCCCCTCCTCCCGGTTTCTTTTTTATTTAACACCACACACACCTCCAAACACCCGGGCAACGCCGGGTACCCCCGCTAGTTTTAACTAAAACAAAATATTCATTAGTTTTACTCTTTGAGATCTGCTTGTACTCGAAACTGGAGCACAACACACGTGAACTCACCGGAACAGCACGTACATTTCTCTTCTCTTCTATTCCGAGGCATTGCCTCCACCATAACACCAAAATGAAGAAAAAGAAAACGAAAAAAAAAAAACTGTGGACTGGACTTCCTACCCTGATGAGGCTATTAATTAGCGAAATATCGGACTTACAAGAAAAAAAGTAAATAAAAAATGATTTCATCATCATATCCGGCACTTCAAACTTTTTCAAATTTCTCATTTAAAGTGATACGCATGTTCGCGATGAATCGTTTAAGATTGGGCATCGGCTTTGAATTGGTAACACCGGGACACAGACAGCTAGTTTACATTATATCGGAAATTTTTATGGATTATTTGAACCATTATTTTATCTTGATTGCTGATTTAGCCACCTGGTACCCTAACCCTAACCTTAACCTGGTACATGGGAATATTTATGTCTAATTTGCAAACCTACGTAGAATTTATGTACCGTTTATTAAATTCACAGTGGTATATTTTTCTCATGTCGTCATAACATGGTAGAAACATTTAGGTAAGTAATTTATATCTTAGTAGTTATTATCGGATGTAGTAAGAATTAAACCTTCAACCTCCAAAAGACTGTCACTCATGACTGATTCACTCAGTGTTTATCCGTTATGCCACAGTTCTCAGTGTCGGTCTTTTGAGGGTTTAAGGTTCGATTCTAGCAACAAACGAAAATCACTAACGACCTATGCAATGATTATAAGGCCACCATTCGCCCATGTATGGAGTACTGTTGTCACATTTGGGCTGGTGCATCTGCTGCTTGTCTCTCATTCCTAGTTGAACTGTCATCCGGAAGTATCCTGTACCTCTATAAGGCCACCATTCGCCCATGTATGGAGTACTGTTGTCACATTTGGGCTGGTGCATCTGCTGCTTGTTTCTCGCTCCTGGACAGGGTTCAAAAGAGAGTCACCAACCTGATAGGTCCTGAACTGTCATCTAGGCTTCAGCCTCTGTCCCATTGACGAGATGTTGCATCCCTCTGCCTGTTCTACAAGTACTTTAATGGTGAATGCTCTGACGAACTGCAAACACTTGTACCTCCCCGACGTAACTACCCCCGACAAACCCGACAAGCTACTAAGTCTCATCCCTTTACAGTGGAGATCCCTAGGTGCAAGAAAGCCTTTTACTCCAATAGTTTCTTCCCCAGAACTGCAGGTCTTTGGAACTCCCTTCCGGGATTCTGCTTTCCCAACTGCAATGATATGCAGAAGTTCAAGTGTAATGTTAACAAACATCTTTCTACTCATCTCCCTTCATAATAACCCCGCTAATTAAGTCCCTGATAGTAGCCCCCTGCTTCAAAGTGGCACTGTGCCTTGTTTGGGGTGAAAATTGAATTAAAAAAAAAAAAAATAAATAAATGACAATGGAATATTCTTATCATTGGTTTGACTCTCTTTAAAGGTGCCTGCGCGTGAAATTTTTGTGGCAAGAGTTGTACAATCTCCAACCACACCTGTCCTGAGTCGACGTTATTGAATACCAGTGGCAAGTGGAGGTTCAGGACGACTGGAAATGCCGAGATAAGCGGAAAGCACATACAGCGCCTATAAATCTCAAATGGTCACCCATCTGGTAATAACCAGGTTCAACGTTGCTTAACTTCGATGATCTGACAAAAACTGGTGTGCTAATGTGATGATGATTGCAAAGTCTTGTCAGACGAGTGCCACTCCCTCAGACATTTAAAATCCATGAGTCCAAATGCCTGAGGGAGTATCTATACAAAGATGATGTTACAGAGTCTTAGCTTTGTACGACAGCCAAGTCTCTCTCTCGGTTCAAAATGTTCAGATCCAGCAACAAGCAAGAGCAAGATGGCCAGCAACAAATTAAACTGCAGACCAGCTTAATGCGGGTAATGGTCTTCCGCTTTATGGTTTTTTAAATCAGAGATTTGCTTCTCCTAGAAAGGTTGCCTTCACCACGGCTTACGGGAGCCCTCTCCACCCTAACACACACACACACACACACACACACACACACACACACACACACACACACACAAATATACACGGTGCTAGTTGGCCGTTGATCCAGAAAAAGAGTTCATTCGCCTTTTGGAAGGTCTTGTTTTTAATCCTTCAGGGAGACTAGCCGCCCTCCTCACCAAACAAGTCTGGTGGGGGAACCAGTTTAGTCGCCCCGGTGACCCGACCATGAGGCAGGTAGTACTGGGTTACATGGTACCAGTAGCACATGATATGACCTGACATAAAACACATACTGCACACATACATACATACAATGTGATAATGCCATAGATATACACACCATATACATATGTGCACACATGTATACATACACACACGTCTATATACATACATACCATTGGCCTTGGGACTGGCTACCCTCAACTATATTGGCCACTGCGGACTGTTGTGCGTGGTCTATGTTCTATGAGTGGAGCCAGCTTAACCCAGAGTGAACGTCACCTCAAGTCAAAAAGTATTATATTGTGCTCAAGTCAACAAAAATGACAAAGGTTTAATTTTATAAAATCAATCAGTTTTATTGTGACGACGTGTGGCGGGGAGCGAGGAGAGGATGACGGTTAGTCGGTTGGCGTTGGTTGGAATGCGGTCACTCTTGTCTCAGAGCATTCTTGTCTTTGGGCATTTGGTCTAGTCTTTCTTGTTTGATTAGTTCGCAGTGACCTTTTAGAGAAGTGAATTCCAAAAGCAGTTCAAAGAAAGAATCTATTAGAGTAGCAAGTTATCCGGCATTTGGGGACGTCCACAATGAAGGGGTGGAATTTTGCTAATTTTGTTACTTAAAAACACACAAATGATTATAGTGGCATCTCATTAGTAATAAAAAAAAAATACAAAAAATGTATACAAATATAATTTTTTCCCCAACTATTTCTTTTGATTGTAAAAATTACTCAAGTTTTATTTTAAGCTATGATGTTTTCTGAAATTTGAATACGTGGATGTTTGAAAAACCTGAAATTTTGATTTACTGCAGTATTTTTCTTGTCCTCTCACTCTGTGTTGATTTAATCACTCTCTAATACTTCTTAATGTCTATGTAAGCATTTTAGGGATAATGGTATCTATATGCACCACAAACACACATGTCAATTAGATGGCAGAATAAGTTGCTTTACTTTTACATAGGCATAAGGGTAATCTATATATCTATAAAAGTGTGTGTGTGTATACATTTCCCTACCAAACTACTCTGTCTTCAGTCTACAGACTCGAGATTTGACATAAGGGGTATTGAGATTTGGGAAAATCTTTTTAATCGATTTTCGGCCAGAAATTTGGCTTTCAAGGATATCAAAGTTCAACGATTTGACCTTTGAAAACTCTACCAAACTCCTCCGCTAATTCTGGATCTAAGCACTTGAAATTTTAGATGTAGGTTCGTCCGACGTGGAGCAAACATTTTAATTTGATTTAAGCCCAAAACAAATGTAAAGGGGTGAAAATTAGGTTCAAATTAAAAAAAATTTGACCTCTCAGCCAATTTTTAGTCTAAACATTTGAAATTTTACATAAAGTGTAGTCAAATAAAGAGCAAGCAAAGTTCCAAAGATTTGACCTTTGCTGTTTCTAGCAAACTATTCAGCACGTTTTGGGTCTAACCACTAGAAATTTTACATGTAGATTACCTGGACATGAGTCAAACTTTTTAATATATATATATAATCAATTAAATTTACCAAAATGATCCAAGATGGTAAAACTAAAGTATATTATTGTTATGTTTGACGTTCATCTTCGTCGCCAACTGTTATGTTTGCAGGTTGAAGACTTAACAAACAAAGGTAGATCAATAAGAAGTGTATTAGGAAAAGTATATTTACAGTATATTTACATAATGGTTGTCAGGTAAGAGTCTTGGCTGGAGAACATATCTGCTCTCAGCTCAGCCTTCGCTGGCTTCTGGTTAACACACACTCAGACTAACCGAGTCTTGCTATTTATGTGTAATATTATCCACATATGTAAATGAGTGGGTGCCACTACAACACTTATAAATATTAAAGAATTAATATTTATAAAGTAATCTCAACCAGATGTAAAAGCTCGATAAAACCAAGTAGGAGATAGAGCTTATAATAAGAGCAAATAGTTAATAAAACATGTTAAAAAAACACCTTGAAAAAGAATTAAAAACATGTTTAATCTGAAAAGGAAACACTTAATAAGTGGATAAGTGTTTCCTTTTCAGATTAAATATGTTTTTTAACATGTTTTATTAACTATTTGTTTGCTCTTATATATATATATATATATATATATATATATATATATATATGTGCATAAAGTTATGAACAGTACGTAGGGCCCGAGCAAAGCTGGGTTAAACTGCTAGTATATATATAAAAGTGAAATTGTCTGTGTGTGTACATTTCTCTACCAAATTACTCTGTCAATTTTCAATGTACAAACTCAATATTTGACATAAGGGATATTGAGATTTGGGAAAATCTTTTTAATCAGTTTTCGACCAGAAATTTGGCTGTCAAAATTCAACGATTTGACCTTTGAAAACTCTACAAAACTCCTTCGCCAATTTTGGGTTTAAACACTTGAAATTTTAGATGTAGATTATTTTTAATTTGATTTGAGCCCAAAACTAATGTTAAGGTGTCAAACTTGGGGTCAAAGTTTAAAAAATTTTACCTTTGCAGACTCTACCAAATTACTCAGCCAATTTTTGGTCTAAACATTTGAAATTTTGCATAAAGTGTATTCAGACGTAGAGCAAGCTTTTTAATTGGTTTTGGCTGAAAATTTGGCTGCCAGGAGGTCAAAGTTCAAAAGATTTTTAATATGAATATAAAAAAAAAAAAACGAATTTGTAGTTTTATATATATATATATATAACTACTTCATTTACTCACATAAAATTAATATACGAAAGTATAGATTTATGCGTAAACTTTAAGTATTTACTTCAAAAGTGCTCAATACGTAGGTAGATCTAGTTAGTAAGTTATAAAATATATATGGCGATTAAGCTACACTGAATATTCCGCGTTTCATCCACTCTAGGACTCCTCAGGCTTATGCACGAATTCTGTGGTTGTTTATCGTTTTTATAAAATCCGATAAACAACCACAGAATTCGCGCATAAGCCTGAGGAGTCCTAGAGTGGATGAAACGCAGAATATTCAGTGTAGCTTAATCGCCATATATATTTTATAAATTACTATATATATATATATATATATATATATATATATATGTGTGTGTGTGTAATCGGAAATCTATTTGTTTACACTTCAGCGATGGTGGTGGTGGGAGTTGGATGATATATGTCGGTAGGAAATGTATGTGTTTCATTTTGTTTGTGAATAATCTGGCCAACCGTGCAGCTAGATCTTCAAAGAAAAAACAACACAACAATACAAATGTCCACAAATGATAAAACTTAGCGAAGAAGGAAATGAAAACCTACAGAACTGTGTTTGTTTCATTCAACCTGAGTCATTCGGCCTGCCACCTAACTAAACTTTCAAAGAAAAACACATAGATGAAAGGAGGTTCTACACATACGAGAAAAGAACTCAACAACATACCCCCCCCCCACACGCGCACGCACACTTGAATGTCGGAGAGAACTTGAATGCCTACTAGACACTATCCTCGAGTGTCTAAGGTCTCTATACATGGGTTCCTATTTACCATGTCTCCCCACGGGACAGAGTTAGACACCAGGGTCGTTTTTAAATGTGGAGAAAAGGAACAAAAATAAAAATTGTCTCAGTCGTGGAGGATTTCTCCTCCACTGACAGAGGACAAGATTTATATTATTTATATATATATATATATATATATAGTCTTTGAAGTTTTTAACCTTTAAAACTATACAAAAAAATTTTTTTTTATCATTCGTTAGAAAACTATCCAGTCAGTAAGTCATTTAATCACCTGCAATCACTGCATCAACTCGCTCTCGAATTTACTATAGTACCAATAATTTATTTTTCAAGGGATCATCAGTTGTTTACCATGAAACACTGTTTCGGGGATTTAAAAATAGAACAGTATATTACATCATGGCTCCCCAGCAGTGTTGATCAAACACCACCACCCTTAATCTTAGGAAGAAGACATGTTACAAACATTTGATCCAATTTCCTATTCTTAATTGCAGTTACTAACCTTTTCATAGTATAAAAATGAATTTCTTACCTGTGCGATTCATCAATTTCCACATTTAAAATGGATATATTTTTTAATTTGTCAGTCTTGTATTTATAAAATTACGGATTAATCCATTTAACTACTTATCACCACCCACTATGATTAGTATTTAGTATATTTACATTCTTATTTATTTAAAATTAGATATATAAAGGTTTAAAATATTTTTACATATATACATTTTTTTTTAATTATAATTTTATTATATGTAATTATAAACACATTTTATACACACACACATATATATATATATATATATATATATATATATATATATATACACACATATATATATATATATATGTAAAATGGCGTAATTATTTGTTTGAATTCAAAAGAAATCTAAAAATACGCATCGGTTTAACATAAAATTAAGAAACTAGTAATTATCTTAAGAAATATTACAAAGCGAAACCGACAAAAGGAAACAGATTAAGTAAGTCAAAATAATATATATATATATATATATATATATATATATTCTTGGAAGTTTTTAGCCTTTAAAATTATACAAAAAAATATTTTTTATCATTCGCTAGAAAACCATCTAGTCAGTAAGTCATTTAATCACCTGCAATCACTGCATCAACTCGCTCTCGAATTTACTATAATACCAATAATTTATTTTTCAAGGGATCATCAGTTGTTTACCATGAAACACTGTTTCGAGGATTTAAAAACAAAACAATATATTACATCATGGCTCCCCAGCAGTGTTGATCACACACCACCACCCTTAATCTTAGGAAGAAGACATGTTACAAACATTTGATCCAATTTCCTATTCTTAATTGCAATTACTAACCTTTTCATAGTATAAAAATGAATTTCTTACCTGTGTGATTCATCAATTTCCACATTTAAAATGGATATTTTTTTTAATTTATCAGTCTTGTATTTATAAGATTACGGATTAATCCATTTAACTACTTATCACCCCCACTATGATTAGTATATTTACATTCTTATTTATTTAAAATTAGATATATGAAGGTTAAAATATTTTTACATATATACATTTTAAATATATATATATATATATATATATATATATATATTTAAAATATTTTTTTATGTTAAGTACGAGCAATTAGTGTGGCAAAAAGATGGGGGAACATAGTTTTGAAAGCCGGTACAAAAATAAAAATTGTCTCTGTCGTGAAGGATTTCTTATATTTTTTTATATATGAATCTTTTGTATGTTTCGATTGAATTTGAAAGATTAAAGCCTAAAGTAAATTTCCAATAAGAAAAAAAAATATTTGTACACGTGAAAAAAAAAAAAAGTTATAATGAAAAATGTTATCTCGGCGATATTCAGAAGCTGACACATTCAGTTAAATTTTGAAGTTAAATAAATTCATTGTAAAAATCCTTTGACAGATAAATATTAGTTTTTTGGCTCTATTTCAGAGTTAATTAGTAAAGTCCTAAGATATTGAATTAAATAAAAAGACAAAAACACCTTGTTTGTACAAAAACAAACAAAAAAACAAAAAAATAGCTTTAAATTTAGAGATTCTAGCTTTACAACAACAAAAGGAAGTCGTCTAAGTGGAGATTCAGAAAGATGTCTGAGAATGACGTCAGGTAGTTAGAGGGAGGTAGGGAGTGCTGATTTTATACCCCCCCCCCGTGCGTCCATGCATTCCTATCGTGAACGTTTGTATAATTTTTACCATTTTTTAATCTGATTATTTTTCTGTGTTCCTGCTTTTAAATTTTTTTTTTTTTTTCCAAAATGTAATCTAAAAAAAGGTATAATTTTTTGCAATTATAATTTTTATGTGAAAATATTAAATAATTTAATGATAATATCGGTAGTTTATGAAATTAATTTTTCTTTGAATTATATCGAATTCATTAATATGGACTTTAAGGGCTTTTTTTTTTTTCTTTTTTTTTTTCTTTTTTTTTTTTTCGGAATGTTCCTGTAAAATTTTTTTTTTCTTGTTACAATTTACGAGGCTTTATTTTTATAAAAAAAAAACAAAAATAAATTTTTTTTTTTTTTTTTGTTTAAACAAAATAATACATTTCCACTAAGATTCAAATAAAAATAATGGGTTCATTATATTCCGTGATCATTTATAATGTAAATCTCTTCTGTCTGTTTAAATGTATGTATGTATAGATGTTTGTATGTCTACCTAAAACTTTCAATGGAGGCGACGGATTTTTACAAGGTTGGTATCGTTTTGAAGGTCGACCCTTCAGATGACAAATATCGAAAAATTAGCCAAAAATATTTATTCTTCCACCCTCAACTGGGGAACTTTTCTACAGGGAGGGGTCGCTTTTTTTCGCCAATATTTTCGAAAGTCATCCCCTCTTTTCGATTGTCTAGCCTTAATTTAAACCTACGTCACTTCCGGTTTGGCGATGGACGCAACAGCAAACACGTCATTTTTTTTTTTTTTTTTTTTTTTTTTTTTTTTTACATTCTTCTCCTTCGCAGTACGGGTTCGAGCCTGCCTGCCTGCCTACTATCAATTAGAATTTTTTTTTTTTTTTTTGCTCACGACATACCTCCAAACATCCAGGCAACGCTGGGCACCCAGGCTAGTTATTTGATAACTACTGAAAAGTTAATTAAAATTCGTTAATGTCCTGATTTTTTTTGTGAATTTTTTTAAGTAAAGGGAGGTGGTTAAAAATGTTTATGAGAATATTTTATGTTCACGAAGCCTTTCTTATTTGTGACTTATTTGTTATTAGCTGAATCCACTGTCAATAATTTATTATCAATAAGAATGTCAGAACAATTCAAAGCTAGTAAAAGGGCGTTCCGTCGTATTCATAGACATTTCATTGTTGTATTTTTCCTGTTTTCTAGACAGTAATAGAATGTTTTTTTGACAGAGCACAAAATAGACTTCGTGGCTTAGTGGGGGGTGCCCTTTTCTCTTCCCTGCAACCTCTCTCCCACAGAAGAGACATTGCGAGCCTGTCTTTGTTTTATTGTTATTTCCATGGCAGGTGCTCGTCTGAGCTTCAATCTCTGGTCCCCCTCGCCAATCTTTCACGAGAAACACCCGTCTAGCTGAAACCACTGTCAATAGTTTTCCCCACTCTTTATCTGTGCCTAAATCAAAATGTAGATTCCACAAACAAAGCTTCTTTCTTAGAACTACACGCCTGTGGAACTCTCTTCCGTTTGCCTGTTTCCCACCTGACTACAACTTAGATGACTTCAAGTCCAACATAAACAAATTCCTGATAAACTGCCCCCCCCTTAAGTAAGACACTTTATAAAATCTCCAATACTAATGATTACTACGATATTATCCCATTGATTACTGAACACGCAATAACCCTTATCCTCGAGTGGCTTCTGGGCCTTGATAAGTGGGGACATCTATTTAAAAAAAAAAAAAAAAAAAAAAAAAAAAGAAGATAATTTGGTATTCCTAACGAAACATCCTTCAACGGATATTAAGTATTATAATATATAATACGTAAGAAAATTATTTTTTATTTATAATTAACTAGTTTGGGTGCCCGGCGTTGCCCGGGTGTTTGTTCAGCAAAAAAAAAAAAAATTATGTTCACAAAGCCTTTCTTATTTGTGACAAGTAATGCACTGGACAGTATGTATACGTACATTAATTAAAAAAATATTAAAATAATCCTTAAAACTACAAGCATATATATATCTAATATATAAAAGACACTATGCCTGTCTGTCTGTCTACGTATTTTCAAACTCTATCACTTCCGAAACTAAAAGTCAGAGAGCAGCACTAGGGTCCTTAAATGATTGGATTTTTTACGGACCATTCTTTTATGGGTCTTTAGCCGGCTAAAATAATTTTTAAGGGGTTAAAATTGAAAAAATCGTTATACATTTTGTTCATTCATCTTAGTTTATTCCTAATTTTAAAAAATTCTTGGTACAGTGGTAACGTCACCAGCTTTGAATGCTACAGTTTTGGTTTCGATTCCAGCTGATGGAACACAAATACTTTTTTTTTTTTTACTTTTGAAATCTTGACTCTATAATGATATATAGCACTTGTGCACCCCTTCGTGATTCATATTCCCGACTAACCCGAAAAGCAACAAAATCCATCTATTCATCGTAGGCGTCCCTAGATGCTGAAAAGCCTTCAACTCTAATAGTTTCTTCCCTCGGACTGCTAGACTTGGGAACTTTCTTCCTGCTTTCCTGACTGTATTAACATGCAGAAATTTAAATGTAATGTAAACAAACATCTTGCTGATCACCCCCCACTACCACCACCACAATCCTTTGTTAGATATGATCCCAAATAGTAACCTCTTTACGTCCAAGTGGCAATACATCTTGTTTGGTGCTGAAAAAAAGAGTTAAAAACACTATTTTGGCCAAGATCACAGTATAGTATCTGTTCTGATGCTACACTTCGCGTTTTCTGCTCTCCAAGTTTGGGAAAAGGTGTTATAAATAAAAAACTATACAAAATACTATTAAAAACCCGCCGAATATATGTCAACCTATGTCACGGTAACATATATTGAGAGAGTTTTTAACAGTATTTTATCCGGTTTTTTATTTATAACATCTTTTCCCAAACTTACCGTGTTAAAGAGAGAATCAGACTCCATCTTGAATGTTCCAATACATCGGTAAACACTGTATGGTTTTCGAGTTGAATAAATATGTTACATTGAATAAAAACACGAAAAATATATCCAGTTTGGTAGAAAAGTAACTTATCTTGCCTTTGATAACATTTATTTGTTATATATTTGTTTTTTGACAACTTTTTCGAATCTATGTTTACAGTAATACAAACCCAATTTTTTTTTTTTTTACTGTTCTCTCTTCACACACACACACACACACACACACACGGTAACTATGGGTTCCAGGTTGAGAAATTCACTTTGATTTCAGCTCTTGTTTTTTTTTTTTTTTGTTTTTTTGTTTTTTTTGTCATTTTTTACCTGCATGATATTGTAAATATTAATTTCTTTTTTTTTTTTCTTTTCACAGGTGAGTTCAACGCGAATTGGATTATTTTTTTTTTTTTATTGGAAACAGAATTGGTTTGTACTGAATACTCATCGAAATTTTTTATTTACTTTTCTTTTTCTCTTTATTCAAATTCTGTGTCTCTTTTTTTCTTTCTCTCCTTTTTTTTCTATTTCTTTCTGTCTTTTTCTCTCTTTTTCTACGCCTTCTTCTCTCTCTATTTCCTCCTCTTCTCTCTCTTCCCTCTCTTCTATCTCTTCGTTTCCTCTTCTCTCTCTCTCTCTCTCTCTTTCCCCTCCTCTCTCTCTCTTTCCCCTCCTCTCTCTCTTTCCCCTCCTCTCTCTCTTTCCCCTCCTCTCTCTCTTTCACCTCCCCTCTCTCTTTCCCCTCCCCTCTCTCTTTCCCCTCCCCTCTCTCTTTCCCCTCCCCTCTCTCTTTCCCCTCCCCTCTCTCTTTCCCCTCCCCTCTCTCTTTCCCCTCCTCTCTCTCTCTTTCCCCTCCTCTCTCTCTCTTTCCCCTCCTCTCTCTCTCTTTCCCCTCCTCTCTCTCTCTCTCTTTCCCCTCCTCTCTCTCTCTCTCTTTCCCCTCCTCTCTCTCTCTCTTTCCCCTCCTCTCTCTCTCTCTCTTTCCCCTCCTCTCTCTTTCCCCTCCTCTCTCTCTTCTCTGTTTCTCTCTCTTTCTCTCTCTTTCCCCTTCTCTCTCTCTTCTCCCTCCTGTCTCTCGCTTTACCTTCCCCTCCTCTCTTTTCCCTTCTATCTCCCCTCTGACTTCCTCATCTTTTCCCCAACTGATCTCTCTCTTCGACTTTTTCCCTCCTCCTTCCCCCTTCTCTTCACATTCTTTTTCTTCCCTTCTTTCCTTTTCCTTCTCTCTATCTCTCTCTCTCTGCCCGTCTCTCTCTCTCTCCCGATCGAAATCAAATTCTACTTTAATGTCGTTATTAACATTATTTCCAATTTCTGTCGACACCCATCAACCAAGTAATGTTAATTTCAATCAATAAATAACTATCATCATCTACAAAGCTTGACCATTGTCCATCTAACGTACTCTTAACCCAACCACATATTTTTGTCTCTCAGTTGTTTTTTTTTTTAAACAACAACAACAAAAAAAACCTCAACAACATGTCATCCTCTTGCCTTTTCGACAAATAAGACCGTGACTAAAGACGCCAAGGTTTCTTCAACCGCCAACGCTTGACACGGTACACCATTATCTTGCCATGTAATGGAACGAACTTTGACAAGACATGTTGCGTCATTCTGTCAGCCGGAGTCCACAAGCGCTATGCTGTCCTTTCCTACATAGCAACAAATTTATTATCAATAAGAATGTCAGAACAATTCAAAATTAGTAAAAGGGCGTTCCGTCATATTCATAGACATTTCATTGTTGTATTATCTCTCCTCTTTTCTAGACAGTAATAGAATGTTTTTTTGACAGAGCACAAAATAGACTTCGTGGCTTAGTGGGGGATGCCCTTTTCTCTTCCCTGCAGCCTCTCTCCCACAGAAGAGACATTGCGAGCCTGTCTTTGTTTTATTGTTATTTCCATGGCAAGTGCTCGTCTGAGCTCCAATCTCTGGTCCCCCTCGCCAATCTTTCACGAGAAACACCCATCTAGCTGAAACCACTGTCAATAATTTCTCCCACTCTTTATCTGTGCCAAAACCAAAACGTAGATTCCATGAACAAAGCTTTTTTCTTAGAAGTGCACGCCTGTGGAACTCTCTTCCGTTTGCCTGTTTCCCGCCTGAATACAACTTAGATGACTTCAAGTCCAACATAAACAAATTCCTGATAAACTGCCCCTTAAGTAAAACACTTTATAAAATCTCCAATACTAACAATTACTACGATATTATACCATTGATTACTGTACACGCAATAACCCTTATCCTCGAGTGGCTTCTGGGCCTTCATATGTAAAAAATGTAAAAAAAAAAAAAAAAAAAAAAAAAGATAGTTTGGCATCCCTAACAAAACATCCTTTAACGGATATTACATATTATAATATATAATAGGTAAGAATATTATTTTTTATTTATAATTAACTAGTTTGGGTGCCCGGCGTTGCCCGGGTGCTTGTTCAGCAAAAAAAAAAATTATATGAAAACAAATGGAACAATATGAGCAATTATTACTTTTATTTAAATTTTTTTTTTGGGTTCCCCGATTTATCGGAGATGGACCTACGTTTTCAGTGGCTTCCGTGCGTCCGTTAGTCTGGACTATTGCCAGATAATCATCCATTAGTTTTTCCTGAAATTTTGCCACAAATTCGCAGTAAACAAAAATTCCTGTTGCGCCCCCAGGAGCTCAAAAGAGGTCAAAAATGCCCCAAAATAGCACAAAATGACACATTTTGCCCTATAACTTTTGATCCATCCATTAGGTTTTTTTAAAACTTGGCCGAAATATGGAACCCATTGTTAATATAAATCCAGTATGGGTGACCCTGGCAAAATTCTGGTTTGCATCCCCAGGGACTTTCAGTGCTAAAAATGCCTCTTTTTGTTGCTCTTTTTCCATATTTCTCAATAAAAACTTGATATGTTTGATTATATAGTGGTTTTTCACAGTGGTCAACTCAAATATACCTGTGTTAAGACCTGGAACTGCACTGTTATCCATTTACACTGGGATTTGGCATCCTCAGGGGCTCAAAAGAGATCAAAAATGCCCCAAAATGGCCAAAAATGACACTTTTTGCCCTATAGCATTTCATCCATCCATTAGATTTTCCTGAAACTTAGCCAAAATGTGGAGACCATTATTCTTAATATAAATTCAGTATGGGTGACCCTGGCAAAATTCTGGTTCGCATTCCTCTGTGAAAAAACATGCCTTTTTGGAGCTCTTTTTCATATTACTCAAAAACCTGATATTCGTATCTATATAGTGGTTTTCCATGGTGCTGAATTCAAATATACATGTCTTAAGGTGTGAAGCTGCACCGTTTGTCCATTTTCACTGGGATTCAGCATTCCCAGGAGCTCAAAAGGGGTCACAAATTCCCAAAAATTGCAAAAAAATGACACTTTTTACCCCATAACTTTTGCCCCATGCATTAGACTTTTCTGAAACTTGGCGAGAATGTGAAGGCAACGTTGGCCCTTCACATTTTTCACATCAAATAAGCAAAATATATATATATATATATATATATACACTAGCAAAAGTACCCGTCGTTGACTGGGTTCAAAAACAGCCTACAGAAAATGGATTCTGATTTATGAACGTATGATAGGTTATGAAAAGGGAGGGTTGTAAAGAGATAGCTTCGAATTTGGGGGTATCAAAACCAAAGCAAAATATGATGAAAGTAAAAATAAAATCGATAAACCCCATAATTTATTATACCATACCTGTTCACACTGAAACACTTATCACAATATTCTGTGGATCTATATTTAAAAAAAACTTGTTAAACTTTGTGACGTATTTCCATTCTATGGAGGTCAGGTGCGAACAAACACCCCATAATTTTATTATACTATATTTTTTTAAACTGAAACATAATTATCAAAGTATACTTACGCAGATAGATATGAAAAGTCTTTATTAAAGTTTGTGCCTATTTCCATTCTATGGAGGCCAGGCGCGAATGCAGACCCCACAATTTTATTATACCATCCCTATTTAAGTTAAAACATACTTATCAAAGTATTCTTATGTACATCTATATCAAAAACTCTTGTAAACGTTTTTTTTTTAATTGTTTAATTTTTTATTTCCATACTTTGTGGACCAGGCGCGAACGCAGACCCCACAATTTTAATGAAACACCGTTCTGTCAGATCAAACATACCCATTCCTGTGTCTTGATACATCTTCTATCATTATATGTAATCAGTTTTTAAAAATAGTCAACCATATAGGAGCCTATCTGTTATCAGACACGCACGCACACATACATACACACATACACCCACACACAGACATTCAACTTTATATTATAGATGATGTATACATTAGACTTAGGTTTGTGTGAGCTGCGGCGTTTTTTGATTATCGAATTAATATATATCATATCAGATTAAAAAATTCTGATATATATAATTAAAAAGTTATTTAAAACTGGTTTAGAAAGTCTCACTTGAACCTAACTAAAGGAATCTTATCCAACTTGCAGAGAAATATGATAAAATAGAGGTTTATATATAAGTGGATTTAAAAGCTTCTCTCTTTACATCATCAACATTCTAATCCACATTTGTCATCAATTGAAATGAATGGCTCTCGTCTTCAGGAGGCCTCAAGTTTTGACAAGCTTCTGGGCTTGACCATTACTCCTGATCTTAAATGGAACACGTATATCAAATCTGTTGCCAAGGCTGCTGGAAAAATGGTGGGATCTTTCTATCGATCCAGTAGATATCTCACTGCTGATGCTATTCTCTATCTATATAAGAGCCAGATACGTCCAAGGATGGAATACTGTTGCCACATCTGGGCAGGAGCTGCTAGAAAGGACTTGTCCTGCCTTGATAGAGTTCAAAATAGACTTCGTAGCCTCGTAGGAGATGTCCTTTTCTCCTCCTTGCAACCTCTATCTCACAGAAGAGATGTTGCGAGTTTGTCTCTGATGTATCGTTATTTTCATGGAAAGTGTTCAACTGAGCTTCAATCTATGGTCCCCCCTCGCCAAACTTTCACAAGAAACACTCGTCTAGCTGTAAACACTATCAATAATTTCCCCCACTCTTTATCTGTGCCTAAACCTAAACGTAGATTCCATGAACAAAGCTTCTTTCTTAGAACTGCACGCCTGTGGAATTGTCTTCCGTTTTCCTGCTTTCCGGCTGACTACAATATGGTTGTGTTCAAGTCTAAAGTAAATAAGTTCTTGATGGGCCGTTCCATATAGGTTATTAAATTTGCCAAATTTTCATTACTAATGATTACTATATTGACCAATTTCTACTGTACACTCTTTAACCCTTATCCTTGAGTGGCCTCTTGGCCTTGATAATGTGGTGATGCCTTTGTAAAAAAAAAAAATTTAGCTTAGAAGTATGACATACAAGCATTTTAAATCCCTGTGTGTGTGTGTGTGTGTGTGTGTGTGTGTGTGTGTGTGTGTGTGTGTGTGTGTGTGTGTGTGTGTGTGTGTGTGTGTGCTGGTATGTTGTTTATTATACAAATATTACGAGTTACATGTTTCAGTAGAGGACAACACTTATTAGACCAAAGAAGAATTAATAATCACACGAGTTTCATTTGATTTACATCTAAGAAACCAATCGATACAATCGGTGTGTGTGTATATATATATATATATATATATATATATATATATATATATATATATATATATATATACTAGCATTTATGCCCGGCGTTGTCCGGATGTTTGGAGGTGTATGTTGAGCAAAAAAAAAAAGCAGTCAATTTTTTTAACTTTGACCCCTATTATGACCCCTTAACATTTATTGCTCACATCAAGTTAAGGAACCTATATCTAAAATATGAAGTGTGTAGACCCAAAATTGTTGAAGGAGTTTGGTAGAATTCTCAAAGGTCAAATCATTGAACTTTGACCTCTTAACAGCCCAATTTCTGGCCGAAAACCAATCACAAAGATTTTCTCGAATCTCAGTACCCTGTATATCAAATTTCGAGTCTGTAGACTAAAAGTTAACATGCAAGGATAAATCACGTAGAATATCTGCATGAATATAATTACACGTAATAGGTAACTAAAGATAATCATCCCATAAGAAAA
>NC_136527.1:10854196-10896696 GCF_053919585.1 Euprymna scolopes | reverse complement strand
GACATGCAGAAGTTCAAGTGTAACGTGAACAGACATCTTGCTGCCCCACTCCCCACATACTACCCCTGTAGCTTATGTCTCTGATAGTAGCCCCCTACATCAAAGTGGCAATGTGCCTTGTTTGGGGTGAAAATGTAATTAAAAAAAAAAAAAATTTGGTTGCTGAAGGTATATTTGTGAAAATTGTCGAAGTGTTTGATAAATAAAATCTGAAGAAGAAAGAGGGAGAAAAGAAATGAGGTCTACAATTTCTTTTTTACATTTTTTTTTTTTATCCATATTAAAACAGGCAAAGTTATTTTTGGTAAAAATCGAATTTTGTGGTTGTGTGCAGAGGACGACAGACAAAAGTCCGACGCACCACCGCGGAAACGCAGAATCCTCAAATAAGACCAGAAATACCCGCCTTCCTAGCTTTTTTTTTTTTCCCCCTCATTTCTGTTAACTTTTTTTTAGATTTTTATGTGCGATACTCCCCATACCCTTCCAACACTTCCCGATTCGATTGCCTCGACTATTGAAGCTGTATTTTAGTTAAAATTAGGCAAGGCGAACATGATTTTTACATTTTCTTAGTTCGAATGACCTTTGATTAATGAGTCTGTAGTTTTATTTTTAGGAGAGACGAGGAAGAGGAACGGCCTTTGCGTTTAAAAAACAAAAAGCAACAACAAAACATTCAAATATAATGACGTGAGGGAGGTGAGCGTGAGTGAAAGATATATCTATCTCTACTTTATATATAAAACTCACTGTGTGTGTGAGTTCGTTCCCTATAGACTCGGAAATGGTTGGGTAAATTTATTTTTAAACTTCACACACATGTAGTTTCTGTGTCTGGGAGTGTTCTTGGATAGGCTGTTTTTTTTTTTTTTAATTATCGGAATGCCTCACATAAGTATCAAAAATTGATAATCCAGAAAATCTGATTGAAGAATTAGCAGTCCGATTTTGACCAGTTGACATTCTTATACAGCCTAACATCACAAGTATGTTTAAGAAGTTTTATCACCGCACAAGCAGAAGGGCTTCTATAATAGAAAACACTTTATCTGTGTGTGTGAGAGAAAAAGGAGAGTTCTCTATGGACTTAAAAACAGCTGAACTGTTTTTTTTTTTATTTCACACAATTGTACTGCATGTGCCTGGGAGTGTTCTTAGATATGTTTCATATCGAAATACCTCTGATAAATGTAAATAATCGATAACGAAAAAATCCTATTAAAGTAGTAACAGTCCGATTTCGACCAAAGTTAACACTCTTATACAACCTAACATCACAAGTGCATTTGAAAGTTTTATCACCACACAAGCAGAAGGGCCCGGCGTATAAAAGCAACAGTATGCTCTTTGATAAAACAACTAAGACAGGGCGCGTTTGAAATTAATGTTTGAGGCATGTGAAGCTTCTTCCCAGTGCACCATGATGAGTCCCCGACTAGAGCATGTAATTGATTTGCTTGAAATATAGACAATTGCATTAATGTCGGTGACAATATTGGAAGTGTGGAACATTTGTTGATCCTCATTTAATCCCGGGTAACATCGGGTCTTCCTGCTAATACATACTAGAACACAAGTAAAATTATCCTTTTAATCACAAACTAGCAAGACCTGTGGAAATTCCACAGCAGACTCTTTCATATGTAATCTATATATATAAAAGCGAAAATGTATGTATGTGTGTTTGCTTTTTCTGTATGTTACCTTTAATGCATCCAAAACCAAACTCCTATCCTTACATCATCAACGCTCTGATCCCCAGCTGGCATCAATTGTGATGGATGGCTCTCGTCTGGGTGAGGCCCCGTGTTTTGACAAGCTTCTGGGTTTGACCTTTACTCCTGATCTGAAATGGAACACGTACATCAAGTCTGTTGCCAAGGTCGCTGGAAAGATGGTGGGATCCTTCTACCGCTCGAGAAGATATCTCACTACTGATGCAATTCTCTATCTATATAAAAGCCAAGTACGTCCAAGGATGGAATACTGCTGCCATATCTGGGCAGGAGCTGCTAAAAACAGCCTATCCTGCTTTTTCACGTGTTCGTTGTTCTGTTTTCATCGTTCGTTTGCCTTACGTTAGTTTTTTTTTTTTTTTCCCCGCTTAAGTGTTAGCGTTGTTTTCTTTTTTTACTTCGCTTATAACAAACCTACGGCGTCGTCATAACATTCGATGACTTCTGGGCGCGCACCTGTCAATCTGGTTCTTACTTAAATAAATTCAAACAACATGTTTCACTAACTCATTCTGACTGGCCGATTTTATTGTCAAACTTCGCCTCAGGGCTTCGGGTTCGATCCTACCAACTTTTACCCCCCCCTTTCCCCGGGTTCTTTTTTTATTTAACACCACACACACCTACTAACACCAGGACAACGCCGGGTACCCCCGCTAGTCTATCCATATATATAAAAGCCAAAATGTGTGTGTGTGTGTTTGTATGTCTCACAAAAACTTTTGACAGAGGCGATGGATTTTCATGAGTTCAGTATCATTTTGAAGCTCGACATCTTGGACAAATATAAAAAAATTGGCCAAAAACATTAATTCCTTCAATCTAAACTGAACCTTTTTCTACAAGGAAGGGTTAGGGTTAGGAAGGGTGGCGGAAAAATCGTTCCTTCATTTTCTCTCTTGCTACTACGACAATGATGTCATGTTTGACCTAGAAAACGTTGATGTTAGTTTAAACCACCTGCAAGTGTTTTTAAAGGTTTAATTTTATCCGTTCTCAATTGTATGTCTCTTTGGCGTAGGGCTAATGTGTCAGACTTTTTGTTCTGCCTTAGCCTCGATGCTTCGGGTTCAAGCCTAGCTTCTTACCTAAATTTTTTTTTCCTCTTTTACATCTCCAAACACCCGAGCAAGGTTTTTTTTTTTTTTACTTCGCTTATTCTTTAGTTTACCCGCCCTACACACACACACACACACACACACACACACACACACACACACACACACACACACATGTGGTCATCAGTTGTTATCTTAAGATTGCAGGTTGAAACAGTTATTTATGCCATTTTTTCTTTCTGCTTTTCGCCGTTCATTTCCCCCTCCCCCCCTTTTTTTTTTTTACGTTTGTTCGCTATTTTGTTTTGGTCTTTCCAATTTTTTTAACATCGTGTTTTTTTTTTTTTAAATATTTAAACAGGGTAACCCCCACCCCCTCCTACATACACACCTCCAAACACCCGTGCAACGCCGGGTACCCCCCCCCATCCCCCGCTAGTCTATAATATAAATCTCACCTGTCTGTTTAAATGTATATTTGTATGTATCTATGTATGTACGTATGTATATGTCCCTCAAAAACTTTTCACAAGATCCGTATCATTTTGAAGCCTGACCCTTTGGACGAAAAATATCAAAAAATTGGCCAAAAACATTGATCCCTTCTCCCTCAACTGGGCATTTTTCTACAGGGAGAGGTCGCTTTTTTCACCGATATTTTTGAAAATCATCGCCTCTTTTCGATTCTCTAATTTAAACCTACGTCACTTCCGGTTTGGCGGTGATCGTAACAGCAAAGACGTCAGGGTTTTTTCCCCTGTTCTTTTCCTCCTACTACTTCCAATTTTTTTCTTATTTTTTCTCAACATACACATCCAAAACACCCGGGAAACGCCGGGCTGAAATGCTAGTATATATATTAGGACTATCCACTTATCTTGTGTTTCCTTTTTTAAAATTAAATGTTTTTAACTCTTTTTCAAGATGTCTTTTAACATATTTTATTAATCATTCGTTCATATATATATATATATATATATATTGTTTTTATTGCATTTTCGCTCCAGTCAAGACAAATGCCACTTTTATGTAGGGGGCTACTATCTGGGACATAAGTTGCAAGGATATTATGTAGGGAGTTGAGCAGCAAGATGTCTGTTTCCATTACAATTTAACTTCTGCATGTTAGTACAGTGGGAATGTGTGTGTATGGGCACAGCTCTCAACCTATGTAATCAACGAATTATTGCTCTACAAACTTGAAATTTGGTATATAGGATATTCAGACATGGAGAAAACTTTTTCATCAGTTTTCATCCAGTAAAAAGGGCTACTAAGGGGTAAAAATTACAAAAATTGGTACGTGGGGGTCATCGGATGTTTATGCTTAGGAACTTTTTCATGAATGCGCATGCGTGGATAGTTCGCATTACAGATTATTTATGTTAAGAATAAGTTGTTTGAAAACACTTTTTAAAGATTGTAGCAAGCTGGCATAATGGTTATCGTACTTGACTCGCTGTCTTTAGGTTTTGGTTTCGATCTCGGCTCAAGAATTTTTTTTTTTTTTTTTTTTTTTACTCACAAGAAGTGAACTGTTTGGAAAAAAACATGCATATGTCTAAGTTTCTTTGTTTTTTTTTACCACATTATTTATTTATTTTTTTTAAAGAAATTTAATACTATGTTTCATACCGAGCAATGCCGGGTCCATAAAGATGGGGGCACAGGATCATTTCAGCGTCCTGCTTCATTGTCTTGAGCCAGGTTTGGAGTTGACCACCGAAACGTTTCTTTCAGCCTGGTGGAGGAGCTGGATTGATAACTTCACGGATAAAGTTAACCGGGTGTTGTCAAAGGGCATGGCTGCCGAACCAGCGAAAGTGTCTGGTAAGGAGAGATTTTTTGAGGGAGTGGATCCTGCAGCAAGTGTGACTTGTACTGTTGGGACAAACTGTTGCCAGCGGACAGAAAGGATTTGGCGAAGGCAGTGATGGTCGGATACCTGTAGTTTGCGTTGGTCACTAGGCCATACATTCCTCACACTTCGTTTGAATGGATGTGGGGACAGTTTGGTGATTGTCTAATCAGTAGCAAATTTGATCCTTTTCTACAAGGAAGTCATCACTTATCAAGGCCCAAAGACCACTCAAGGATAAGGATTAATGAATGTGAGGTGGTGGTGTAATTTGTATTATTATTCATCGAACTACTGTTCTCATCTTGAGTGTGATTTTCACAACGTTTCGATCGATGCAACTTCCGACCTTCTTCAGGTGTATCTTGTCGAACTTGTGAATTTGGACAGAATTTTGAGCGGAACCCTTTATTTATTTTACGGGGGTAGTGTGCTCTTGTTCCATCAACCATGACTGGATAGAGGTCCTAAGTAATTCGCAAATGTATTTTTTTGGTTGCCCACACTGAGGATCGAACCTTCAACCTTCAGGAGAATATCACTTTCAATTGATTTTTCCCAGTACTTTAACCAACTAGAAATAAAAAAAAAGGTTTAAGACTCTTAAAATTTGTACTGGAATTGTCTGCATGGATCCCGTGGCGTAGTAATTAGAGTACTGAGAAAAAGTGAAGCATGGGCGGGGACCTGGCAGATTCTGAAGTGTGGGTGAGAGGAACTGGTTGATTCTGAAGTGCAAGCAGGAGGGCCTGATCGATTCTGAAGTGCAGGCGGGAGGGCCTGGTAGATTCTGAAGTGCAGGCGGGAGGGCCTGGTAGATTCTGAAGTGCAGGCGGGAGGGCCTGGTCGATCCTGAAGTGCAGGCGGGAACCTTCAACCTTCAGGAGAATATCACTTTCAATTGATTTTTCCCAGTACTTTAACCAACTAGAAATAAAAAAAAAGGTTTAAGACTCTTAAAATTTGTACTGGAATTGTCTGCATGGATCCCGTGGCGTAGTAATTAGAGTACTGAGAAAAAGTGAAGCATGGGCGGGGACCTGGCAGATTCTGAAGTGTGGGTGAGAGGAACTGGTTGATTCTGAAGTGCAAGCAGGAGGGCCTGATCGATTCTGAAGTGCAGGCGGGAGGGCCTGGTAGATTCTGAAGTGCAGGCGGGAGGGCCTGGTCGATTCTGAAGTGCAGGCGGGAGGGCCTGGTAGATTCTGAAGTGCAGGCGGGAGGGCCTGGTAGATTCTGAAGTGCAGGCGGGAGGGCCTGGTAGATTCTGAAGTGCAGGCGGGAGGGCCTGGTAGATTCTGAAGTGCAGGCGGGAGGGCCTGGTAGATTCTGAAGTGCAGGCGGGAGGGCCTGGTAGATTCTGAAGTGCAGGCGGGAGGGCCTGGTAGATTCTGAAGTGCAGGCGGGAGGGCCTGGTAGATTCTGAAGTGCTGGCGGGAGGGCCTGGTAGATTCTGAAGTGCAGGCGGGAGGGCCTGGTCGATTCTGAAGTGCAGGCGGGAGGGCCTGGTCGATTCTGAAGTGCAGGCGGGAGGGCCTGGTCGATTCTGAAGTGCAGGCGGGAGGGCCTGGTCGATTCTGAAGTGCAGGCGGGAGGGCCTGGTCGATTCTGAAGTGCAGGCGGGAGGGCCTGGTAGATTCTGAAGTGCAGGCGGGAGGGCCTGGTCGATCCTGAAGTGCAGGCGGGAACCTTCAACCTTCAGGAGAATATCACTTTCAATTGATTTTTCCCAGTACTTTAACCAACTAGAAATAAAAAAAAGGTTTAAGACTCTTAAAATTTGTACTGGAATTGTCTGCATGGATCCCGTGGCGTAGTAATTAGAGTACTGAGAAAAAGTGAAGCATGGGCGGGGACCTGGCAGATTCTGAAGTGTGGGTGAGAGGAACTGGTTGATTCTGAAGTGCAAGCAGGAGGGCCTGATCGATTCTGAAGTGCAGTTGGGAGGGCCTGGTAGATTCTGAAGTGCAGGCGGGAGGGCCTGGGAGATTCTGAAGTGCAGGCGGAAGGGCCTGGTCGATTCTGAAGTGCAGGCGGGAGGGCCTGGTCGATTCTGAAGTGCAGGCGGGAGGGCCTGGTCGATTCTGAAGTGCAGGCGGGAGGGCCTGATCGATTCTGAAGTGCAGGCGGGAGGGCCTGGTAGATTCTGAAGTGCAGGCGGGAGGGCCTGGTAGATTCTGAAGTGCAGGCGGGAGGGCCTGGTAGATTCTGAAGTGCAGGCGGGAGGGCCTGGTAGATTCTGAAGTGCAGGCGGGAGGGCCTGGTAGATTCTGAAGTGCAGGCGGGAGGGCCTGGTAGATTCTGAAGTGCAGGCGGGAGGGCCTGGTAGATTCTGAAGTGCAGGCGGGAGGGCCTGGTCGATTCTGAAGTGCAGGCGGGAGGGCCTGGTCGATTCTGAAGTGCAGGCGGGAGGGCCTGGTCGATTCTGAAGTGCAGGCGGGAGGGCCTGGTCGATTCTGAAGTGCAGGCGGGAGGGCCTGGTCGATTCTGAAGTGCAGGCGGGAGGGCCTGGTCGATTCTGAAGTGCAGGCGGGAGGGCCTGGTCGATTCTGAAGTGCAGGCGGGAGGGCCTGGTCGATTCTGAAGTGCAGGCGGGAGGGCCTGGTCGATTCTGAAGTGCAGGCGGGAGGGCCTGGTCGATTCTGAAGTGCAGGCGGGAGGGCCTGGTCGATTCTGAAGTGCAGGCGGGAGGGCCTGGTCGATTCTGAAGTGCAGGCGGGAGGGCCTGGTCGATTCTTAAGTGCAGGCGGGAGGGCCTGGTCGATTCTTAAGTGCAGGCGGGAGGGCCTGGTCGATTCTTAAGTGCAGGCGGGAGGGCCTGGTCGATTCTTAAGTGCAGGCGGGAGGGCCTGGTCGATTCTTAAGTGCAGGCGGGAGGGCCTGGTCGATTCTTAAGTGCAGGCGGGAGGGCCTGGTCGATTCTTAAGTGCAGGCGGGAGGGCCTGGTCGATTCTTAAGTGCAGGCGGGAGGGCCTGGTCGATTCTTAAGTGCAGGCGGGAGGGCCTGGTCGATTCTTAAGTGCAGGCGGGAGGGCCTGGTCGATTCTTAAGTGCAGGCGGGAGGGCCTGGTCGATTCTGAAGTGCAGGCGGGAGGGCCTGGTCGATTCTGAAGTGCAGGCGGGAGGGCCTGGTCGATTCTGAAGTGCAGGCGGGAGGGCCTGGTCGATTCTGAAGTGCAGGCGGGAGGGCCTGGTCGATTCTGAAGTGCAGGCGGGAGGGCCTGGTCGATTCTGAAGTGCAGGCGGGAGGGCCTGGTCGATTCTGAAGTGCAGGCGGGAGGGCCTGGTCGATTCTGAAGTGCAGGCGGGAGGGCCTGGTAGATTCTGAAGTGCAGGCGGGAGGGCCTGGTCGATTCTGAAGTGCAGGCGGGAGGGCCTGGTCGATTCTAAATATACTTTCTTAAATAAAGAAAAAACTTATCCAGGTAAGTAGTATCTAAAGGTGAGTTATCGATTTAGTAGAACATTATAATTAAAAAGTGATCCCCGACTTCAAGTCGTTAAACATTTACTTTTTCAAATGGTTTTCATAACCTGAAATCTGAAGTCTGTAGTCGATGATAATCCCCAGAAAAAATCAGGAAAAAATTAAAAAGGAAATAATTTACAGGTAGGGGGCAAGCTCCTTCAGGTCCACATTTTTTCTTTTCTTTTCTTTTTTTTTTTATTCAGCGAACCCCAGTTATTAAAATTCCAAATGTGTGACGTGTTTATGAAACTGAAAAAGTGTGAAGTCATTTTCATATTAATTTTGTCCGTACCGATTTGTTTTAAATCATCAAATTTTTTTAGCTGAGGATTAATAATTTCTATTATTTGTATTCTTGTTCTAATGTTGAATGTTATTCTCTCAAAGTTTCGGTCGATGTAACCTTCGACCTTCTTCAAGTGTATCTTGACTTATCATTACTTTGATGAAACACATGAAAAAAAAAAGGTTGGAAGTTACATCGGCCGAAACGTTGTGAGAATATCCTTTTTCTTCTTGAACTCCATTTTCATGTAAAAAATAATCAGTACTTCCATGAAGGTTTTTAGGTAGACCCAATAGATAGCCCTTACAATACACCAACTGCCCCCACCCATGCAGGCAGTAAAAGTCCCTTCATGGGGCCACCTGTTGGCCGTATGTAGTGACCTGTGGTACTTTAGGACAGAATCCTGGTGGTTGAACGACTTGGAGGTCAGAGTTTATCACCCCCATTTCCCAACACATTAATTTGGTCCTGACCTGGGCTAGACAGGCTGTCGAAGAGGTCCAATTGACTAATCACGTAAAGCCGTAATATTTACCTGCATAAAACCCATCTATTCAGATGCTGGTGGAATTGTCTTTCCAGCTGACTATACAATATGGTTGTCTTCAAGTCTAATGTAAACAAGTTCTTGATGAGCCGTTCCATGTAAGTTAACAAATTTACAAAATTTCCATTACTAACGATTACTTTATTGTCCAGTTGTCTATTGTACACTCTTTAACCCTTATCCTCGAGTGGCCTCTTGTCCTTGATAAGTGGTGATGCCTATGTAAAAAAAAAAAAAAATAACAACCAAGATGAAAACAATAGTTTAAACAATCCATATAATAAATAAAATGAATTTAATTAAAAGAAAAAATAAATATGGGTATTTTATAAATGTACATATATTGCATTTAAATTTATAACTGTACATATATCGGGTTTAATTTTATGAATGTACATATATTGGGTTTAATTTTATAAATGTACATATTTTCGGTTTGATTTTATAAATATACAAATATTTGGTTTAATTGTATAAATGTACATATATTGGGTGTAAGTTTATAAATATACATATATTGGGTTTAATTTTATAAATGTACATATATTGGGTTTAATTTTATAAATGTACATATATTGCATTTAATTTTATAAATGTACATATATTGGGTTTAATTTTATAAATGTATATATATTGCATTTAATTTTATAAATGTACATATATTGCATTTAATTTTATAAATGTACATATATTGGGTTTAATTTTATAAATGTACATATATTGGGTTTAATTTTATAAATGTACATATATTGGGTTTAATTTTATAAATATACATATATTGGGTTTAATTTTATAAATGTACATATATTGGGTTTAATTTTATAAATGTACATATATTGGGTTTAATTTTATAAATGTATATATAGTGGGTTTAATTTTATAAATGTATATATATTGGATTTAATTTTATAAATGTATATATATTGGATTTAATTTTATAAATGTATATATATTGGATTTAATTTTATTAATGTATATATATTGGATTTAATTTTATTAATGTATATATATTGGATTTAATTTTATTAATGTATATATATTGGGTTTAACTTTATAAATATACACATATTGGGTTTGGTTTTATAAATGTACATATAGTGGGTTTAATTTTATAAATGTATATATATTGGATTTAATTTTATAAATGTATATATATTGGATTTAATTTTATAAATGTATATATATTGGATTTAATTTTATTAATGTATATATATTGGATTTAATTTTATTAATGTATATATATTGGATTTAATTTTATTAATGTATATATATTGGGTTTAACTTTATAAATATACACATATTGGGTTTGGTTTTATAAATGTACATATATTGAGTTTAATTTTATAAACATGCATGTATTGAATTTAATTTTATATATTTACATATATTAGGTTTAATTTTATAAATATTTATATATATAAGATGGAATTTTGTAAAGGTACATATGTTGGATTCAATTTTATAAATGTACAAATATTGAATTTAATTTTATAAAATGCATGTATTGGATTTAATTTTATAAAATGCATGTATTGGATTTAATTTTATAAATATGCATATATTGAATTTAATTTGATTTATATATATATATATATATATATATATATATATATATATATATATATACTAGCATGGGTGTCCGACGTTGCCCGGGTGTGAGGTGTGTGCTGAGACAAAAAAAAACAAAAAATCCGTCAATTTTTTTTTAACTTTGACCCCTATTATGACCTCTTAACATTTATGGTTTAGGGCTATAATCAAGTTATTAAGTTAGATCCATGTCCAAGGAACCTATATCTAAAATTGCAAGTTTTTAGACCCAAAATTGTCGGAGGAGATTGGTAGAGTTCTCAAAGGTGAAATCGTTGAACTTTGACCCCTTAACAGCCCAATTTCTGTCCGAAAACGATCACATAGATTTTCCCAAATCTCAGTACCTTGTATATCAAATTTCGAATCAGTAGACTAAAATTGACAGTTATTATGTAGGGAAATGTACACAGACAGACAAACACGTTCACTTTTATAGAGAAACTTGTATTTCAGCCCAGCGTTGCCCGGGTGTTTGGATGTGTATGTTGAGCAAAAAAAAAAAAAAAAAGTGGTAGTAGGAAGGCAGGCTTGAACCCGTACCGCAAAGGAGGAAAATAACGGGAAAACAAACCTGCCGTCTTTGCGGTTACGACCACCGCCAAACCTGAAGTGACTTATGTTTACATTAAGGCTACACAATAGAAAAGAGAGGATATCTTGCAAAAATATCAGCAAGAATAGCGACCCCCCCCCCGTAGAAAAGTACCTAGTTGAAGACGAAGATATTAATGTTTTTAGCCAATTTTTCGATATTTGTCATATGAAAGGTCCAACTTCAAAACGATACTGATCTTGTAAAATTAAATATTTATAAAATTTGGTAAAATCTATCGCCTCTGTCGAAAGTTTTAGGTAGACATGCTAACAAACAAACATACATACATTTATATATTGGTAACTAAAAAATTTCGACCTAAACTGATGAAAAAGCTTGCCCTATCTCTGAATACCCTGTATGTAAAATTTCAAATGTTTAGACCAGAAATTGTCCGAATAATTAGGTAGAGACCGCAGAGGTCAAATTTCTTTTAACTTTGACCCCTATTATGACCCCTTAAAATTTATTCTTTTGGGCTCAAATAAAGTTATTAAGTTAGATCAATGACCAAGGAACCTATATCGAAAATTTCAAGTGCGTAGACCCAAAAAAAAGCGGTCAATTTTTTTAACTTTGAACCCTTAACATTTATTGTTTTGGGCTCAAATCAAGTTATTAAGTTAGATCCATCTCCAAGGAACCTATATCTAAAATTTCAAGTGTTTCGTTGAACTTTGACCTTTTAACAGCCAAATTTCTGGCCGAAAACCGATCACATAAATTTTCCCAAATCTCAGTACACTGTATATCAAATTTCGAGTCTGTAGACTAAAAATTTACAGATTTATTGCTTAGGGAAATGTACACAGACAGACACATAGATACACACAGAGCGGAAAAAAGAGGAAGGGAACAAGGGGGAGAAGTGGGAGGGGGGTGCAGACAACCTTTCCCCCTTGTTCCCTCCCCTGACATCATTCACACTTTCATCCCATAACAACGAACATTTCTGTAAAAGTCTGAGGAAGCCACAGACGGCCAAAAAAACGGCCGGGTAGCTGAAACAATAATGTAACTTAACAGAAAGATACGGTAATGAAAAATAAAACACATATTTGCTCTACAACAGTATTGAGCACTTTCTTCAGTTTTTATTAATTATCATTTCTACTAAATATATATATATATATATATATATATATATATATATATAATGGATTTAATTTTATAAATGTGCATATATTTGATTTAATTTTATTAATTAACATATATTGAGTTTAATTTTATGAATGTACATATATTGGGTTTAATTTTATAAATGTACATATATTGGATTTATATTTATTTTTATATATAATGTACATATTGAATTTATTTTTTTATATATGTTCATATATTGGATGTAATTTTATAAATTTTATAAATATATGTGTGTGTATGTATATATATATATATATATATATATATATATATATAAATTTGGTTTAATTTTATAAATGTACATATATTGGATTTAATAAAAAATAAACAGTTATTTTATAAACTTTCATATATTGAATTTATTTTAATTAATGTACGTTTATTGGATTTAATTTTATAAATGTACATATATTGTATTTAATTATATATATATATATATATATATATATATATATATATATTGATTAAATTTTACAAATTTACATATATTGGATTTAATTTTACAAATTTACATATATCGGATTTCATTTTATAAATATAAAAATTATTCGCTCAAATGATGAAGGTAATATCAATTTACCTTATAAGTATTGATGATGATGCTGGTGATGATTTAACGACCCCGTTTTCTATCTTCTAGTTCTTCCATCTTGCCCTTTCTTCATCTCCGGGTTTGGAGACGGGGAAGGGATGCTGCTACTATTTTCACTGCTTTTATGGAGCATGCTGACAGCAACGCAGCATTTCTCCATACGACATCGAAATATTTCAATATTTCAATGCCTTAGAATAATAATGTCGAAAATTTGCTGATCACACACACACACACACACACACACACACACACACACACACACACACACACACACACACGAAGAAGAAGAAGAAATTGAAGAAGAAGAAATTGAGGAAGAAGAAATTGAAGAGGAGGAAGAAGACATTGAAGAAGAGGAAGAAATTGAAGAGGAAGAAGAAGAAGAAGAAATTGAAGAGAAAAAATTGAAGAGGAGGAAGAAGACATTGAAGAAGAGGAAGAAATTGAAGAGGAAGAAGAAGAAATTGAAGAGAAAAAATTGAAGAAGAAAAGAAATTGAAGAGGAGGAAGAAGACATTGAAGAAGAAATTGAGGAAGAAGAAATTGAAGAGAAAAAATTGAAGAGGAGGAAGAAGACATTGAAGAGGAAGAAGAAATTGAAGGGAAAAAATTGAAGAAGAAAAGAAATTGAAGAGGAGGAAGAAGACATTGAAGAAGAAATTGAGGAAGAAAAAAATTGAAGAGAAAAAATTGAAGAGGAGGAAGAAGACATTGAAGAGGAAGAAGAAATTGAAGGGAAAAAATTGAAGAAGAAAAGAAATTGAAGAGGAAGAAGACATTGAAGAAGAAATTGAGGAAGAAAAAAATTGAAGAGAAAAAATTGAAGAGGAAGAAGAAGACATTGAAGAGGAAGAAGAAATTGAAGGGAAAAAATTGAAGAAGAAAAGAAATTGAAGAGGAGGAAGAAGACATTGAAGAAGAAATTGAGGAAGAAGAAATTGAAGAGAAAAAATTGAAGAGGAGGAAGAAGAAGACATTGAAGAAGAAGGTGAAGAAAAAATTGAGGAAGAGGAAGAAGAAGAAATTGAAGAAGAACCCCAATGAAGTTATTGAGGGGGTTCCTTTTCCTGGGATCTTAAGTAGTTTTTAAACATCATATCTAATTGTTCTATGTTTACCAACTTATTTTTTTGTTTAAAATATATCTATACCCATATATATATATATATATATATATATATATATATATATATATATATATATAGTAATAGTAGTATAGATATCCATATTAAAAACCTGTTTTCAATTTATTTAAAAAGAAAATACAACTTTTATATATGGATCGTGGAATTGCATTCATCTGCAAAAGATCTAGCTAATTTGCATATTCTTTTAAACATTCATTTTAATTAATTCCCTATTTGTTTTTTTCGGTTTTCTTATGGGATGATCATCTTTCGTTAACTATTACGGGTAATTATATTCATGCAGATATTCTACATGATTTATACTTGCGTAAAAAGGTTATAGTAAACACAAACCTCTTTCTATATATATTTATGTATGCGTGTGTATATATATATGTTTAAAAAATTTTGCCTACCAAACTCCTCTGTCAAATTTTGGTCTACAGACATGAAACTTCATATATAACATATTCAAACGTATGCAAAATTTTTTTATAATCTGGTAGATTAATGTCTATTCAATAATAATCTGCTGAAAAACTGATAAAAATAAAAAAAAAATCTGGGGGAGGGGGTCTTGCTCGTATACGTCAACCCTGTTTTTATCCATACTCCTAGAAATTTTTTTTTTTTTTGTGTGTGTGTATTGATATTCATATTAAAAACCTGTTTTCAATTTATTTAAAAAGAAAATACAACTTTTATATATGGATCATGGAATTGCATTCATCTGTAAAAGATCTAATTTTCATATTTTTTTAAACATTCATTTTAATTAATTTCCTATTAGTTTTTTTCGTTTTTCTTATGGGATGATCATCTTTAGTTAACTATTGCGTGTAATTATATTCATGCAGATATTCTACATGATTTATACTTGCATAATATTTGCGTATTTTTTTAAGTGTTTATTTTAATTAATTCCCAATTAGTTTTTTTCGGTTTTCTTATTGGACTAGCGGGGGTACCCGGCGTTGCCCGGGTGTTTGTAGGTGTGTGTGGTGTTAAATAAAAAAGAACCCGGGGGGGGGGGGGGTAGGATCGAACCGGAAGCCCTGAGGCAAAGTTTGAAAATAAAATCGGCCAACCAGAATGAGTTTGTGAAAGATGTTTGAATTTATTTAAGTAAGAACCAAATTGACAGGTGCGCACCCGGAAGTCGTTGAGCGTTACGACGACGACGATGTAGGTTTGTTTGTTATAAGCGAAGTAAAAAAAAAAAGAAAACAATGTTAAAACTTTAGCGTGGGGGGAGGGAGTAATCAAAACATCGAAAAAAAAAACACAAAAAAACTAACGTAAGGCAAACGAACAATGAAAACAGAAAAACGAATGTTATGTGAAAAATGGCTTGAATAAGCCTGTTTCGATATTAAAATTGAAAAAATTGGTGGATACCCGGGTGTTTTTGGGTGTGTGGTCGGGGGTGGATAGTGAAGTAAAAAAAAAAAAACAACAGAAAAACTAACGTAACGTGAAAAATGGCTTAAATAACACTGGTTCAATATTTAAATTTAAAAAATCGAAAAAAAAAAGAAGACATCTCACACCACGATTCGAACCCAAAACATTTAGATAATGAACCAACGCGCTAATCAACTGAGCTAACGCGACGTACATGAAATTTGTTCAGTTTTTCAACTACTTAAAGTAAATCAGGTCATGACGTCATCTGACGCATGCGTAGAACCGACGTTGTCACGAGAAGACCGTTTTTGTTGGACCCCCCCCCTGTCGAAAATTGTCGAGTTCGGGATGAAAAAATGAACGTTTTTGGCCAATTTTTCGAGCGAAGGATGGGGCATCGATATGATACCGAGTTTGTGAATTTTCGTCGTGTCTGTCGAAAGTTTTTAGCAGACACACAAACATACACACATACATACATACATTTTCGCTTTTATATATATCATTAGTTAACTACTACGTGTAATTATATTCATGCAGATATTCTACATGATTTATACTTGCATAATATTTGCGTAAAAAGTTTACAGTAAACACAAAATTGTTTCCATATATATTTATGTATACGTATATATTTTTGTTTAACAAATTTTGCCTAGCAAACTTCTAGAGTTTTTGGTCTATAGACATGAAAAAATTTTGACTACCCAACTCCTCTGTTTGTTTTAGGTCTACATACATGAAACTTAATATATAGGGTATTTGAACATGTGAATCTTTTATATTTGGGTTTTAGCCAGGGAAAAGGTGGTTGAGGAAGCAAGAAATGGGACGTGGGGGGGGGGGAGAAAAAAGATATGATAAAAATCCAGTGGGAAAGATGGTAAAATCCAGAACACGAAAAATCCAAAAACCGATTTGATTTGGGAATCTTAAGTAGGATGATCCCCAGTGTGTTTGGAGTATTATGGTGAATGAGAACTTTAGCTAGGATGAAGCATTGACTAGCAAAGGTAGAGGGACGAGGATGACCATAGACACCTTATCTCCAATTTTTGAGTGGCATTGTGCCTAATTTTTTTTTTGTTTATTTTTTGTTTTGTTTCCAAAATTTCAAAAAAAATTAAAAGTAATATATAACTCTAATTGTCGTGGATATTTTCACGTCACATTTCTTTCTTTCTTTTTTTTTTTTTTTAAAGGCTCAGATACCCCTTATCCTCGAGTGGTCTCTGGGGGAACGGCTCATCAAGAACTTGTTTACATTGAACTTGAAAACAGCCATATTGTAGTCAGCTGGCAAGCAGGGAAACGGAACAGAGTTCTGCGGGCATACAATTCTAAGAAAGAAACTTTGTTCATGGAATCTATATTTAGGTTTAAGCACTAAGGATAAAGAATGGGAGGGGGGATTATTGATACTGGTTTTAACTAGACGAGTGATTTTTGAGAAAGTTTGTTTAGTTTATAGATTGGAGCTCAGACGAGCACTTGCCATGAAAATAACGAAAAAAACAGAGACAGGCTCGTAACTTCTCTTCTGTGAGAATCATCAGTGCCCGGTCAATAGCCGGTGACCTTACCGAAACCTAGTAGACTTTCAGATGGCATCGCGTTTATTTATTTTATTTATTTTTTTAAATAACAAATGAATGGAATTCTATTTATATTGAGTAGATGCCATTCGTGTTTGTAGAAGAAATATATAAATATTTATTTCAATTCGTTTTGTTGTCGCCGGTGGAAGTATGGGAAACCCAGAAAAAATAAGCCCCCGGCCACATTCACCCTCCAAGTAATAAAGATTGTAACCGATAAATCTGTGCTCTTATCAATACAAATGTTATTTCCAAATTTAGTGTGATGGACGAACAAAAGGCTATTTTAAACGAAAAACTAGCAATATTCGAACCTGGTTTTGAAGCCTTGAAACTGGCGAAATTCGAACGTGATTTTGAAATCTTTAAACTAGTGAAATTCGGACATGATTTTGAAGCCCTTGAACTGGCGCAATTATAACATAATTTAGAATTCTTTAAACTGGCGAAATTCGAACGTGATTTTGAAATCTTTAAACTGGTGAAATTTGAACGTAATTTTGAAGCCCTTAAATTGGCGAAATTCGAACGTAATTTTGAAGCCCTTAAATTGGCGAAATTCGAACGTAATTTTGAAGCCCTTAAATTGGCGAAATTCGAACGTAATTTTGAAGCCCTTAAATTGGTGAAATTCGAACGTAATTTTGAAGCCCTTAAATTGGTGAAATTTGAACGTAATTTTGAAGCCCTTAAATTGGTGAAATTCGAACGTAATTTTGAAGCCCTTAAATTGGTGAAATTCGAACGTAATTTTGAAGCCCTTAAATTGGCGAAATTCGAACGTAATTCTGAAGCCCTTAAATTGGCGAAATTCGAACGTAATTTTGAAGCCCTTAAATTGGCGAAATTCGAACGTAATTTTGAAGCCCTTAAATTGGTGAAATTCGAACGTAATTTTGAAGCCCTTAAATTGGTGAAATTCTAACGTAATTTTGAAGCCCTTAAATTGGCGAAATTCTAACGTAATTTTGAAGCCCTTAAATTGGTGAAATTCGAACGTAATTTTGAAGCCCTTAAATTGGTGAAATTCGAACGTAATTTTGAAGCCCTTAAATTGGCGAAATTCGAACGTAATTTTGAAGCCCTTAAATTGGTGAAATTCGAACGTAATTTTGAAGCCCTTAAATTGGCGAAATTCGAACGTAATTTTGAAGCCCTTAAATTGGTGAAATTCGAACGTAATTTTGAAGCCCTTAAATTGGCGAAATTCGAACGTAATTTTGAAGCCCTTAAATTGGTGAAATTTGAACGTAATTTTGAAGCCCTTAAATTGGTGAAATTCGAACGTAATTTTGAAGCCCTTAAATTGGTGAAATTCGAACGTAATTTTGAAGCCCTTAAATTGGTGGAATTCGAACGTAATGTTGAAGCCCTTAAATTGGCGAAATTCGAACGTAATTTTGAAGCCCTTAAATTGGTGGAATTCGAACGTAATTTTGAAGCCCTTAAATTGGTGGAATTCGAACGTAATGTTGAAGCCCTTAAATTGGTGGAATTCGAACGTAATGTTGAAGCCCTTAAATTGGCGAAATTCGAACGTAATTTTGAAGCCCTTAAATTGGTGGAATTCGAACGTAATGTTGAAGTCTTTAAACTGGCGAAATTTTGATTGGTTGATTGGTTTTACAACATATCAACCTTTTTCGGGGTTTCTCATGCTGAATGCAGTAATATAGAGATACACTTTTTTTTTTGCTTCAAATATTTATTCATGGTGTTTGGCGAAATTTGGACAGGATTTTGAAGCCTTTTAACTGACGAATAGAAATGTTTTTGTTTTCATAATAGTGTTGAGCTATAAGATAAGTTATTTTTCTACAGTCTAAAGAAAGGTGGCTTTATTCTATTGACTTAAATTTGTTATGGAATGTTTTGGTGGTTTGTACAAAGATTGCAGGAACAGGGGACATAACTCAGACTACTTATTTTAGAAAGCGTATTTTAGAAAGCTAGTTTCAATTTTTGTTTATTTAAAAAAAAATTTTTTGATATAAATTTGCAAACAACTGGGAATTATTCAAATTTTAATTAATCTAATTAAAGTAGTTTTTGTTCTTGTTTTTTGTTTAAGTAAATTGGTACTCTGCACTTATTTGTACAGCGTTGAAATAATAACGTTATTATTTAAAAAGCCATTCTTAACATACGGAGGGGAGGGTGTTTTGTAACTATTCTGTACTTTCATCTAACAATTTAATTTAAAAATAATTTTTTTTCAAGTTAAAACGTGAAGAAATCTTCAAGTTTTAATCAGTTTAATGTTTCGGTACTTCTACACTATTGGGACGAAATTTCGGAAATCGTGAAACCGAATTTCACATGAAAACAATGGTATCTACGTATTCCTTGTATGTTAAAGATGATTATATCCAAAAATTACGAAAATCGATAAGGTAGAAAATTATTAAAAAAAAAAAAAAGAATTTGATGAAAACGATTGTAAGACGCAGGAGAGTTTAAAAGGGAGGTAATTTTCCGTTTCGATTCAAACAAGATGGCTGCAATTTTTAACCTGCTTACACGATTAAAGTTTTTTTTTTTTAAATAATTCGGTAATATACAGGTAATTTCGGCTGCATAATTTTAGAGCTAACATTTATCGTCAGTAGAAACCATTGTTTATTTTTTTTTTATCTGAAAACTCCATTTATCGACTACAAAATTTCGTCCCAATAGTGTAGAAGCGCCAACGTTTCTGCTGTTTGATTAAATTAATATTTCTTCAGTTTTTTTTTTTTTTTTTTTTTAAAGAAATTAAGGTAAATTTTTTGTGACATGCCCTAGCGTATTATAAACACCCAATTCCCCATGTTAAGAACGGCTTTCGGAATACCCCCCTCCCCACCTTAAAAGCCGTTCTTAACATGGGGAGGTGGGGGGGTGTTTATACCGAAAACCGTTCTTAACACGGGGTGGTTAGGGGTGTTTATACTACGCTGGGGCAGGTCGTAAAAAAATAAAAAATACCGAAATTAATTTTATTAATTTCTTGTTTGTTAAACTGATTTATCTCCCTTGTTTCACGAATTATCTCCCTTATTTGATCTGTCGCCTTTTTTCGTTTGTTTCGTACGAGCATTTACTGCTTTAAAATATTGATAAGTTATCAATATTTAAAAATTTTCGTCAGTGCGCGATTCTGATGGAAGTCCACGCGTCCGATGACCTTTATCGCTACTACTGATGATACTCCGCTAGTAGACATAATTATGAGTACAGATGATCGCATGAGGAGGATTTTTATATCGAACAATGGATGAACGGATATAGATCACATTTTTGTTTATTTTCATACATATAAACAGTTTTTCTATTTATGTAGGTGACCAAACACCACATTAAAAAAAAGTCGCCAACCAAAAGTAAAGGTTTCTATAGCCCGGGGAGGGAGGGAGAGAGAGAGAGAGAGAGAGAGAGAGAGAGAGAGAGAGAGAGAGAGAGAGAGAGAGAAAGAGAGAGAGAGAAGGAAGGAGTATGTGATTGAATGGAAAAGAAAGAAAAAAGAAAAACAAACTGGTTATAACATGATTTCAAAATTCTGCGGATCTCCTTCCCTTCTCTCGTTATTAATATTTTCGTCGGTGCTCGCCATTGTGGAAACATCACCCGTCCAACTTCTGGTGACCTTGCCACTACCCTGCACTTTGTGCCATTACCAAAAGGAGTTTACCATTTTTCCAGAGAAGGATCCATGGATAACAGTACCGTCTTCAATAACAACATCACATCCGTTTTATATTTTTTGGATGGCATAAGGTGAGCGTCGGTGTTGTTCTTGTTTATTTATTTATTTTTTTATTTCTTCGGAATAGAGGCCGCGTTTTTTTCCCCCCTTTCCTTCCCCCACCTTTTTATAAGAAAATGAAAATTAATTCTTATTTTAGTCACGTAAATTATCTACGGTGAAACTGTTTTCAGTAATGCACCTTATTCTATGGATTTTTTTTGGGGGGGGGTACTTTTTTAGGCGATTACGTTTTATATTTTTTGGATGGCATAAGGTGAGCGTCGGTGTTCTTGTTTATTTATTTATTTATTTATTTTTTCGGAATAGAGGCCGCGTTTTTTTTTTTCCTTTCTTTCCTTCCCTCACCTTTTTTTAAGAACTTAAAGAAAAATTAAAGTTAATTCTTATTTTAGTCACGTAAATTATTTACGGTGAAACGGTTTCCAGTAAATGCACCTTATTCTGTGTATTTTTTTTTGTGGGGGGGTCTACTTTTTTAGGCGATTACGTGTGATTTTACGACCTTTCCACTCTGACTTAGGGTTAGTGGTAAAGAAATCAACTGTTCTAAAAAGTTAAATTTAGCGTAGAACGATGCTGTTGCTGTTCTATCTACAAACTGATACCCCACTTTGATTTCTTAAATAATTGTCTAGAGACCACGCTATTTTTATTTTGTATTTTTTTTTTTTTTGTAAATAATAACTTGCTAGTGCACTAATGATGCGCGTTGAAATAATAACGTTATTATTTAGAAAGCCATTCTTAACATGGGGAGGGTGTTTTGTACCTAATCTGTACTTTAAACCTTACAATTTAATCAAAACATATCCTAAAAACTTTAATGAATCTTGAAAATACTATTTAAAAAAAATAGCGCGGCGGATCAGTAAGTACACTAGCACCAATAATAATAATAATAATAATAATAATTTGGGACCTTGAAGAGGATTTTTGCCACCCAAATTTTAGTACATCCAAGGATGGAGTATTGTTGCCATATCTGGGCAGGAGCTGCTAGAAAGGTCATATCCTGCCTTGACAGAGTTCAAAATAGACTTTGTCGCCGCTTTATCGTTATTTTCATGGCAAGTGCTCGTCTGGGGTCCAATCTATGGTACCCCCTCGCCCCTCACCGAACTTTCACAATAAACACTCGTCTACCTAAAAACACTGTCGATAATTTTCCCCACTCTTTATCCCTACCTAAATCTAAACGTAGATTCCATGAACAAAGTTTCTTTCTTAGAACTCAACTGCACGCCTGTGGAACTGTCTTCCTTTTGCCTGCTTTCCAGCTGACTTCAAGTCCAATGTAAACAAATTCTTGATGAGCCGTTCCATTTAAGTTAACAAATTTATCGAATTTCCATTACTAATGATTATTGTATTGTCCAATTGACTACTGTACACTAACCCTTATTCTCGAGTGGCCTCTGGGCCTTGATAAGTGGTGATTCTTGTATAAAAAAAAGAAAAAAAAGACCAATGTTCGCCGCCAATGAGAAATCAATAGTAAGCGACTCGTCGTACGATAACGCAAATTCATCTTCAAAGATGGCGAGTACTAGAAATCTGGAGAGACTTGTTGTCACTCAGACTCCAGAGAACACCAAAATCTTTGATGATGGCCTGTGTGACTACACCTAGTGAGTAAATAATAATATTAATAATAACAATAGTCAAGGAATGTGGAACAATTGAAGAGGAAAAGCACCAACCACACCTCCACTAGAAGGGTGCGAGTGTACTGGAACTTTGGGGAGGCATAGTGTCACATAAATACCAGAGAAGACAAACGGCTGTTGTTAACGACAGATCAATGGTAAACTGCTGTTGGGATAATGCAAAATGATTTGTATTATTTAAGGATAGTGTCTAGTTAGCATCTAAGTTTGTTTTTTTATTTTTATTTTAGTTCAGTTAGTTTTCAGAGATCCCTTTATGGTTGCTATTCGTACTTCCTTACAGCTTGGTGTTCCAGGGATTGTTTTCTTGTCCCTAATTAACCATCTAAATATGTTATATATCTTTCTTGTGGTTTCTTGTTCTTACTGGATTCCAGGAGAATAATTCATCTAGTCTGTTGGAGTATCCAGTTTTGGGCTGTTACTTGAGGTAACATCACTTGAAAAAGGTGCACAATTCCTTGTAAAAACCAGTGTTGGTTAATTATAGGGGTGAGTGGCATGGGTGATTCTCGTTCAAGTCCAACATAAACAAGTTCTTGATAAGCCGTTCCACTTAAGTTAACAAATTTACCGAATTTCCATTACTAACGATTACTATATTGTCCAATTGACTACTGTACACTCTTAACCTTTATCCTCGAGTGGTCTCTGTGCTATGATAAGTGGTTATGCCTATGTAAAAAAAAAAAAAAGGTCCATCGAAAAAGAGGTGGAGGGTCTCGGAAATCTGTGGATACTTGTCACCCAGGCTCCAGGGAAAACTACCGGTTTTTGTCGGTGATTAATCTCAGATGATGAGAACTCCCAGTGGGTACAAATAAGGGCGGACGTTGTCGAGAGTGCCCCCCCCCCCGCTAAATTCCACAATTTTCACTTTTTTTTTTTTAAACTTTTTTCCTGTTAATATCATCGATATTCCCGAGTGGCCTCTAGGCCTTGATAAGTGGTGATGCCTATTTTTATATATATATAAAAAAATTTCATAACTTTTTACGTGGGAGTTCAGTTTTCAATTATAACGTTGTACTAAATGGAACACGAACTTTGTGACCACGATGAATAGATAGATACATATATGAGAGAGAAAGGGAGGGGTAGATACATAGATGAGAGTAGGAGGAGGGAAGAGAGGGGGAGGGGTAAAGAAATCTTCCTTTTTTAAATCCTCCGTTCTAACCCTTACCTTCCGGTCACATCAGAGAGAGTTGCCATGTTTTTTTGTTTTTTTCATCGTGGTCACAAATTTCGTGTTCAATTTAGTACGTTATAATTGAAAACTGAATCCCCACGTGAAAAGTTATGAAAAAAAAATTTTTTTTTCCATTTTTTTTTTTTTTAAATAATCTGAAACTTAAGTTTGTAATCAATGATATTAACAGAAAAAAAATAAATAAATATGACAATTGTGGAATTTCGAAGGGGGGGCGGCACTTTCGACTACGTCCGCCCAAATAAGGTTTAATTTAAGAATCAAGATTTATTGTTTACTTCCGATTATCAAGGGATAAGATTTCATTGTATGGAAGGCCAAAGACCAAAATTTACTTTTAAAATTGTTAAGAAACGGGGCGGACGTACACGAATGAGGCCCCTCTAGCGAAATACGCATCAATTCCGATGTTGTTCACAGTTTATTTGAGGGAGCGCCTAGTTTATTTATTTATTTATTATGGCTTGAACTTAGCGCTTTTTCGGATTTATTTATGTATTTTTGATGGATATTTGTTTTGGCATGAACTTTGCGCTTTTCGGATTATTTTGTTATATGATTTTTTTTTTTTTGTTTTTTTGGATGGCTGCATATCTAGAAAGGCTTATAACATGACAAATGAAAAAAATATTAAATCATTTTGAAACATTTTTAGAGCATGTGGATAAAAAATATGGTAATTAAAAAAAAAAAAAAAATCTCCCACTCTTAAATGCTATTTATTTTTTTCCTTTTCAAAATTTCTTTTTTGATATTATTCAGAAAAGCCTTTTAAACGTATTAGGCAGGGAAAAAAAAGCAGATCATTTTTTTTTGAGGGGTTAAATGATAGTGTCAGAAACCGATCTTAAGAGTGTGTAAAAAAAAAATTGAATAATTCGACCTCCTATCTTTACAAGTTTATAACTACTTGAAAAATGTAATTCAAACCTTAATTTTTTTTTCAATTAAAGGAGCAAAAACCAAATTAAAAAAAAATAACAGGTTTAATAGCAAATTATGCAATATTTGTTTGTTTTTTTAAATCGGTTTTCTTTAAAAAAAAATTTGAAGAAACTCAACGAAATTTTACTTACTTCGATTATAAAAAATCGATATAAATTCCAAAAAATCACTTACCTATAAAAAAATACTATTCCATGTGTAGTTCCATTCTTCATTGTTAAGAATTTATCCATATTTATATTTTAAATTCCATTTATTTTTTAAAATAAAAGAATTTTTTAAATGACTATTTGAAAAAGGCTCCATTACGTAAGCATTTTTACATTCTTATCGGAAGTACTGGTTTGTTCTCGTTTAGAACTATGGATGGACAGAAGGAAGTAAAACCCACACGTTCGCGTAGGCCGTCTAGGCTTGTGCGTGAAGAAAGTTTGTGCCTTAAAAAGAAAAAAACAGTTGAGGACGTTTTTTTCTTTATCAAAGTAATTTTTGATTTAATATATTTTAATTCTTTATTGAGTGAATTTTTTAAAAAAATATCAAAACAAAAAAAAGAAAACATTGAATGAAATAGAAAAAATTGTCGTCAGCGTCCCATACTAACTGTACAATATAATCAGAACAGGCTTCAAAAAAAAAAAAAAAAAAAAAATTGTGTTTTTTTTTAAAGAAAGGGTTTTACACTTTGGACTTTACATGTAAATTTCCCCAAAACACCTTTTTTTTGTTTTAATTTACAATATATTATTTATAGATCTTTTATCTTCAATTTGTGATATATAGAACTTTGGTGAGTAAATTAATTATTAAAATTTTAATAGACATTTCAAAGGGGGGGGGTGAATTAAAAAAAACGTTTGTCTAAAATATTATGTTCAGTTTATTGTAAAGAGCATAAAATTTCACATTGACCCTGAAAATATCGTAAAAATTGAACCAATAGAAAAATTTTGATAGATTTTTAAAGTTTAAAAATTGAAAAATATTGAACTCGTAAAAATCAATTAATTTCATTACAGTTTTTTAAAAAATAAATAATAATATTTCTATTATTTTTTTTTTAAACAACTTTAATAGTTTATTTTGGAAGTATAATCCATAAAGAAAATAAATAACCCACTTTTAAAAGAGAAATTACGAGTTTTTATATTTTATTCGCAGTTTCGTGTCAGGGGTGTCAAAAATTCCCCCAAAATTCTGATACACCTAGTTAAACGATGCTGGGGCCAAAAAATTGACCAAAAAAATCCCCAATAAGCTTTTTTTTGTGGGGGGGGGGGTCTGTTTTGAACAATTGAAATTGAATTTTTTTATTTTTGAATAAAAAATAATTAAAACAAAAACATCGAGTTTTTTTTTTTTTTTTTTTTATTCAAGGAAATAAAAGGTACTCATGCACTAGGTGTGTCAGAATTTTTTGGGAATTTTTGACACCCTTAACACAAAACTGCGAATAAAATATACAAAACTCATAATTTCTCTTTCTAAAGTGGGTTGTTTAATTTCTTTATGGAATATGCTTCCAAAATAAACTATTAAAGTTTTGTGAAAAATAATAGAAATATTATTTTTTTTATTTTAAAAAACAGTGTTTACAAAGTGTCTGCGTGTGTTCATACAGCCATTTTTTTTTACGTAATGAAATCAATTGAATTTTACGAGTTAAATTTTTTCAATTGAAAAATCTATTAAAATTTTTCTATTGGTTCAATTTTTACAATATTTGCAGGTTTAATGTGAAATTTTATGCTCTTTCCAATAAACTGAATATAATATTTTAGACAAACGTTTTTTTTTAAATTCACCCCCTCCCATTTGAAGATAAAAGATTAATAATCTAAATTAAAACAAACAAAAAAATAGTTTTATGCAAATTTACCTGTAAAGTCAAAAGTTTAAAACCTTTTTTTTAAAAAGACCACATTGATTTTTTTTTTTTTAGTGAAACCTCACATTTTTAAAATTTTGTCCTGAAAAGATTGAATACCTACAACAATTTTTTCTGCTTCATTCAATGTTTTTTTTTTTTTTTTTTAGATTAAAAAAAGAAATCACTTCATAAAGAAGAAATAAAATATATTAAATGAAAAACTCATGTTTTTCTTTAAGAGAATAAAAAAAAAATGGAAAATTGATCGAGTGGAATTTTTTTAAACGGCAAAGACTGATAAGTGAAATGGGATCATTTTTCAACTATGGTGGCCCATATTTACTAACTTTTGTTTACAGCAAACACATGCCAGAAATGGAAAGGGGAGATTAATTCTGGTGCTTACAGGCCACCGAAGTTCTCAATTGAAAGAAAGGGAGACATTTGTCTCCTCCTCCTTCCAGTTGCCGTATTTTTTGAATCCTTGCTTAAAAAAATATTTTATTTAAAAAGGACATGGAATATAAGTATGAATATGGATAAATTCTTAACAATGAACAATGGAAGTACCCATTGAATAGTATTTTTTATAGGTAAGTGATTTTTTGGAATTTATGTATATTTTTTATAATCGAAGTAAGTTAAAATTCGTTGATTTTCTTGAAATCTTTATTAAAGAAAACCGATTTAAAAAGACAAATATTGCATACTTTGCTAGTAAACCTGTTATTATTTTCAAATTTGGGCTTTGCTCCTTTTATTGAATAAAACAATTAGGGTTTAAATTACGTTTTTCAAGTAGTTATAAACTTCGAAAGCACTTATTAAGACTGGAGGCTACTCGAGGATAAGGATGGGTTGATTGTTTTTATTTTACGGTATATCAACCCTTTTTAGGTTATTTAATTCCGAATCCAGTGATTTTGAAGAAAAAATTTTAATAGAATATCTTTTTTTTTTTCAAGTCAGTTTCTATTTAAGCCATAGTTGGGACCCTAACAGGTACTACCACTCCGGGTCAGAGTGGATCTGGGAGCAACGGTAATTAAGGGGTGGCTCCACACTCCTCAATGTCCGCAAGCTGGGGCCTCACCATCGGATATAGGATAAGGGTTAATAAGTGAGACAACAATTGGTGGAACTTGATTAGTTATTTGTTTTCATTTGACTTGAAGAAAACTATGCTGTATTCAACGGGGAAGCAGGCCAGCGGAACATAGGCAGGTAGTTCTAGGATTAAAAAAAAGTTTAGTTAATGGAATTTGCTTTAAGCACAGGCAGAGAATGGGGGAAATTGTTGATAGTGGTTTTAGCTAGATGAGTACCTTTTGCGAATATTTTGCGTGGGATTTAATACGCGAGTAGAGCTAAGTAGTATTATGGAATTATATTTATACATTAACAGCCATGCATATATTTTAATACTATATCTATCTATATATCTCTAAAAGTGAAATCGTCTGTGTGTGTGTTTGTCTGTGTGTGTACATTTCCCTACCAAACTACTCTGTCAATTTTCAGTCTACAGACTCGAGATTTGACAATTATTCAAGTTTTTATTGCACTTATCAAGGCCAAGCGGCCACAGAGTGTACAGTAGTCATTATTAATGGAAATTCAGTAAATTTGTTAACTTAAATGGAACGGCTCATCAAGAATTTGTTTACGTTGGACTTGAAGACAATCATTTTGTAGTTAGTTGGAAAGCAGGCAAAAGGAAGAGAGTTCCACATGCATGCAGTTCTAAGAAAGAAACTTTGTTCATGGAATATATGTTTAGGTTTAGGAACAGATAAATAGTGGGGGAAAATATTGATAGTTTTCTGCTAGACGGGTGTTTCTTGTGAAAGTTTGGCGAGGGGGGGGGCCATAGAATGGAGCTCAGTCGAGCACTTGCCATGAAAATAACGATAAAGCAGAGACAAACTCGCAACATCTCTTATGTGAGAAAGAGGTTGCAGGGAAGAAAAAAGGACATCCTCCTACGAGGCTACGAAGTCTATTTTGAACTCTATCAAGGCAGGACAAGTCCTTTCTAGCAGCTCCTGCCCAGATGTGGCAACAGTATTCCATCCTTGGACGTACCTAGCTCTTATATAGATAGAGAATTGCATCAGCAGTGAGATATCTACTGGATCGATAGAAGGATCCCACCATTTTTCCAGTGGCCTTGGCAACAGATTTGATGTACGTATTCCATTTAAGATCAGGAGTAAAGGTCAAGCCCAGAAGCTTGTCAAAACATGAGGCCTCCCCAAGAACCATTTATTTCTGTCTTAGATGTGCTACCATAAATGGTAGTGTTATCAGCATAAATGTCTATAAATGATGTAAGGATGTGATTTGGAAGATCATTAATGTAGATCAGGAAAAGAGTTTGGCCCAGGATGGACCCTTAAGGGACTCCAGCATTAATACTGTGAGCTTCTGATTTTTGCCCCTCAACTACTAATCTTATGAACCTATCAGAAAGAAATGATTTAATAATTGAGAAGACATTTCCAGTTATACCATAGCTGGAGATCTTGTGAAGTAAACCTTTATGCCATACCCTATCAAAGGCCTTTGATATGTCAAGAGCAATTGCCCTAGAAAGGTTGCCTCCGTCGAGAGATTCACTAATCCTATGAGATATAACTGTAAGCACATCTGCTGTAGATCTAGCAGAACGGAAACCATATTGTGTGTCACTAAGAAGGTTATTTTTGCTGAGCTGGTTGATTACTTCTCTATTTAACACAGATTCCAGCAACTTAGTCATGACGCACAGGAGACTTATTGGCCTGTACTGAGAGGGAGATAGTTTTGTAAGTATGGGTGCTAGTTCTGGTTGAAGTTTTTTCAGGACTATAATTGGAATACTGTCAGGGCCGGTTGCTTTACTAGAATCAAGGTTTTTGATTAGCTTGGCAACATCACGTACAGATATTTGTATTCTGATACATTCTTTTCTCATTTGTTTTATCGGTCTCCTACTTTGTTGGTGTAATCTCTGAGCAGTTTTCTTTTCAATTTTTCCATCCATTTATCTATGATAAAACGGTATACTTTCATAGAAAAAGAAAATCGACTAAATATTTTGAATTTCGTAGATTCCCCAGTGTAGCCTGATGCAATTCTCTATCTATAAAAGAGCCAGGTACGTTTAAGGATGGAGTCCTGTTGCCACATCTGGGCAGGAGCTGCTGGAAAGACCTTAATCCTGTCCTGATAGTTCAAAATAGACTTTGTAGCCTCGTAATGGGGGATGCCCTTTTCTATTCCCTGCATCTTCTTTCCCACAGGAGAGACGTTGCGAGTTTGTCTCTGCTTTATCGTTATTTTCATGGCAAGTGTTCGTCTGAGCTCCAATCTATGGTCCCCACTTGCCAAACTTTCACGAAAAACACTCGTCTAGCCAAAACCACAATCAATAATTTCTCACACTCTTTATCTGTGCCTAAACCTAAATGTAGATTCCATGAACAAAACTTCTTTCTTAGAACTGCACGCCTGTGGAACTCTCTTCTGTTTTCCAGCTGACTACAATTTGGTAGTCTTCAAGTCCAATGTAAACAAATTCTTGATGAACCGCCCCCTTATGTAATTCAATTCACCAAATTCCCACTACTAACGATTACTACTATATTATCCCATTCAATACTATACACTCAATAACCCTTATCCTCGAGTGGCCTCTGGCCCTTGATAAATGGTGATTCCTATGTAAAAAAAAAAATATATATATATGTATGTTTTATTTACAGAAGTTTAGATAAGTCATTGATACCGTCGGTTTCCAACCTGATAATTGAGGAATGTTTTAGATACCCATATCAAGCTCTCTTCGGTCAATACTAATCTGTTTTATAATTTATAATATATATTTTCCAAATAATAAAATGAAAAAAAATTTTTTTTAAATGTCCGTTTAATAGTTTGGATGTTAACCCCCTCCCCCCTCCCCAAAAGAAAAGGAGAACGAAAAAAATAGGAAGAAAGGGGGGGAGAAGAGGGAAAAGGGGGGGAATGAATAATACCGTCTTAATTTCGTATTTTTCCTTATAATAGAGCACTCTGCTGGAATCCTATTTTCCAAAATATAACTAAATATATATATATATATATATATATATATATATACAGTCTTTGAGATTTGAAAAAAAAAAATCACTCGGCCGCCGGTCAAGTGTGAGGGAAAATTTACTCGCCCCAAAATATTTTTACTCGTCCGACTTTGTCTTTGCTTCAGTCAATAATAGTAAATAATTTTACAACAATTCAAGAAATTAACGTGTGTATAATCTAACAAGAAAATATTTGTTTAACTCTTGTAAATCAACTATTTTATTACTACAAACATTTCAGTAAATATTCAACAACACGTTAAAATACAACACCAGTTTCTTTATATAGTATCATTCATATTATTGTTCCATAGAAATAAGAATAATTTCTTCTGATGCTTGGCAGAACGATGCGTTTTTTTCCTCTTTCAAATGTTCGTCTTTACTTTTGTAACCATGAAGTGTATGTAGTTGTAATGTTGAATTTTTTTTCCAAATGAATTTCCAAATCAGAGAACTAAATGAAGGCGACATTTTGACTACACGCTGAATGTGTAAATTTGACCTCTTGTTGACCTTTAGCGTGACCACTGTTTTTTCGACGATATTCCAATGGTCTAATAGCTAGAGATGCAAGAATTCACAAATGATGAGACATAGGTTATTCTAAGTTACGGCATATTTGGGGGTCGTAAAATAAATGAGTTTTTCCTGTTTCTTTATTTAAAGAAATTTTATCGCCTGGCGGGCGAGTGATTTACGACTTTTAGTCGCCCTAAGAAATTTTCAATCGACTGTGACGACCGGTAGTGTAAAGTCTCAAAGGCTGTAATATATATATATATATATATATATATATATATAAAAAGCGAAAATGTGTGTATGTATGTTTGTGCGTCTGCTAAAAACTTTTGACAGACACAAGAAAAATTCACAAACTTGGACTCATATGAAAGCCCCACCTTTCGGACGACAAATATCGAAAAATTGGCCCAAAGTGACCATCAGAAGTGCGTCAACTGATCGATTTTCTGCAGGGGGGGGGAGCCCAAAAAAGTGACATTTTAATGTTAAACATTACATATTTTTAAATCAATTCATAACTGCCCCAAAAAATACGGCCGCCAAGTCTTCTACATAAAGTATACATGCGGCCGTTTATTTTGGGTCAACTTGTATTTAAAACCCGCTGAGTCATGTCACGTGATCTTGACGTCAGCAACCTCTAATGGCGGTTTTAATTTACAATTTAAAAATGTTGTTATCGGTAAAAAAAAATTAATTAAAGCTAAACTATGAACTTCTACGCTATGGCAATGTTACCAAAGTTATTACCACATTCAAAATAGTTAGACTCGATAGTTAAACGAAAAATAATAAGCCCAACATGTGTAGTAAAAAAAAAAAAAATGCTTACAAAAAATATTAACGAACGAAGTTTTTAAAAATAAAAACAGCCAGACACCATTTTCCAGTCTTTAGAGTAAGGCAGACGAAGTGAGAGAGAGAGAGAGAGAGAGAGCGAGAGAGAGAAATCAATACGAAAAATATATAAATGTTTATATCTTTTCTGTGTTTATTTCGTATTTGTTGACGTGTAGGAATACAAAACGTCTTTTGAAAAAAAAAAACAAGAATGTTTCTTTCAAAGGCACATATTTTCAACCAATCCTTCGATTTTCCTCAGTGTGAATGACGAAAATATGAGTGTACGGGCAAGGTTAGCAGCGGGGGTGGGGGGTGGGGGTCACGAGTATAGCCATTAAGAGTAAGATCTATTTGAATACGACCCTTCCATAAATATATAATAGAATTCCATTTGTGTTTTATCTGGCCCAATATGTCTGTGTGCTTTGTGTAAAGTTGTCATATTTATAGATCTCTCTTTATGTAAACGATTCAAATATTTTTTTCAATCGAAAGTTTGTCTTAAAAATAAAATGTTAAAAAAAGAACAAACTCGATTTGACAGGATTTGTCCTCACAAAAAATAAAATAAAAATAAACAAACAGTAGTGTATCATGTGTATTAATAATCTGGTTAATGATTAACGATTGATAGCAAGATTAAGTATGAAGGGCGCTCCAAACGTAATGCCTCCATTTTTTTTTTTTAATTCTGCCCAAATAAATCAGTAAAACATATTTTAATTTATGCAGATTGCGTACAATACGCTTAAACATGATATTTTAATTTATGCAGATTGCATATGTATTATTATAGAATCAATCCTCTATTGATTATTATATACTAGCAGGACCTGTTAACCGGCGTTGCCCGGTCGTACAATACGCTTAAACATGATATTTTAATTTATGCAGATTGCGTATGTATTATTATAGAATCAATCCTCTATTGGTTATTATATACTAGCAGGACCTGTTAACCGGCGTTGCCCGGTCGTACATTACGCTTAAACATGATATTTTAATTTATGCAGATTGCGTATGTATTATTATAGAATCAATCCTCTATTGGTTATTATATACTAGCAGGACCTGTTAACCAGCATTGCCCGGTCGTACATTATGCTTAAACATGATATTTTAATTTATGCAGATTGCGTATGTATTATTATAGAATCAATCCTCTATTGATTATTATATACTAGCAGGACCTGTTAACTGGCGTTGCCCGGTCGTACAATACGCTTAAACATGATATTTTAATTTATGCAGATTGCGTATGTATGTATTATAGAATCAATCCTCTATTGATTATTATATACTAGCAGGACCTGTTAACAGGCGTTGCCCGGTCGTACAATACGCTTAAACATGATATTTTAATTTATGCAGATCGCATATGTATTATTATAGAATCAATCCTCTATTGATTATTATATACTAGCAGGACTTGTTAACCGGCGTTGCCCGGTTGTACAATACGCTTAAACATGATATTTTAATTTATGCAGATTGTGTATGTATGATTATAGAATCAATCCTTTATTGAATACTAGCGGGGGGTACCCGGCGTTGCCTGGATGTGTGGAGGTGTGTGTTTTAACAAAAAAAGTTTTAGTAGGAAGGTAGGATTGAATGCCATAGCCCTGACGCGGAGGTGGAAACAAAAGCCAACCACTTAATCATCTTGGCCACGAATGACAGAGATTGGTTAGCGTGTTAAGTTAAGGGTTATAAAGTGAGTCAAAGAGGTTTGATTGACAGCCACTTAATGAGGAACGTTATGATGACGTGGCAGTATTTTATTTACTGCGGGGCAGCTTTTTGGGGTTTGTTTACTTTGTTTCAATGCGGGGCAGTTTTCGCTTCCCCAAGAGGATGGTGGTGGTGGTGGGGAAACAGCTCCCATTTAAAGGGGGGATGTCCAAATTGAATAGCAACTGTCTGATATAAGGAGACACTCCACATTGATCAAAATCTGATTGCTTCCTGGACGTTCCGACGCGAATGCCGAGAACACGCATCGTTTCAATTTAGTTTCATTTTATTTATACTAAAAAGTCTAAGAAACAGGTGACACAGCGAAATAGCGCAATTTTTATAAAAGTCGATGTAAATAAATCTAGATGCGACGTTCGTTAGCAAATCCTCGATATTATGATTTAGATAAAAAGACTTTGCGAGACATACATAAAATGAATATAAAAGCAAAAATGTGTGTATGTATGTATGTATGTTCGCTTTTTGTGTATGTCCAAGAAAGGATTTTTTTTGGCGGCTTCTCGATTTTTTTTTTTGGCGGCTTGCTCATTTTTAAAACTTTTTATATCACATCACCAACCCCCCCATCTTTTTTTTTTTAAATCGCTATTGCTAAGTTTCCCCCAAAAAAAAACACACACATACACCTACAAATCCCTGGGCAACGCCGGGTACCCCCCGCTAGTTTATATATATGGATTAGTCTGGGTGCCTGGCGTTTCTTGGGTGCTTGAAGGTGTATGTTGAGCAAAAAAAAGAGTGGAGTGTTAGTAGGCAGGCAGGCTTGAATCTGTACCACGTAGGAAGAAAAAAAAATGTGACGTCTTTGCTGTTGCATCCATCGCGCAACTAGAAGTGATGAAGACAAATAGAGGGGATCAATCCATAGCCCTTGAGCCTCTGGAGGGGCATAGGCCATCTACAACTTTTTGTAGATGTTTGTTTACAGGGTGAGGGTGCTGGCCCCACGCCCAACCTTCCCAGAAGGTACATACAGTGCCTAGCCTTCCCAAATGGTCACCCATCTGATACTGGCCAGGTTCAACATTGCTTAACTTTGGTGATCTGGCAAGAACTGGTGTGTCAACGTGTTTGTGCCATACAAAATAGAGGGGATGGTTTTCGAAAATATTGGTGAAAAAAGCAACCCCTCCCAGTAGAAAAGTGCCCAGTTGAGGGTGAAAGAATTAATGGTTTTAGCCAATTTTTCGATATTTGTTGTCCGAAGGGTCAAGCTTTAAAATGATACCAATCTTGTGAAGATCCATGGCCTTTGTCGAAAGTTTTTGTGAGACATGCAAACATGCATACATTTAAACAGACAGGTAAGATCTATAATATTGTTTATATATATATATATATATATATATATAGTTTTGAACTTAAATAGATTCTTTATTTTTCAAGATATCTTTCAGTAATTTTAACACAATTTGATTAAGACATTTGGAAATTTAAAAAACAAAAATCAAATGCAAAATTCAAACAATTTTTATTTATGTTGCCCATTTTCAGCTTTGGATATTTGTGCTCTTTCCAAAACATTATTCATCCATAGTTGTCGTCTCACCATATTTTGGCCGGTTTTGGGTAGGATTGAAACTGCTATCTTCAAATAATTCTCACCTGGAACCGTAGAGATTCAATGTCTCTATCCACTGCGCCACTGACCTCGAAAGGCGATCAAGATTGGATTTTTTGGTCTTATAAATCCGCATTATCTGATCTTCCATGATCGGGTCCGTACCAAATGGTATATATCATTTTAATTGGAATTCATTATTAAGATGAGTATTATTTATTACTTTTTGTTTCTTGCGAACTATTATCATCTGTTGACAGCTATGGATGGCAGTAATTGCTGAGAATGCAGTTGGGAGATTCGAAGTTCCTATCCCGTCGTGGTTACCACCTGACGAAGGCCAGAGGAAAAGTTGGCCGAAACGTTGTGAAACAGCAACTAAAGAGAGATGATTTGTTAACGTTTTATTATCTCCCTTGCTGGTGTAATATAAAATAATCTGAAAAAATTATTTTTTATCTTTAGGATCGTATCGTTTTTATTCTTTTTCTATATTTATCAGATAAACATATCTAAGAACAGTCCCAGACATCTAAATTAGCTTTTGTGTGAAATTTGCAAAAGATAGGCTCAGCCGTTTCGGAATCTATAAGGAAGGAACTCACACACTTGCCAAAAAAAAAAAAAAGAGGTTACATTATGCACGAGAAAAGAAACTCATAGTAATTTTGAGTAATTTCATTTCAGAAAGAAAGAAGTCCATGAAACGTTACGTAAAGAAAAGAATATTCGAAAGAAACGGAAAAAAAACGTTATCTGTCATGTGACTTTTATACAATAGGAGAGAATTTTAAAGTTTCATGTCTCTGTTGCAGATATTGGTAGTGTAAGACTCTACGAAGCTAACTCCTGTCTCTCCAACCCCCTATATCCATGACAAATAGCACCCTACCCGAGAATTCTACCTTGAAACTCCTCGGCCTTACATTTGCAGGCAATATGAACTGGAACAAATAGAGGACATTGCGAAGGCTGCTGCAAAGAAGATGGGTTCCGTCTATCGAGCTAGAAGACTACTCACACCAAGAGTTTTCTGTACCTTTACAAATATTTTAATGGAATGTGTTCTGATGAACTCGTTGCACTTGTACCCCCTCGACATACATATCCCCGACAAACCCGTGTAGCAACAAGATCTCACCCCTTCACTGTTGTTGTCTTAAAATGAAAGAAAGCTTTCTATTCTAATAGTTTCTTCCCTCAAGCAGCTAGACTTTGGAATTCCCTTCTTACTGCCAGTTTCCCTGACTGTACTAATATGTAGAAGTTTAAATGTAATGTAAACAAACATCTTGTTAATCTTTACTAGGCATGGCCCCAAATAGTAGCACCTTACGTCCAAGTGGTGATATACTTTGTAAGGGGTGAACATGATTAAAAAAAAAATGAAAAGGTCTCTTGTTTTGATAGTACCGTACCTGTCTTCGTATCTCTTCAACTTTTTTAATTAACAAAAAAAAAAAAAAGAAAAAAAAGGAGGCTTTACTTTTGGAACAACTCTCGTATTTAGCCACGTCTAATATAAGCGGAACTTTCTCTGTATGTCTTTGTCTGTATATAAAGTTTTTTCAAGGGAGGTAACTACATGAAAACTTCCGGCATCAAATGGTGCTTATGTTTTGGAGAACAAATACTGCACTTTGAAATATTTATTTGCACAAAAGATAGAAAGTTTACATTTTAACATTTTAGACACAAGGTCATTTACAAGCATGGGAAAATGGACGTCATTGGTCACCATGACTAGCAAATGTCTATCCTACTCCTAACCAGACTCTTCAATCGCCATCATACCAAAGCAGCGTTCCTACTTCAAAAGGCCAAGAAGACCATCTACGGCAACACATCAAAGGTTGTAAATGACAAAGTTCTCTCTGATTCTCTCTCCTCTGATCTCGAGCGCGTGGTTCAGTGGGGGAAGACGTGGCTGGTTACCTTTAATGCATCTAAAACCAAACTCCTATCTTTGCATCATCAACGCTCTGATCTCCATCTGGCATCAATTGGGATGGATGGCTCTCGTCTGGGAGAGGCCCGTGTTTTGACAAGCTTCTGGGCTTGACAATTACTCCTGATCTGAAATGGAACACGTACATCAAGTCTGTTGCCAAGGTCGCTCAAAAGATGGTGGGATCCTTCTACCGCTCCAGAAGATATCTCACTACTGATGCAATTCTCTATCTATATAAAAGCCAGGTGCGTCCAAGGATGGAATACTGCTGCCATATCTGGGCAGGAGCTGCTAAAAACAGCCTATCCTGCCTTGATAGAGTACAAAATAGACATCGTGGCTTAGTGGGGGATGCCCTTTTCTCTTTCCTGCAACCTCTCTCCCACAGAAGAGACGTTGCGAGCCTGTCCTTGTTTTATCGTTATTTCCATAGCAGGTGCTCGCCTTAACTCCAATCTCTGGTCCCCCCCTCGCCAATCTTTCACGAAAAACAACCGTCTAGCTGAATCCACTGTGAAAAATTTCCCCCACTCTATATCTGTGCCTAAATCAAAACGTAGATTCCATGAACAAAGCTTCTTTCTTAGAACTGCACGCCTGTGGAACTCTGTTCCGTCTGCCTGCTTCCTACCTGACTACAACTTGGGTGTCTTCAAGTCCAACGTTAACAAATTCCTAATGAACCGCCCCCTTAAGTAAACACTTCATCAAATCTCCACACTAACGTACTGTACTTGCAACAACACTTATCCCTGAGTGGCTTCCGGGCCTTGATAAGTGGTGACTACCATGTAAAAAAAAAAAAAGCCATAAAATCTTGTTTTCATGAGCAGGCATTGTTAAATGAATACAAAAATATAAAGTTTTAAATATACCAGGAGGACAAGAAACTTTAAATTCTCGATTCAAACAAAAATTTATTGATTAAAATAAACACCATCAAAATCAACACACTTTTGCCAACGTAACGTAAAAATCTTGCATTCTGGTGGCGACGTTTTTGATATTGCTTAGGTTTTTGAAGCATTTCTCACGAAAAAAGTTACTTGAAAAGGTGGTAGTCGATAGGTGAGAGGACTAGAGAGTATGGTGGATGAGGCAGTTTCGTAGCCCAATATGTTCAACTTTTGCAGGGTCGGTTTAGCAACATGCGGTCAGGCATTGTCGTAGAGGAGATTTGGTCTTTTCTGTTTTGTTTTTTTTTTCTTTTTAAATCCTTACTATATATTGGGTCCAATATAATATGATAATAAGTACGAAATCTGCATTAATCAAAATGTCATTAAGTGTATTTTACGACAGGGCAATGCCGGGCGCCCTGCTAGTATATATATTTGAAATTTAGAATAGTACTTAAAATATGGGATTAAAAATGTCTATGTGCATTGAAATCCCATCTGTGTGCTTGGTGCGAAGCTGTCTGGTTTAATTTGATATCCTTTTACGAAAACATTTAAAATATTTTCTGAATTCTAGGTTTGTTTTAAAAATGGAAAACAAACATACTTAGCCACCATTCTTTAAAGAAAAAAAATTTGCGCTGAGCATTTCAAAATCACGCTGACGTAATATATATGCACACCATTTAAAATGATGCACAGTTGAGGCAAATCTGCTTAATCAGATAAATGAACTCATATTAAACTGCAGACACAGGAATAAATTTGCAACATATGCCTTCCTCACGACGCGTAAAGCCATCATCATGACTTCCAAATGTATTTTATATACGTAATACTTAATTTCAAAATGTATACAACGCTACTATTTTATTATTTTTTAAATTTTTTTATTACATTTTCACCCCAAACAAGGCAAATTGCCACTTTGGTGTAGGGGCTACTATCAGGGGCAGCAACCACCGGAGCACTATGTAGGGATTTGGGCAGCAAGATGTCGGTTCATGTTGCACTTGAACTTCTGCATGTCAGTACAGCTAGGGAAGCTGGAACCTGGAATGGATTTCCAGAGTCTAGTGGTTCTGGGGAAGAAACTACTGGAGTAGAAAGATCTTTTACATCTAGGGATCTCTACTGTGTGGGGGTGGGACCTTGCTGCCTGTCGGGTTTGTTGAGAGTGTCTACGTCGTGGGGGCACAAGTGTCTGCAGTTCGTCAGAGCATTCACCATTAAAATACTTGTGGAACAAGCAGAGGGATGCAACGTTTCGTCGATGGGACAGAGGCTGAAGCTTAGATGCCAGTTCAGGGCCTATCAGATTTGCGACTCTCTTTTGAACCTTGTCTAGGAGCGAGAGACTAATAGCAAATGCCCCAGCCCAAATGTGACAACAATACTCCATACATTGGCGAATGGTGGCCTTATAGAGGTACAGGATACTTTCAGGTGTCAGTAGTTTTCTAGCACGGTAGAGAGAGCCTACCTTTTTTTTTAGGCAGACTTACAAACATACATACATACTTACATACATTTAAACAGATAAGTGAGATTTATATGATAGACTAGCTGGGGTGCCCGGCATTACCTGGGTGTTTGTAGGTGTATGTGTGTAGGAAAAAAAAGTGAAGGCAAGTGCTCGTTTGAGCTCCAATCTCCAATCCCTTGTCCCCCCTCGCTAATCTTTCACAAAAAACACCTGTCTAGCTGAAACCACGCTCAATAGTTTCCCCCACTCTTTATCTGTTCCTAAATAAAAACGTAGATTCCACAAACAAAGCTTCTTTCTTAGAACTGCACGCCTATGGAACTCTCTGCCGTTTGCCCGTTTCCCACCTGACTACAACTTGGATGTCTTCAAGTCCAACATAAACAAATTCCTGATAAACTGCCCCCTTAAGACACTTTATCAAATCTCCATTACTAACGATTACTACGATATTATCCCATTGATTACTGTACACGCAGTAACCCGTTGCTCGGGACCGTATAAACAATGAAAAAACAAAAGCAGATATTGAACATATGTTTTATTCTTAGGGGAGAGGAATCTTTCATCTCTATGTATTATTTGTTTTATCTACCCTAGGACTGGTGTTGTTCATGTTTTATCCCTAGCGTAGGTAATTTACAGCATGTATATGAAATTGTTTTACCTTAGGGAGAAGAGAACAGGTAATATACAACATAATGTGTCTATATTACATCCCTGGCAACGCCTAGAAACCAGCTAGAACATGTATTTCAGTCAATCTATATTACATCCTGGGCTATGCCGGGAAACCAGCTAATCTCTATTTAGTGACCTGACCACCAAAATACCTCCCTAAGTGTGTCCTTTCTTTTGAACTTATTAGATATAGGTATCTAGAAATGTGTGTGAAAAATTATAATCTAGGGGGTATATAAAAAGTTCTAAGAAATGGTGCTCTCCTCCCTTCCCTCGAAAAGCCTTTGTCAGATATACATCTTCATTTCCGGTAATTCCTTTCTTTCCTCTTCTATTTCTCTTTCTTTTCTCTCTGTTTTTTCTTGCTGTCTATTTATGCATCTTACTCTGCTGTTTTCCGAACTTCATCAACTGCAGTTGTGTTATATATTCGGGGGTGTCATAAAGGAGATTTTGTCAAGGAGATTCGTGTACGTGATCGTCTAGTTTCTAATCTTAGTTCATGTCTTCGTGGGTGTGTGTTTGTGTACATGCATTTCTTAACATACCTTTATTCATGTGTCGTCGGTTGTTCCTCTGGTTTTCATTGTCTCTTGGAGGGGAGCTGGCCTGTTGGATGAAGAATTCACTCCAAGACGATGAAATGGTTTTATAGTTTTTATTCACCTTCCAAAGGTCGACACAGAATGGAGGTGAACCTTGCTTGTTTGATGATACACGTCAGCGTCCTCCCCAGCCCGGGGGGGGGGACAGCTGAAAAGCCGTCTGTCTTATTCAACACCCGAAACCAAACTGCCAAGAAAGAATCAGCTAACCTCATCACATGATACCACGTCATCTGGTCAGCTGACCCTTCTTTTGCAAACGTGTCCACTGTCCACGTTATTCACCTCTCTCTCTCTCTCTCTCTCTCCCTCTCCCTCTCTCTTTCTCTATTCTCTAATAGAGACACACAGAGAGAAAATAGAAAGAGTAAGAAAGCCAGAGAGGGGGGGAGAGATGCTCTTTAACAGTTGTCTCTCATCATTTCCTTTCTGTCTTTCCATATTTTGTTTCAAATGATCTTGTAACGAGTGATGTAACCCACTTTCCGGTTTACGACATCCGGTTGCGTGTGCGCGCATAAACATTAACCCATAACAACGTAAACAAATAAACACAAATTGCTTCTTTTGCAGATTTTGACGTTATTATTTCGAAATTATTATTTAACATGGGAAGAGTGGGGGTGTTTTGCAACTATTCTTTATTGCAGCTATACTGTCGTTATTTTCTTACAACTAAACAACTTTAACCCGTTGACAAACAATTGTAGTAAAGCCAAGACTACTACTACAACTACTCTCTATCCGTCCCTTTTCCTTCTTTTTTTATTTTTTGTTTACATTTCTAGATACAAAATAGTTGTGTGAGAACGGTGAATTTGTTGACACATTTACTAATCTGTTTAAATATTAGTTTTATTTTATTTATTTACGTTTTATTTTTTTTTGCTTCAGGTTTTATTAATTATTTTATTTTTAGATTTTAAGTTTTTAGAACTTGGTTAAAGGATTCCAATATGGGGTTTTCATCCTTATATTTCTCATCAGTAGGTTCGTGTGCGTTTTTACTGCTAAATGACTTTCGTCGGCGTTCGATTCGTAGGAAAATCATGTTTAATTTTCGATTTATATTTAGAAAAATAGGTAACTTTACACGAATAGGTAGGATTTTTTTTTCATGTTTGAGTAATCCGCCCGTGATTTTTAATTTTAATATACTTTCTGTTATGTCAAAAAAAAACTATTTTTTCTTTACGTCACAAATGTCATGCTCATACATGAATTCCATAGCTAATATAACATACTGACCCAACGGGTCACGGGTAGTCTAGTCTGTATATATATATATATATATATATATATATATGTTTTATTTTTTTATTACCCTTTTTTCTGTTTAGTTACATTATTGTTTCAGCTACTCGGCCGTTTTTGGCCATCTTGTAGCCTCCTCAGACTTTACAGAAAACTAATAATGTAACTAAACAGAAAAAACGGTAATAAAAGAAATAAAACGCATATTTGCTCTACAACAGTATTAAACACTTTCTTCAGGTTTTTATTAATTACCACTCCTACTATATATATATATATATATATATATACACATATACATATATATATACACATACTTATATACATATATATACACATATACATATATATATACACATATACATAT
>NC_136527.1:10731696-10846696 GCF_053919585.1 Euprymna scolopes | reverse complement strand
GTGTGTGTGTGTGTGTGTTTGTGGATCTAAATTCTCCTTGCAAACCTAAACGTAGACAGGTCCTGGATATGACCTTAAACTATATCTGATGGTGAGCCCCCAGCTTGCAGGTTTTGGGAAGTGTGGAGCTACCCTTTAATTGCCATTGCTCCCAGGTCCACTCTGACCCGGAGTGGTAGTACCTGTTAGGGTCCCAACTATGGGTTAAATAGGAACTGACTTGAAAAAATATATATATATATATATATATATTCTATTAAAAAACTTTTCTTCAAAATAACTAGATTCGGCATTAAATAACCTGAAAAGGGTTGATATGCCGTAAAACCAAAACAACCAACCAACGTAAACGTAGATTCCATGAACAAAGCTTCTTTCTTAGAACTGCTCGCCTGTGGAACTCTCTTCTGATTGCCTGCTTTCCAGCTGACTACAATTTGATTGTCTTCAAGACCAATGTAAACAAGTTCTTAATGAACCGTCCCCTTAAGTAATCCAATTTACAAAATTCCCACTACTTATGTTTACTACGCTATAATCGCATTGACTGACATATACCCATTAACCCTTATCCTCAAGTGGTCTCCAGGCCTTAATAAGTGGTGACTCCTATATGTAAAAAAAAAAAATGGCTTTTAAGACCATCGTCCGCATGAAAGAGAATAGAATGTATCGATTATTTTAAAATATTTATTGTATGTTAATGATATTTATTAAATGGCTGTGCATTAACGGTTGACTAGAGAGAGAGAGACAAACCAATGCGGATGTTCAGGTCACAAACATCTGACAAAGAACACAAATATGAATAATCAGATCCTAAAAATATGCACCAGACAAAGAGGTAATATTAAAAAAGATATGATCTATACGCCAATAATTTTTTTTTTTTCTATGTGTATTGATATTCATATTAAAACCCTTTTTTCCTATCTATTTAGATATTTATTCGCTTCCCCACTCAGCAAGTCAGGCACAAAGCCGTTTTTTAATGTGGATAGTGAGGGGAGGGGGACCAGCTCCTCCGAGGGGGAAACTGGATAGTTACAATTGGTATGAAGGGTTTGCTCTACACTGACCAAAACTGATGGCTCAAGAGCAATGGTCTGATATGTAGTGGTTGCCCCCACATATGGTCTTCGATTACAGTATCTGGTCTTCGGAGTGTAGTATCTGTTCTTCAGATGCTGCACTTCATTTTCTTGTTCTCTTTCGGTGGAGGAGAGATCCTTCACGACTGAGACAATTTTTATTTTTGTACCTTTTCTCCACGTTAAAAAACGACCCTGGTGTCTAACTCTGTCCCGTGGGGAGGCATAGTAAATAGGTACAGTATCTGCCGGAACAAATACTATATTTTGAAAGAAGATCTTGGCCAAGAAGAAAAAAATTTGCATATTCTTTTAATTAATTCCCTATTAGTTAATTTCGGTTTTCTTATGGGATGATCATCTCTAGTTAACAATTACGTGTAATTATATTCATGCAGATATTCTACATGATTTATACTTGCGTAATATTTGACAGGTGAAAGTCGAACGACACCATTACGAATGTGCATGCGTAGCATAATGACTATTGATTCATGTTTTAATTTTTAGCCCTACAGCAAACGTCTTCATAGCTCAGGCATTAATGTCAAAGGAAAAAGTAAATCGTAAGCTAAATGTTTTGGTTTCAATTCTCAAGTCTTTCTTTTTTCTTTTTTTTTTTGAAATCATTACTACATATTGGGTCCAATATAATAATAAATATGAAATCTGCTTTAATCAAAATATATTTAAGCATATTTTGCGACCGGACAATGCTGGGCGGCGAGCTAGTATATATATATATATATATATATATATATATATATATATATATATATATATATATATATACTTGTTTATTGTTATCTTATAAGAATAAGATTATTCACTGAACATTTGAATAGTCAAGTCGCTGCCTGATGATATCTGTTGTTTGATTGAAACAAGTGGCTGTTTGTAGCAGCAGGATGTAAACATGTTTATATAACAATAAACAAGTATTATCAGCTCTTTTTATTGAGCACTATCTAACAACCTCGTTGAATTCATTAGTCCATTACTTTTGAATAAAAAAACTCCGAGTATATATATATATATATATATGGTAGAACAATAAAATTCACACCCTAGAAAAGACATGATGAAAACTAGTTTTCTTTTTTCTTTTATTGCAGAGCATCTAGTTCAATTCTCAGTGGTGGTGCGCAAGTCTTTTTTTTTTTTTTTTGGAAATCATTACTACATATTGGGTCCAATATATTGATAAATACGAAATTTGCATTAATCAAAATTTTGTGACCGGACAATGCTGGGCGGCAAGCTAGTATATATATATATATATATATATATATATGGTGGAACAATAAAATTCACACCCTAGAAAAGACATGATTCCATTTCCGTTTGATGAAAACTAGTTTTCTTTTCTTTTTTTTTTTTGTTGCAGACCATCTACTAGGTGGTCAGTTGTGTACAAAGCGATAGGAGCCTTCTATCATGTCTGAAAAATGATACAAAGTTCAAGATTAGAGATTCGCCACTGTGCAACTCATGCTCTCTAAATTTTCAAGTTATGACAACAGGATCATTGCCAGCACCCTCAAAATGCAAATCTGGGTGGTTTAACGCTTGAGGGTACAATGCTTGGACGGTTTAATGCTTGGAGGTGGTGCAGTAGAAGCCCAAGGCCGAGGACGCCATCAAGAAGACCTGGACCAAGGAGTTCATCAAAAAGGTCCAGACAATCATTGATGAAACTCCCCAGTGACCTAGTCAACAGATAGCCAGAGATTTAGGCATTTCGCACACAACTGTGAATGCATGTGTGAAGGACATGCTCTAGTTCTTTTCAGATGAAAAAAAAAACTTCTATCAAGACCAGAACCATTGCTGGATTGCCACAAATAACAGGAACATACCGAGGGTGATGAAAACAAAGTTTCCGTTCACGATTATGCTCTTTGGTGTGGTTTTTCCATCTTTGAAGTCGGGTTGAAAGTCAACGCCAAAATGTACTTAGATGTGCTGAAGGGTGTGGTGATCCCCTGCAGCAGGACTTGGTGCCAACCCACAAGTCCAAAGAGACCCAGGCTTCATTTCAGGAGGAGTGCTACAACTTTGTACCCTTCTCTCACTTGATCCTCTCCTCCCCCACCCTGAGCCCGCTGGACTACTTTTAGTCACAACACCAAAGCCAGCCTGATTTTTTTTTTTACATAGACGTCACCAATTATCAAGGCCAAGAGGCCACGTGTTAATACATTAAAATAAACTCTGCTCTTTAGACTCCAGGTCAAATTCTCTCTAAAAAATATATTATACAATATATATATATATATATATATATATATATATATATATATATATATATAAAATAAGAATTACAGTTAAGTTTACCAAAATGATCCAAGATGGCAAAACTAAAGTAAATTATAAATATTAAAGAATTAATATTTATAATGTAATCTCAATCAGATGTAAAAGCTCGATAAAACCAAATAGGAAATAGAGCTTATAATAAGAACAAGTAGTTAATAAAACATGTAAAAAAAACTTTGAAAAAGAGTTAAAAACATATTTAATTTTAAAAAGGAAACACTAAATAAGTGGATAGTCCTTAATCCGTGGAGTTTCGAAGAAATACTTTCCTTCTCATCAAAGAGTAGGATTTAGCAAAATGCGGGATCGGATTTTGTGTGCAAAAGTATTTAATGAAACTACAAGTAAGTCATAGATCTTAGTTGATAACAAAAAATGAAGCAGAGGGAATAGGGTGAATAAAAAAGTGATTTCATGTGAATGGATAGTCTTGTGAAGAGTAAAGTATCCGATGACGGTAAAATCAAAAATCCAAGAAAATTGGTTAAGTTTCCATTCACACAAGTAAAATCCAAGGGAATCGCGTAATTGGAAGATGATCCAAAATAATCCAAAAGGCAGAAATCCATGGAATAATTCACAAATAGTTACAAGGAAAAATGGGAAAGAATTCCAATAATATTAATTAATGCATAAAAAATGGAAGAAAATTTAAACCCGACTGTCGAGGCAAGGCTAAATTAAGAAAAAAAATTTTTTCCAAAGGGTTGCAAATTAAAATATAATATTATGCATATTTTATGACTGGACAACGTTGGGCTGCCTACTAGTTGTATATATATAAAAAAATTATCTTTTACTTGTCTGTAAGTTGACATTAATTATATAAAAGATAAACTTTAGACACTTGACGTTAGATAAACGGTTACAAAATGGGCCGAGTTCATTAGCGATGATTATTTACTCTGTGTGTGTGTGTGTGTGTGTGTGTGTGTGTGTGTGTGCTTTCAGCATTCCAATTTCGGTTTCCAGCTTTTGAAATTAGAATTTGGGACACTCTCAAACGTTGAACTCATTTTCATTTATAACTTGAAAATGTATAATCATAGAAAGTAACAAACGCAAACAAAAATAATAATTTAGTGTTTGGATCCAGAGTTTATAACTTCACAAGATATACCTACGAAGCTATATAGATATATAGTGGAACGATAAAAGAATCACCCTTAAGCAAACAGCACTACAGCTTTATTTAAAAACTTTTATAGAAAAAATCAGTTCAATTGATATGATTCGGTAACTGAAACATGTGTAACTAAGCAGATTACACACACATATATATATATATATATATATGCATAAAACAAAGTTATATTCCAAAATTCATGATGTTGACCATCTTATAATTTATTCCTTTAATTCAGTTGACATCCAATTCTTGACAGCATCTGTTTCGAATTAAAATCTGGATTGAAGATTGATTGTTAGAGAATGGATAAAGAGAGAGAGAGGTAGGGGGGAAGAGGTGAGTTATATATAGTGTAGACACATTGACCGGAAGTCAAGATCAGCTGATTGGATTGCGTGCGAGTCATGTGATCAGGTTAGCTGAATCTTTGAGATTTGATTTGGACTCAGAAGACAACGGACGGCTTCCCGTTGTCTCCTCCTCTTCACTTGGGGTGGGTGGGGACGTGTATAGAAGAAGAACCCACACAGGCCGATTTCACTTTCCACCTTCTGCAGGACATCTGGGGAAAAGTTAAATAAACTATAGAACTAATTCCTTGTCTTGGAGTGATTGGATCTTCATCCAAAAACAGGTATCAAGTCTCCCTCCAGGACGAGAAATTCCAGATGGTCCAACATCGAAGAAGCAGAGGTAGGTTCTAAAAATACATGTCACTCACAGACGATTCCCTTTATGATACAACATAAATATATAAGATAATCAAACACTTAACCCTTTATTATTAGAGACAATATAACATTGATTAGAATTTAACAAATGAAGGCTCAGTAGAAAGGTAGTGCCCTATGAGACATTTTCCCTTAAGGTCGCACATTAAGAGGATCATTCATCATCCCAAGCCTATATGTTTTCCTAGTTTTGCATATGAATTACAAAATATCCGATATTTCCCCAAAGCCTCTGGCCTTGATGGAGGGGGAGACTCAAACTTGCTCCCATGGTTTGAAATGATCTGAAATAATAACAAGGGGAGACTTTAATCCCAATATTTCTGATATGTTATATTTCCCGTCTTTGGTTTTCATACATAAAGTAAATTTCAAAGTGTACAAGGATTAGTTGATACTGAAGATCGTATCCTATTTCCAAAGAGGGAAGATATAATATTTGAGAAATATTTGGAATCAAGTCTCCCCTGGCTGTTATTTCAGATCATTTGAAACCATAGCAGTAAGTATCAATCTTCCCTCAATCAAGGTCAGAGGTTTAGGTTGGAGAAATATATATGTGTGTGTATATGCATGCATGTATGTGTGTGTGTGTATATATATATATATATATATATATATATACTCAGGGTTTTTTATTCAAAAGTAATGGACTAATGAATTCAACGAGGTTGTTAGATAGTGCTCAATAAAAAGAGCTGATAATACTTGTTTATTCAAAGATTATTCATTGAACTTTTGAATAGTCAAGTTGCTGCCTGATGATATCTGTTGTTTGATTGAAACAAGTGGCTATTTGTAGCAGCAGGATGTGACCATGTTTATATAACAATAAACAAGTAATATATATATATATATATATATAGATTCATTGATATATTATTAGATAGTTGAATGTCAAAAAAAACATTATTTTTTCACCAACTTAATAATTTAATGAACGATTTTGCACTACGAAAAAGTTACTCTCAAGAATTCTGAATGTCAACGTAATTAAAGGAATAAATTGTAAGATGGTCAACATCATGAAGTTTGGAATATAGACGGAGAAGAATTGATCAGGAGGGTATTCAGAAAGTCTCTAAATTTCGTCTGATCACTCGGATGGATCACTCTTAGTTTTAAAGCCTGCGCACTACTGCAGAGTGGTGATCCTTTGTGCAATCCAACAAATTTTAAGCTACCCCAGATACCTTCGGGCTCAAGTCCCAAAAGTCCTTTTACAAGTCAAAAATAAAAAATTCCGACCCAGTTGAGACATGAAAGGAAGAATGGGGAAACAATACTCCCAATACTCCATCATTGAAGACCCAGGTTTTGCTACAAATAGTAGAAAGCAGTGGGTAGCCGCAAACCGGATCAAAACAAGACACTGTAAGTGGAGACAAGTAGACTCCCCAATCTGCCGGTCAGGACACAAGCCAGCTGATCCTACACTGTCAAGTCACCTGACTGGAAGGAGGCTATGTGACGGCCCATCTATCTAAACACAATTTCTCAGACTAGCTAAAAAATAACGGTATAGAGGTCTAACTATACAATACTATTACTGTTACTATTGCTGATTACTGAAGCATTTTTTGCAGGCCAAAGTGCTCTTCTTGGTGCCTCAAATGTCATTTTCTGACCTTTGTGTCGTGTCATCATGCAGTTCGGTTTTTACAGTAATATCATCAGCCATAGACATGTCTAGCAAGGGTACGCAGCATTGTCCGGGTGGAGAGAGGAGGTATACTAAGGACATTGAGCAAACCCCAGAAAAAAAAATTTTGTTTCTATCAAATGCACTAGCTGTCACAGCCACTATGACCCCTCCTAGCAAAAAACGACCCAGTTGACTAGCACAGAATTAATCATTTTGGCCAATTTTTGCATATTTTTCATCCGAGAGATTAGTCTTTCTAACTGTTAAGTTCTGAGACATTGTGTTGAACAAAGATGGCGGCGTAGTTCAGATCAGTAACCAAGATGGCGACCAAGAATCAAATGCGATCCGTCGCGTAGTTAACCTCTTAAGTTCTGAGATATTATGTTGAACAAAGATGGCAGCGTAGTTCAGATCAGTAACCAAGATGGCGGCGAAGAATTAAATGCGGTCCGTGATGTAGCAAATGGCAAACTGATTGAATCCAAAATTCAACAATTTTTATAATAATTTTGTGACGTTTTCATTGGTTGTTTAGCATAGCCGTTGGTTATAAAAATGATTGGCGAATCCATTCGTCTCATACCCCCATCAAAAGTCAAAAACATTTTACCAATTTTGTCAGTCTGTCAGAAGTTTTTGGTGGACATACAAACACACACACAAACATTTCCCCTTTTCTATATTAAAAGAAGACATATTAAAATAAGACATGTGAGATTCAAGTAGGAGTTTTGAGGGTTCTTCAGTTTTCCTTCTATTATATAAACGGGGCCTGTCTGTATGTTTGTGTGTGTGTTTGTATGTCTGCTAAAATCTTTTGTCATTTGCAGCTGACTGGGTAGAAATTGGTACCATTTGAAGTGGCAATTCTCCGGATACATAATATGTGAAAATTAAACAAAAATAAAGTTTTGGGGGAGGGGGGATCCGTTTTTTTCTATTGCTTTTTTTTTTTTTTTTTTTCAGGTCACACACACGTATCAAACTAGAACTATGTTTGAAATGCTCCTTTTGCAACATCATGATGTCATAAGCGCTCAAGGCCATTCATTTTTTTTGTTTGCATTAAACTTTTACTGTTTTTAAAAAATAAAAGACCAAAGTTAAATCAAATTTTAAAATCTATGGAAAAATAACTATCAGTTTTCTGCAATTATTTTCATGATAATTTTGTAAACTTGAATCTTAATAAAAGAAAGGGTACTTTTTCGCAACTAAAGTGTTGTATTAATTTGGTTTAATTAATTAGATTAAAAAAAAATTTTTTTTTTTACCCCTATGACCTATTTGGGACCATGTCTATGAAAGATTAACAAGATATTTGTTTATGTTACATTTAAACTTCTGCATATCAGTACAGTCAGGGAAGCAGGCAACAGGAAGGGAATTCCAAAGTTAAGCTGATTTTTTTTTGTTGTTTTTTGATTGAAAGAAGAGTTGTTTTGATTTTTTTTTTTTTTTTTCATTTTTTTTTAGAAGCATCACCACTTATCAAGGCCCTGAGGCCACTCGAGGATAATGCTTAAAAAGTGTACAGTAGTCAATTGGGTAATATAGAAATCGTTAGTAATGGAAATTCGATAAATTTGTTCACTTTAGTGGAACGGATCATCAAGAACTTGTTTACATTGGACTTGATGACTACCATATTGTAGTCAGCTAGAAAGCAGGCAAATGGAAGACAATTCCACAGGCGTGCAGTTCTAAGAAAGAAACTTTGTTCATGGAATATACGTTTAGGTTTATGCACAGATAAAGAGTTGGGGGAAATTATTGATAGTGGTTTCAGCTAGATGAGTGTTTCTCGTGAAAGTTTGGTGATCAGAAGTGCACTTGCCATGAAAATAACGATACTTGGCTTTTATACAGATAGAGAATTGCATTAGTAATGAGATATCTTCTGGAGCGGTAGAAGGTTTGAATTGTAAGAATTTGCTCTCTTGTTTCAACCTTTCGTTGAAATCACTAATTAATCGTATCTTATTATCCCATGTTATTACATGATTTACAGCATAATGCCAAATTCAAGTAAACATTCTGACAAGCAAAACAGTGTTTTTGAATAAATACTTAATTTCTCGCTTTTAGAATTAAAAGCAGAAATATTTGGGGTTTTTTTTTTTACATGTGCGTCACCACATCAAGGCCGAGAGGCCACTCAAGGATAAGGGTTAAAGAGTGTACAGTAGTCAAAAGGACAATATAGTAATCGATAGTAATGGAAGTTCGGTAAATTTGTTAACTTAAGTGTAACGGCTCATCAGAAAATTGTTTACATTGGACTTGAAGACAACCATATTGTAGACAGCAGGAAAACGGAAGACAATTCCACAGGCATGCAGTTCTAGGAAAAAAAGCTTTGATCATGGAATCTACGTTTAGTGGGGGGAATTATTGATAGTGTTTTCAGCTAGACGAGTGTTATTGTAAAAGTTGGGCGAGGGGGGACCATAGATTGGAGCTCAGCCGAACACTTTCCATGAAAATAACGATAAAACAAACTTGCAACATCTCTTCTGTGAGAAAGAGGTTGCAGCGAAGAGAAAAAGACATCCCCTACGAGGCCACGAAGTCTATTTTGAACTCTATCAAGGCAGGACAAGTCCTTTCTAGCAGCTCCTGCCCAGATGTGGCAACAGTATTCCATCCTTGGACGTACCTGGCTCTTATATAGATAGAGAATAGCATCATCCTTTCTTGCAGCTCCTGCCGTATCGAGGCAAACGGTAACAATACTCCATCCTTGGATGTACCTGGCTTTTATACAGGTAGAAAATTGCGCCAGGATATCTACTGGAGCAGTAGAAGGATCCTACCATTTTTCCAAGTGACCTTGGCAACGAATTTGATGTACGTGTTCCATTTCAGATCAGGAGTTATTTTTTATTTATCTTGTGGGAAGGGGGGTGGGATGGGTGGGTTCAGTGCACGAGCAACAAAAAGTGCTCAGTATCCTAAAGATAGCTTCTTCTCTTCATATCCCTTCTGCCAAAATATCTGGTAGGGTGGTTGTGACATGCCTTTTTGGGGGCGATTACATTTTCGCGTTTTTATCAGTTTTTAAGTAGGATTACTGTAGGTTTTATTTTTTTAAATTGTTGCGGGGGGTATCGACGATGGAGTCGACATATCATAATGAAAAAGTGCTCAATATCCTTCATGTGGATCCGGGCAACGCTGGGTACCCTTGCTAGTCTATTATATAAAGGGGAACCATCTGTGTTTTTGTATGTCCGCTAAAAAGTGTTCTCATGCGCATCGTTCACGCACCAATTCGGACAGATAATATCCTAAAATTAGAAAAAATGGGCAGTTATTTCGTGAAGAAATATCGTTTTCTTTGAAGGGGGTGGGGGTGGGGGTCAAATAAAATTTCGACGCAATTCGCAAACCGCGCATGCGCTAATCGTCGATACCTTCTTTTGTTTGAAATAACTTAATTTGTGACGTTATAGCATCTGCATAACCCGATTACTTTTTCCCTTTTTCTTTTTTCGTTCTTTTTTCCTTTTTTTTTTCTTTTTTCCTTTTTTCTTTTTTCCTTTTTCCGTTTTTCCTTTTTTTTCTTTATTTCTTTTTATTTTGCCTTTTTCTTTTTTTCCTTTTTTCCTCTTTTCTTTTTTCCTCTTTTCTTTTTCCCCTTTTTTCTTTTTCCCCTTTTTTCTTTTTCACCCTTTTTCCTTTTGTCTTTATTTCTTTTTTCCTTTTCTCTCTTTTTTTTTGTCTTTTTTTCCTTTTTTTCTCTGCTTACAAAATTTTGCTTTCGATTTCGTTTCTGACCCCCCCCCCCTCCTTTACCATTTTTTTACCCCCCCCCCCCCGTATCATATAGGTAAAAATCCATGGTAGACGGAAGCTATTATTATTATAGCACATCGCATGACATGAATATCTATTTTTTAGTTTTTGTAACTCGTTTTTATAAGGTTTTAAATTTCTTTTAATGTATTTTTTTAAATCTTTTTCATTTATTTTTTTGTTGTTTGCAGGTGTAATATCGTTTTCTTTGAAGATGGGGAGGTTAGGGTTAGGGTTTCCACGCAATAATGCACTAATCGTTGATACCTTTCGTTTGAAATAACTAAATTTGTGATGTCATAGCATCTCTCCCCCCCCCCGTCACCATTTTTTTTACGACCGGGCCCTCTCCCCGCTAGTATAATATTGGTCAAGATCAAAGTGTAGTATCTGTTCTTCAGATGCGGCACTTCATTTTCTTGTTCTCTTTCGGTGGAGGAGAAATCCTTCACGACTGAGACAATTTTTATTTTTGTACCTTTTCTCCACGTTAAAAAACGACCCTGGTGTCTAACTCTGTCCCGTGGGGAGGCATAGTAAATAGGTAGTATAATATAGGTAAACATTACTGGAAGGCAAAAGGTAATATCAAATGTAGCATCACGTGACATGAATATCTATTTTTAGTTTTGTAACTCGTCTTTAAATTTCTTTTAATATTTTTATTTTTTTTTTTTTTCCAATTAATTTAATTTTTTTGTTGTTTGCGGGTGGACGAGCGTTCGGTTACTAACTTTAGTTAACTGAGTTCGCGCCATGTGTCATTATTTTCTCCCCCCCCCCCACCATCACCTCTCTTTTGATGACACCCAATATCTCCCCACCCACACCATCTATTTTTGGTTTGGAAACTCGTTTTTGTAAGATTTTAAATTTCGTTTGTGTTTGTATTACTGTACACATAGATTCGAAAAAATTCCTTTTAAACCACGAGAAGTAAAAACAAACGGAAAATGCCCCCAGGGTGACTGTAGCGGGGAGGGAGAATATATCACCCATCAACCTGATTCTAATGGCAACGACTTGGAATTGTACCCGGCTACAACATGTGACTCCGGAAGAACCTTTAAGAGTTTGCGCGGTTTGAAAATCCATAAGGCACGTTGGTGTCAACAACGTTGTTCACCTAACCGTGAATATAAATCGACCGATGGGACTACGAACCAGGACTACACCCACAGTGTTCAGGATTCCATTGTTGAACATCAGCCCCCAGGAGACATTCCCAGCAAACCAAAAATTCAATGGCCTAAAGGTAACCAGAAGGCTGTTTGGTCAAATCTTGATGAAGAGCTCTCGTTTTTACTATCGGTTCACCTTAAAGGTCCCATTGAAAAGCAAATGGGCATATTTTGCAAGATCACATATGACGTTTGTTATGATAGATTTGGCATAGTATCCGGCAGAGGAAAAAAACGCGGAAAAAAAACCAAACAGACGATAAATAAATAAAAATTAAAATTAAAAAGTTAAAAATGAAAAAAGTTAAAAACAGCGTTTTTCCTCTGCTTGAATATGCCAGGTAATTTTTTTTTTTTCGGGAAAAGGAGTTACAAATAAAAACTAGACAAAATACTATTAAAAATACATCGATAAACAATATCTATGGCAACACATCAAAGACCGTAAATGGTGATGTTCTCTCTGATTCCCTCTCCTCTGATCTTGAGCGCGTGGTACAGTGGGGAAAGAGGTGGCTGGTTACCTTTAATGCATCTAAAACCAAGCTCCTATCTCTACATCATAAACGCTCTGATCCCCATCTGGCATCAATTGAAATGGCTGGCTCTCGTCTAGGGGAGGCCCCATGTTTTGATAAGCTTCTGGGTTTGACCTTTACTCCTGATCTTAAATGGAACACATACATCAAGTCTGTGGCCAAGGTCACTGGGAAAATGGTGGGATCTTTCTACCGCTCCAGAAGATATCTCACTAATGATGCAATTCTCTATCTATATAAAAGCCAAGTACGTCCAAAGATGGAGTACTGCTGCCACATATTGGCAGGAGCTGATAAAAACAGCCTATCCTGCTTTGACAGAGTACAAAATAGACTCCGTGGCTTGGTGGGGGATGCCCTTTTCTCTACCCTGCAACCTTTTTCCCACAGAAGAGACATAGCGAGCCTGTCTTTGTTCTATCATTATTTCCATGGCAAGTGCTCGTCTGAACTCCATTCTCTGGTCCCCCCTCGCCAATCTTTTTCAAAAAACACCGACTAGCTGAAACCACTGTCAATAATTTCCCCCACTCTTTATCTGTGCCTAAATCAAAACGCGGATTCCATGAACAAAGCTTCTTTCTTAGAACTGCACACCTGTGGAACTCTGTTCCGCTTGCCTGTTTCCCTCCCGACTTCAACTTGGATGTCTTCAAGTCCAACACAAACAAATTCCTGATGACCCGCTCCCCCCTAAGTAATGACACCTTACCAATTCTCCAATACTATTGCTACACTATCCCTTTGATTACTGTACACACAATAACCCTTATCCCCGAGTGGCCATTGGGCCTTGATAAGTGGTGAACTCCATGTAAAAAAAAAAATATATATATATTGTATGTTTATCGAGTTGTTTTAATTCGTTGTTCAAGACTAATTTAAAGAATAAAAGTGCATGCAAGCTTCCTAATTGTAGTTTTTGTTTTTTTAACCATGTTTTTAAATTTGACGAGCTATGTAAGAAATTGCAACAGATTCATAATGCCGAATTGGTTGGGATTGTTATTATACATTCTGAAAACCGAATAGTTCTAAACTAATGTTATTCTGATAACAAAATAGCTCTCATTAAACGTATAAGAACATTTATATTCATATTTTTCTTAATTCGTTCTTGAATAAAAATTAAAGAACGCGTGTTGTTTACACTGTGCTGTGCTATGGCTGATTCTACAGGCTGGAGCTGCTGCTGCTTCTTTAAAATACTAACTTCATTTGACCAAATTCGAGAAATATAAACAATTTTTTTTTCGGGTAGGTCCTTTTAAATTATCAATTACCGCGGTCCTACTCAACATAAAATAATACTTTTAATTGATAAAGATAGTAAAAAGATTGATTTACTTACTACTGGGTGTCCGAATAATTTTTTTTTCAAAATGTTCAATACTCGTCATATTAAAGTCTTATTTTTAACACGACAAAAAAAGAAATGGTCAAAAATATTTCGGACACTTGACAGTATTAAGATTAACACCTCTTCTAATTGGTTCCCAAATTTCATGACGAAATTCTTCATACAATCACGGTACGGACCTTTAGAAAACAGGGGGGGTCATTACAAAACCTTACCGAAAACGCCATTTTATGACGTTCACATTTTTATCACTTTATTTGCTTAAAACTCTTAAAATATATAATGTACATTCATATTTATTAATTCATTTGAAAGTATATTCATTTCCAAACAAAACAGTAGTAATTTGAAGACTTGAAGTGCTTTGGTTTAAAAAATATGGCTATTTTAGTAGAACTACCTTGAAATCTGTGATTATCCAAAGCGTTTTTTCGTCCGTGTGTATTACTATATATATATATATTTTTTTTTTGCCTAATACGTTTAAAAGGCCTTTATGAATAATATCAAAAGAGAAACTTTTAAAAATAAATAAATAGCATTCTAACGTGGGGGATCATTGGGGTCTGCCAAACGATTGTGAAAAATTGACCGCATATTTCCGTGACGTCAGATTTGTGTTAACTATACGAACTATGGAAAAGCAGAAGCGACTTAATGATTTTTTAAAAAAACCTTTGTTTATCTTCAAACTGCAATTAATAATTAATCTTTGTTATAATTTTGTTAGGTTTTAAGATTTACATTTGTATATTAAATATGAAATACGGTTTTACTGAATGTTCATTTGGTTACCTACGGGGTTCCATATTTTGTTCGGTAAAAAGAGACTTACAAAATGAGGAGGGGGGGGTCTACAAAATGCTTAATATTTGTGCAATAATATTTTCGGATTTGTATTACTGTACGAAAAAGTTGTAAAAAAAAAATATAACAAATAAATGTTATCAAAGGCAAGATAAGTAACTTTTTTACCTAACTGGATAATTTTTTAGTGCTTTTATTTAGTATAACATGTTTATTCAGCTCGAAAAACATAATGTTTACCGATGTATTGGAAAATTTAAAATGACGCTTGACTCTCTCTATAACCCTTTCTCCCTTGCAGGGGTCGCGCGCGCACGGTGAAAAACGACGCGCACTAACCCTAAGGACGGTTGGCTATATTTTCGCTCCTTCGAGCCTCGGACCCCGCACAAGCATCCGTCTCTCTCCCTCTGCTACTCGTAAGTCTCTCCGAATTGGACGTTGGTATCTGGCCGTCTAGTGTTGTAACGCCCAATCGGGAATTCTTGGTAATTTCTGTCGTGATCGTCTTCTCGTCGGTGGCCGTCTCTCTCTGTCTGCGACGGCTGGAAAGTCAAGTTTGGTTATGCTGAAATCGAAGGGCAGTCTTCACAAGTATAAATGGAAACAATCAACAACGGTGAGGATAGTTTTAGGCTGTTCATTTAGTGATTCGGTATACATTAAGGCTCGGCTCGTCACTTATACTTTCGTCAGGCTTGGAATGCAACCCCCACAGTGTATTTAAACAAAAACTCTCAAGTGGCTGTCTTGTTAGTTCTCTTCGTCTCAATTAGAAGAGGCTAGCGGCATGCGTGGCTTCCCAACTTCTCTGTTCGACGGACTGTCCGATTCTCTCCTTTTGTCTATCTCCGCAGTAGTTTTATTAAACGTCATCCTCCCCTTCCTTCTGTAGTCGACCCAATCTCTCTATTCGACGGGTAATCATAATTCTTTCTCTCTCTCTCTCCTTCCCAACCGACCCCCTCTTGATTCAATTCCGAGAATTAGTTATCTGTCTAGGCACTTAACCAATTTGTTCCCTTAAAATTAGAATGACTAATTCAATTGTTTTCAGGGTTTGTTCTTTCTCTCTCATCACCTCCAACTTGTTGGTTTAAGTGAATCATGTTATCATTTACACTCGGATCGTCGACCCCACTCGTCGACCCTTCCCAGACCTCCTTGCGTTTTCCTCGCCAACCCGACATCTGGCTTATCTTTAATCTGGCCCTTTTGAACTCCAAATAATTTACTTTTCACCCGATGACAATTCGTTGGTTTCTCACGAGATGGGACTGAGACCTCTTGCCCAGCTCAATTCCACTCACCCTCAACCTAGGAAGCAAGATTATCCGGTGTCGCCCGGCTTCGTTACATCTCTTTGACACGGTAAGTTTGGGAAAAGGAGTTAAAAATAAAAAACTAGACAAAATACTGTTAAAAACCCACCGAATATATGTCCGCCTATGTCACAGTAACATATATTGAGCGAGATTCTAACAGTATTTTGTCTAGTTTTTTATTTTTAACTCATTTTCCCAAACTTACAGTGTCAAAGAGAGAGTAAGACGCCATTTTGAATTGTCCAATACATCGGTAAACACTGTTTTTCGAGCTGATTAAACATGTTAAATTAAATAAAAATACTAAAAACATATCCTGTTAGGTAGAAAAGTAACTTATATTGCCTTTGATAACATTTATTTGTTATATATTTGCTTTTGTTTTTTTTGTTTTTTTTTGACAATTTTTTTTTTTTTTCTGACAATTTTTTTGAATCTGTGTGTACTGTAATGTAAACCCTGTTTATTTTATCGTTTAACGTTTTAATTTTTTTTTTTCTGATTAATGTAATTTTTTTGTCTTCTAATGAATTTTTTTTTATCTCTAACTTTTTAATTCAAATTTTGTTTTTTATCCTTTAACTTTTTAATTTAATATTTTCGTTTTGTTGTTTGTAGGTGGACGAGCCAAATGAAAATGGAGAAACTGAAGCGAAGCTTAAGCTTCCGCAAGAAAAAAGATTCTGTCCCCGAATGTTCAAAGCCCCATCAATGGTTGGAGGACGAGCGCAAAGTTAGAGAGGGAACCTGTAGTTTTCAAGTTAGAGTAAGTGCAGCATCTTTTTCTTCTCTCCTCATCCCCCCATCTTGTTTATCTCCATTCTCTTTTGTTTTTTATTCCTTTTTTTTAATTTCTTTTTTTTTTTCACCTTTTTCTTTTTTTTCTTTTTTCTTTCCCTTTTTACCTTTTTCTTTCTTTTTCTTTTCCTCTTTTTTCACTTTTTTTTCTTTTCTTTTTTTCACCTTTTACTTTTTTTTCCTTTTTTTCACCTTTTTCTTTTTTTTCCTTTTTTTCACCTTTTTCTTTTTTCTCCTTTTTTCACCTTTTTCTTTTTTCCTTTTTTCACCTTTTTCTTTTTTTCACCTTTTTCTTTTTTTTCCTTTTTTCACCTTTTTCTTTTTTCCTTTTTTTCACCTTTTTCTTTTTTTTCTTTTTCACTTTTCACGCTTTTGTTTCTTTTTACTTTTCCCTCTTTTTTTCACCTTTTTCTTTTTTCCTTTTTTCACCTTTTTCTTTTTTCCTTTTTTTCACCTTTTTTCTTTTTTCCTTTTTTTCACCTTTTTCTTTTTTTCCTTTTTTCACCTTTTTCTTTTTTTTCCTTTTTTTCACCTTTTTCTTTTTTTTCCTTTTTTCACCTTTTTCTTTTTTTTCCTTTTTTCACCTTTTTCTTTTTTTTCCTTTTTTCACCTTTTTCTTTTTTTTCCTTTTTTCACCTTTTTCTTTTTTTTCTTTTTTTCACCTTTTTCTTTTTTCCTTTTTTTCACCTTTTTTCTTTTTTTTCCTTTTTTTCACCTTTTTCTTTTTTTTCTTTTTCACTTTTCACGCTTTTGTTTCTTTTTACTTTTCCCTCTTTTTTTCACCTTTTTTCTTTTTTTTCCCCTCTTTTTTTTTGTTTATCGTCTTTTTTTTTCTTCTTACACACTGACCTTTTCTTTTTCCATTCATCACTTATTTTTTCCTTTTTTCTTTTTATCATCTTTTTTTTCTCTTCTCATTCTGCTTTTTGCCCCATTTTTTCTTTTATTGTCCCCCCCCCTGACAAAAGGACCTATAAATTCCCCCTTGCCCGTTCGTCCATTCGTCTGTCCACACTTTTCTCAATAACTAGTCATAATAAATTTCCAGGTTGGTGTCTGGGGGTGCATTAATTCACTGGGAGAGATGCATCACTAGTCTTAGTTAAGACATGAGTGACCATTTAGGAAGGTGAGGCGTTGTATGCACCACTAGTTAAAACATGCATGTAGGAGAAGATAACTCTGATGACGTCGGCAGCAGGACGTTGGGTGGCCATGGAGGAGGATGAATCTCTCGCAGATCAACGGTTCTATGGTATTAAGAGTTATGTTATTCAACTGCAGTTTTCCGGATGATCTAAGGACAACGGATAGGTGCAAATAGGCAAGGCAGATGCCACTGCGCTGAGGAAGGTAATAGCAACCCACCCCATGTATTCTGCCAAGTTCAAAATCATGTGATGTCTTTAGTGGAATTGGACTGACAATGGACCGAAGCCTATGAGAACATTAACTCTAATATCATCTACGATATGAACATTTTTATATTACTTATGTTGATCGGACTAAATTGTTTCATTTTTTTTTTTCTTTTCCAGGTTTGTCATGTGATTTTTATCTTTGGCTGACTTTAAAACAAAAAGTTTATGCAAATAATCCTCACAATCAAGATGGCTGATTGCAGCGATCGAAACATTGTGCTGATAACACCAAAGATGAGAATAATAGTTCGATTAATAAATATAACACAAGCATTCACATCTCATCATCAAAAAAAAAAAAAAATCAGAATTACGTTCGTATTCGTTTATTTTGTAGATACTTATTTCCTCTTTTTTTTAAAATACTTTCTATAACTCAAGGGAGATAATTCAAAATATAACAATTTTTCAGCAATGCGAAAGGAAATGGAATTATACAGACACTGTCTGCTACCTCCCCTCTCTCTACCTCTCTCTGTCTCTTTTAACTAATAATAACTAGCATAAATATCCCGAAAAATTAGTCATAGGAAAGCCTTTAAAAAATATCTTAGTGACCCCTAATGTTTGTAACATGTTTACGGAAGAGAGAACAATAAGCAAAGGGTTATGGCCACCAGGTTCCCCGGACTTGTCATCATGTGATTTTTATCTTTGGGGGACTTTAAAACAAAAAGTTTATGCAAATAACCCTCACAATCTAGACCAGTGGTTCTCAACCTTTTTTTATTCATGGACCCCCTTTCCCTTCATTTTATCTTGGTGGACCCCTTCATAACTATTGGTCATAAGACAATCTTCTATTTTTCACTCATATAAATTTTGAGGTTTTAATAATCAAAGGAATATTATATAATTAAGCTTTATTTTTAAATGGAAACTAATTTAATGCAAATAAGGTATTCGACAACAACTATAATAATTGGGGGATTTTAGAACAAAAAAGTTTATGCAAATAATCCTCACAATCAAGACCAATGGTAACCCACCCCATGCATTCTGCAAAGTTCAAAATCATGTGATGTCTGCAGAGGAATCCGACCAACAATGGACCTAAACCTAAGGAGAACACTAACTATGATTTATCAAAGTGTAGTATCTGTTCTTCCTGGAGCAAAGACAATTAAAGGGTGGCTCCACACTACCCAAAGCCCACAAGCTTTAGTATAAATAAAGTGAAAGTATATTCGATCATTGCGTGTTCTCGGAATGTCCAAAAAGCAATCAGCTTTTGAGCAATGTGGAGTTTCTCCTTATATCAGACAATTGCTATTCGATTTGGACAATCCCCTTTAAATGGGAAGCTGCTTCCCCCCCCCCCACCATCACCTTGGGGAAGCAAAAACTAACGTTTAGTGTCTTCCTGTCAATCAAACCTCTTTATAAGCCTTAACTTAACATGCTAATCAATTACTCTCACTCGTGGTCGAGACGGTTAAGTGGTTGGCTTTTGTTTCCACCTCCGCATCAAGGCTTCCGGGTTCAATCCCGCCTCCCGACCAAAACTATTTTTTTTTTTTCTTTTACATCTTTAAACACCCGGGCAACGTTATTTTATTACTTTGCTTATTATTTAGCTTACCTCCCCTTCCCCTATACACACAGCGTTGTTATTTTAAGATTGCAGGTTGGATCCGACAGGTTTATTTATGCCATTTTTTTTCGTTTTGATTTTTCCGATTTTTTAACATCGTCTTTTTTATAATATTTAAACAGGGTTATTACTTAATCTCCCCCATACACACACACACCTACAAACACCCGGGCAACGCCGGGTACCCCCACTGCTAGTCTATATATATATAAAAGCGAAAATATGTTTGTGTTTGTGTGTGTGTGTGTGTTTGTATGACTCGCAAAAACTTTCAGAGTGGACCTGGGAGCAAAGACAATGAAAGGGTGGCTCCACACTCCCCATTTAGCACATAGTTGGGACCCTAAGAGGTACTACCATTCCGGGTCAGAGTGGACCTGGGAGCAAAGACAATTAAAGGGTGGCTCCATACTCCCCAAAGCCCGCAAGCTGGGGCCTCACCACTGGATATAGTTTAAGGTCATATCCAGGACCCCCATTGAGGGACTTTTACCTAAAGTTAAGTTTGAAAACCACTGTACGTACAGATTTTCAATGACTTTTCAAAAGTTTTTTAAGGCCTTCTCTAGATAAAATTCAAGTTTTCAAAACAAAATTTTGGATTTGTTTTACAATCCACAGTGAAAAAAAAGTCAACTATATAACAAATAAATGTTACCATGACCAATAACATTTCTTAGTGTTTTTGAAGTAGTTTTTATATGCTTTTTATTTCATCTCAAATATTAACTCTTTTTATGACTTTTAAATTTCCAACCAAGATGGCTGCTGTCTTGTCTATTTTTTTTTTCTTTATGGTTTTTTAAATTTCCAACCAAGTGGCTTTCGGGTCAAGATCAAAGTGTAATATCTGTTCTTCAGATGCTACACTTCAATTTCTCGTTCTCTGTCAGTGGAGGAGAAATCCTTCACGACTGAGACAATTTTTATTTTTGTTCCTTTTCTCCACATTAAAAAACGACCCTGGTGTCTAACTCTGCCCCGTGGGGAGGCATTGTAAATAGGAACTATGATTTTTATCTACGGCATGAACACACGCGCACACACACACACAAACGCATGTACACACACAAACGCATGTACACACACAAACGCACGTACACACATAAACGCACGTACACACATAAACGCACGTACACACATAAACGCACGTACACACATAAACGCACGTACACACATAAACGCACGTACACACATAAACGCACGTACACACATAAACGCACGTACACACATAAACGCACGTACACACATACACATACACAAACACACATACACAAACACACATACACAAACACAAACACACATACACAAACACACATACACAAACACACAAACACAAACACACATACACATACACAAACACACAAACACAAACACACATACACAAACACACACACACACAGCTTGATTAATATGTTCTTGTCATTAACTATTCGGTTTACCGTTCATTTTACATGCTGGTCTAGTCTATATATCTATAAAAGTGAGAAAGTGTGTGAGGACACTTCTCAACCTATATACTCAACAAATTCAATTTTAAAAATTATGTCATATCTTTATTGCTAACGAATGTAAATTGTTTAATTGTATTTTTTTCTCTTTTTTTTTTCTTTTCCAGTATTTGGGCTGTATAGAAGTTTACGAATCGCGAGGAATGCAAGTATGCGAAGAAGCAGTGAAATCACTAAAAAATGTACGTTTCGATAAATTTGCCAATTTTCCACCCTGTCGTTTTTCTTAATGTTTGGATGTATTCATTATTGCGACATGACATTGGTTTCACTTGAAATTCAATATTTCAGTTTTCGAATTTTGCTACAATATTAGAGAAGAACCTAAAGTGTAGTATCTGTTCTTCAGATGCGGCACTTCCATTTCTCGTTCTCTTTCAGTGGAGGAGAAATCCTTCACGACTGAGACAATTTTTATTTTTGTACCTTTTCTCCACGTTAAAAAATGACCCTGGTTTCTAACTCTGCCCCGTGGGGAGGCATAGTAAATAGGTAGAATATTAGAGAAAAACCAAAGTTTTGCCACTTCTACACTATTTGAATGAGATTTTGTAGTCGATAAATGGAGTTTTCTAGATTAAAAAAAAAAACAATGGTTTCAACTGATTTTTACATGGGGGTCACCACTTATCAAGGCCCGGAAGCCACTCGGGGATAAGGGTTATTGCGTGTACAGTAATCAATGGGATAATATCGTAGTAATCGCTAATAATGGAGATCTGATAAAGTGTCATTACTTAAGGGGGCGGTTCATCAGGAATTTGTTTATGTTGGACTTGAAGACATCCAAGTTGTAGTCAAGGGGGAAACAGGCAAACGGAAGAGATTTCCACAGGAAAGAAGCTTTGTTCATGGAATTTACGCTTTGATTTAGGCACAGATAAAGAGTAGGGAAAATTATTGACAGTGGTTTCAGCTAGACGGATGTTTATCGTGAGGGGGGGGCACAGATTGTAGCTCAGATGAGCACTTTGTCAATCTTAATAAATTACAATGGTAGTTTCCAAATTATGCAGTCGAAATTACCTGAATATTACTGAATTATTTAACAAAAAACAACTTTAATCGTGTTAGCAGGTGAAAAATTACCGCCATGTTGTTCAAATCGAAACGGAAAATTACCTTCCTTTTAAACTCTCCTGCGTCTTACGATCGTTTTCTTCAAATTTTTTTTTTTTTTCTTTAATAATTTTCTAGCTTATCGATTTTCGTAAATTTTGGATCTAATCATCTTTAAAATACGAGGAATACGTAGATTCCATTGTTTTTATGTGAAATTCAGTTTTTAACGATTTCTGAAAATTTCGTCCCAATAGTGTAGAAGTGCCGGAATTATTCCTGATCCAGAATGATGTCCAAAGTTTTTTTTTTTTTTATGTAATTATCTCCCTTGAAAAAGTTTCAAAATGTAGATGAACAGGAAAAAATTTTGGTACTTCTATATTATAATAACGAAAAAAATATTGAATTTCAAGTAAAACAAATGGTACCTACGTAATTGTCAGGTCTCAAACAATAACATATCCGAAAATTATAAAAAACGATAAGGTAGAAAAAAAATTATTCATGAAAAAAGAAATTTGTAAAATCTAGCGATTTGAATTGGAGAGTAAACAGGGGAGGTAATTAAGTTTTCAATTTCTTGGAAATCATATAACAATTTCTGAAAATTGATTTCGATAAGTTTTGCAAACAACTAAAACAATTATTTTTTTTAAAGAAATTCCCAAATTATGGATATGTTATTTTTTTTTTTGTTTTCTGAAACTGAGTTACTTCCCCTTTTGCTTATGTCATGTGACCCAATATGTCTGACCCAGCATGTAACTTTATCAAACTGTTTTTAACACTGTAGGAACCATTTTTCATAATTAAATTTTAGGTACTTGTACAGTTTAATCAAGACATTAAAAAATGAAAATATCGAAAAAAAAGTTTAAATTGTATGTATCTGTTATAGAATGAAGTTCTCTGAAAAAAATTTCACTTAATTTCATCAAGTAGTTTTTGTTTTACAGTGAAAAAACAATTTATTATGATACTGAGCAAAAGGTTTGATTTTTAGGAAGAAAAGCTAGTATCAAAGATGGGGAGGGAGTGTTATCTCCCCATCGCGTGTTCTAAAAATTCAAAGATGTCTACCTTAAACGTGCTGTCATACAAACATGTTTTTTTGCTGTAAAAAAAAAAACTACTCGATCAAATTAAGTGAAATTTTTTTTTTTGAGATCTTCAGTTCAAAATTCTTCAGCCTCTGTCCCATCGACGAAATGTTGCATCCCTCTGCCTGTGTTATATAGGGGGTCTCATTAAAAGAGAGTCTTAGAGATAAAGTAAGAGTTTTATTATAAGTGATGCTTTTTCTTGTGAGAGAGAGAAACTTAGAAAGAGTCTTATTACAGTGAGGGATGTTGTAAGGCTCAGAGAGAGAGAGAGAGAGAGAGAGAGAGAGAGAGAGAGAGAGAGAGAGAGAGATGTTGTAAGAGACTAGATAGATATTGTTCATTCTATTATAATTATATTTTAAATGTTCATTCCTTAATTGTGTTGAATGGAAGAAGAAAGCTCTTGGAGTGAAGGGATAATGTTTTTTTTTTTTTTTTTTTTTTTTTTTTTTTTTTTTTTTTTTTTACAAAGGCATCACCACATTATCAAGGCCCAGAGGCCACTCAAGGATAAGGGTTAAAGAGTGTACAGTAGAAGTTGGTCAATATAGTAATCATTAGTAATGAAAATTTGGTAAATTTAATAACTTATATGGAACGGCTCATCAAGAACTTATTTACTTTAGACTTGAACAAAACCATATTGTAGTCAGCCGGAAAGCAGGAAAACGGAAGACAATTCCACAGGCGTGCAGTTCTAAGAAAGAAGCTTTGTTCATGGAATCTACGTTTAGGTTTAGGCACAGATAAAGAGTGGGGGAAATTATTGATAGTGTTTACAGCTAGACGAGTGTTCAGACAGTTCGAACATGATGATGTTGAGACGTGTATGTAAAGACATATAACACAAATATATAATACAATTGGACTTTACCTTTTTGTAGGAATCATAAACACAAGACGAGCTTTACAAAAAACACTTGATGGTTTATTCTTCACACGTCCGAATTCAAAGTTTCACATTTTTTTCTTGAAGTGACGTCTCGCTCCTAGACGTCTGACTCCCTCCGAGTTTCTTCACTGACTGACTAACTCTAAAGTTTTTTCTCTATTCCTAGAACTTTCTATTTTCCGTGACGTCATACACACTTTAAAACATGTGCCTTCTTTCACGTGTCCTGGACATACGTGTCCAAAACTTTTCCTATTTCTCAGTGACCTATTTTTCCAATATGTTAAAAACATTATCTTATAAGCTGCATTCTTTCAATTTAAAATTTCATAACAAACTTGATAGTTCACATTCTTTCCTTGAAATATTTATCTATATTCTAAACAAATGTTTGTTTTACATTTTTAAATTCCCACACGTAATCTATTTCTAAACCAGATTACGAGGTTCGAATTCCGCCTATGCTATTTCATTTTCATCTTAAACTAAATTCTCCATTTTTATACTTACATGAAAAGGGGACAGCCCTTATCATGTAACACCTGTTCTACAAGTATTTTAGTGGTGAATGCTCTGACGAACTGCAGTCACTTGTGCCCCCACGCCGTGAGCACCCTCGACAAACCCGACAGGCTACTAAATCCCACCCCCACACTGTAGAGATCCCTAGATGTAAAAGATCTTTTACTCCAATAGTTTCTTCCCCAGAACCGCTAGACTTTGGAATTCCATTCCAGGTCCCTGCTTCCCCAATAGTACTGACATGCAGAAGTTCAAGTGTAACATGAACCGACACCTTGCTGCCCAAATCCCTACATAGTACCCCAGTAGTTGTTGCCCCTGATAGTAGCCCCCTACACCAAAGTGGCAATTTGCCTTGTTTGGGTTGAAAATGTAATTAAAAAAAAAAAAAAAATTTTTTTAAATGGATACGTACAATATAACCTTTTTTCGATATTTTCGTTTTTTAATGTCTCGATTAAACTGTACAAGTGCCAAATTTTATTTAAAGAAGAACTGAACAAAGTATCGCTCATAAAGAAAGGTGACCTTTACTTACGCAACGACTCAGCTTATCTGGTTCTTGTATTAGCCTAATCCGAGAATTAATAATTAAATATGTTATTCGTAGCTTATTGGAAAAGTTCAAGTGGCCAGCGTACAAGTGGCGTTTGTCGTTAGTTTTTCATGAATTTGAATCCAATAATTTTTATAAAGCAAACTATAATACCTTAGAAAGGGAACATTATAGTTATCCACAGACAGTACTGTTTCACAGCTCATTGGTGTGGCTAGACAAGCAACTACTTCAAGCCGTTTATATATCACTAGCGAGGGGTACCCGGCATTGCTCAGGTATTTGGAGGTGTGTGTGTGTGTGTGTGTGTGTGTGTGTGTGTGTGTGTGTGTGTGTGTGTGTGTGTGTGTGTGGAAACTCGGGGGGGGATGGGTTAAAATTTAAAAAAAAATGTTTTGGTAGATAAGTATGATGATCGAACCCGAACCGTTGAGGCAAAGTTGTAAATTAAAGTGTGAAAAAAAAAAAACGTGCGACGTTAACTATTGCGCCACCGCGAGATGCTAACGGAAACACGTTTGAATTTATTTAATTACTTAAATTAGCAGGTGCACGTTTTAATGACTTAATGAGGTCAACTTTTGACTGCGGGGTAGCATTTCATTTAGTGCGGGAATGCTTTTTTTTTCCCCAAAAAAAACGTTGGGAGTAGGGAAAAACATTATAGGAAAAGGCCTATACATGCGGCGAGCGAAAACTTTTGAATTATTTATCTTCCTGAAGTCGAGCAAATTAAATAGACAGGCGAGCTCCGTTGTTAACTCTGAGATATTACGATTTACATGTGATATAAAAAGTTTTAAAAAGTTGTTAGGCGACCGACCGCTTCTCTGAAAAAAAGCCTTTCTTGGACATACACAAAAAGCGAACATACATTTTCACTTTTATATATATATATAGACTAGCGAGGGGTACCCAGCGTTGCCCGGGTGTTTGTAGGTGTGTGTGAAAAAAAAAACAGAAAAAAAGTCTTGACGACGCGCAGTTGCAAAATAGTAAAGTGTAAAAAAAAAACAGGTGCGCGTTTTTGATTGACGTGACGGCGATAGCTATTAGTAGTTAGCATTTTGTGCGGGACAGTTTTTAATGAGGTCAATAAATCGGTTTGTTTGTTTTTAGAAACCCGCTCCCTCATCTCAAAATGAAAGCTACCGTCTGATATGACGAAGTCGACATTGACCAAACGTTACTTAGCTCTCTAGAGACCACTGGCTCTGGGCCTGTGATTAGAGTCGAGTTTCGCTTTTTGTTTATACCGAAAACCGAATGTAACGCGTGCCGATGCAGAAAATGTGGAATAATTAACGTTTGAAAGTCAATAAAATTAAATAGACAGGCGAGCTCCGTGGTTAAGTGTGAGATATTACAATTTATAGATGATATAAAAAGTTTTAAGAAGATGCGAACCGAGCGAGCGCTTCTCTGAAAAAAGCCTTTTGTGGACATCGAGAAAAAGCGTACATACATACATACATATATTTTCGCTTTTATATATATAGATTTCTCAAATGCTCAACCTAAGATAGGGCGGTTGTATCGATTGGTATCCTAAATGTAAATCAAATGAAACTCGTGCGACTATTAAAGAGTGCTCAATGCAGGACAGAGCTGGTATATAGTTTATTTATTATACAAACATTATTGGTTACACATGTGCATACATGTTTCAGTGGAATCCCAATTTAAGACCACTAGAAAAATATTTGATGATCTCTCAAATTGAAACTAGAAATATTTTAGGTGGTCTATCATGTCTGGTTCAAATTATGCACTAGTACCGTTTTCATTTCTACTCAGAACATATTTTGCGACGTTAATACCAATCATGCACATAACGTTGCGAACCTGTCTCTAAGTGCTCGTCTGAGCTCCAATCTATGATCTCCCCTCGCCAAACTTTCACGAAAAACACTCGTCTAGCTGAAACCACTGTCAATAATTCCCCCCCCCCACTCTTTATCTGTGCCGAAACCTAAACATAGATTCCATGAACAAAACTTCTTTCTTAGAACTGCACGCCTGTGGAACTCTCTTCCGTTTGCCTGCTTTCCAGCTGACTACCATTTGGTCGTCTTCAAGTCCAACGTAAACAAATTCTTGATGAGTCATCCTCTTAAGTAATCCAATTTATCACGATATTGTCCTATTGACTATTGTACACTCATTAACCCTTATCCTCGAGTGGCCTCCGGGCCTTGATAAGTGGCATCTCCTACATTTAAAAAACCCCTAAAAATATGTTTTACTAATATATATATATATATATATATATATATATATATATGCATGTGTGTGTATGTGTAAATGTATATATACTAAATTAAAAACCTTCAATTTAATACTTAAAAACAATAATAATACTAACACCACACTAAACCAAACTAATGTAGTGTATGAATTTATTTGCCCCTTCGAAGAATGTGTCCGAACCCTCTCTAAAAATTCATACAACGCATACATAGGCCACACCACATATATTAGTGTTGGGATGATTATCGGAATCGGAAAAATCAGAAGAGTTGGGTGTATCGGCATCGGAAAAATTGATGCCTATTTTCCGATGCCAAAACAATTCTTTTAATTGTCTTTATTTGATTTTATTAGCAGCAAAATCTTCCATTGCTGCTAATAAAAAAATAATATAAAATGTACATTTGTTGATTTTAACTTAAAAATATTTGAAAACATGAATAATTCGTAATATCGTGATAAAACTTTAAGAATTTGTAATATCGTGATTTGAGAGTTTTATCCTCAAATTGAATTAAAAAGATTTTTATTTTTTAAACCGTGAAACCTTGCTGTGTGTAATAAAAGGAAATAAAAATATATTTAAATAATTTTCTTAAATATTTTTTTCTTAAATATAAATTAAATATTTTTTTATTTTATGTTTTTAAAACTTTAATAATTCATAATATCGTGATTTCCATTGCTGCTAATAATGATAAAAAAAAAATGTACATTTATTAATTTTAAATTACCAGTTAAGTTAAAATCGACAGATCATCTTCCACAAGTGTAATTTTAATGTTTAGGAAAATATCTGCACATTAAAAATGTGTGTTTTTATGAAAATCGGGAAAAATAACAATCTTATAGTTAAATAATTAGACATTTGTAAAGAATCAGAATCAGTAATTGTATTGGAATCGGGAATTTATCACAGAATCAGTAATTGTATTGGAATCGGGGAAAAATATTGGAATCTTCCCATCACTAATATATATATATATATATATATATATATTTGTGCAAATGGAAATTCAATTAACTTTCTTGAAGTTATATTTTTGGATTTTACCGTCATTGGATTATTTATCTTCCACCAGACTATCCATTCACGTGTAATCACCTTCTTCTTCACCATATTCCCTCTGCTTCACTTTTTTGGTTATCAAGTAAGATCTTTGACTTACTTGTTGTTTCATCAAATACTTTTGCATGCAAAATCTGATCCCGCATTTTGCTAATTCCCACCCTCTGATGAGAAGGAAAGTATTTCTTCGAAACTCCGCAGATTAAGGACTATCCACTTATCAAGTGTTTCCTTTTCAGATTAAATATGTTTTTAACTCTTTTTCAAAGTGTTTTTTAACATGTTTTATTAACTGTTTGCTCGTGTATATATATATATATATATATATATATATATATAAATAAAATGAACTCATTTTTTCCCGTCTGATTTTGACCTTAATAGGATTAAAAATCAAGATATTTCATGCAAATATAATATGCACAAACGGCAGAACAATATCTGAGGTGTGTTATAGGCTTATTATTTCTCAAATTCCTCGATAATCTTAGATTTCTATACTTTTTCTGCTGAGAAGTCACGGCCAAAATCAGTTAAGATCAATGGAAGTGGTAAAATATTTTCTCTCTTATAAATTCCTCCTCCCCCTGCCACCACTTACCACCGTTTGGGGATCGTTCACAAGGAACAGTTGAGAAGAGAACACCGGTTTGGCTTCGTAGTTCTTTCATGTGAAGTTATTTAAAATCACTAAACTAAGCTGCAGTGCTCTGTGGCGTAGTGGTTAGCGTGCTGGACAATTCACATTATATTTTCACGTTCGCGCCGACCTACCGTAGTCGTTTTTTTTTTTTTTTTTTTTTTTCCTAAACAACTGGAATGGACTTTTCTTGGTGGCCGAACTGTTAACGTTGCAGATGTTTTTTTTTTTGTTTTTTTTTCACACTTTATTTTCCTACTTTTACTCATGACTCTGGGTTTGATCCTTTCTACTTACCTACCATAACATTTTTTAAAACTCCCGCCCCCCCGTCCCGGAAACAAACACTTGGGCAACGCCGGGTTCCCCCGCTAGTATATATATATATATATATATATACATACATACACAGGGTGACCAAAAAAATAGGTCGATTTGATTCTAATATTTTTTCCGATTCCAATACAATTACTGATTCCAATTCTTTAAATATTTAAGTATAGAGTTTATACTTTCTCTGATTACCTTAAAAACACATTAAATGTGCAGATATTTTGTAAACATAAAAATCACGCTTCAGATTTTATTTTTGCTCCTAGTTTAAATAGCAATACACGGGGACGATAAAACGCTTTGGATAATCAGATTTCACGAGGGTTCTGCTAAAATTGTCATATTTTAAAAACCAAAGCACTTTTAAGTTTTCAAAATACCACCGTTTTGTTCAGAAATGAATATATTTTCAAATGAATTAATAAATAATAACATACATTATATATTTTTAGAGTTTAAGCAAATAAAGTGATAAAAATGTGAACATCATAAAACAGCATTTTCGGTAAGATTTTGTAATGACCCCCTACCCCCTAATTTGTAAACGCTCGTACCGCATTGGTGTTAAGAATTTTTTAATGAAATTTGGTGTCCGAAATTCATTTCACTACTCGTTTTTTTTGTTGTCTTAAAAAAAAAGATTTCAAAATGACGGGTATGGAAAATTGTTGTAGACCCGTGCTAGGGGTTACAAATGAAAGAAACCACAAGTAGCGTAAAGTGTATAAAATATAATATGTATTTATCATAAAGAATACAGGAGCCACTAAAAAGGTATGAAAGGAACGTGTTCGTAGCATGCGGTTAAAAATGGTATGAATATCTCCATTTAGTCTTTGAAACCAGTGGTGTTCATAGGACTGGTCGATTCCACTTCGCACTCAAATAGGGGCGATTATCAAGGCCCAGAGTCCACTCGAGGATAAGTTATTAAGTGTACAGTAGTCAATAGGATAATATCATAGTAATCGAAATTTGGTAAATTGGATTACTTAAGGGGAACGGCTGATCAAGAATTTGTTTATGTTAGACTTGAAGACGACCTAATTGTAGTCAGGTAGAAAACAGGCAAACAGAAGAAACTTTGCTCATGGAATCTAAATTTAGGTTTAGGCACAGATAAAGAGTGGGAGAAATTATTGATAGTGGTTTCAGCTAGACAAGTGTTCTTCATGAAAGTCAGGCCAGGGGGGGACCACAGATTGAAGCTCAGACGATCACTTGCCATGAAAATAACGATAAAGCAGAGACAGGTTTGTAACGTCTCTTCTGTGGGAAAGAGGTTGCAGGGAAGAGAAAAGGGCATCTCCCACTAAGCTACGAAGTCTATTTTGAACTCTGTCAAGGCAGGATAAGTTCTTTCTAGCAGCTCCTGACTAGATGTGGCAACAGTACTCCATCTTTGGACGTACCTGGCTCTTATATAGGTAGAGAATTGCCTCAGCTGTGAGATATTTACTGGATCGATACGAGGATCCCACCATGTTTTCAGTGACCTTAGCAACGGATTTTATGTACATGTTCCATTTCAGATCAGGAGTAAAGGTCAATCCCAGAAGCTTCCGGGCCTTGATAAGTGGTGATCACTGTGTAAAAAAAAAAAAAAAGATATTCACTTTCCATTCTTCTGGAAAGTGAATTTAAAAAACCAAGCAAACAAACACGTGAGAGGAAGAAAGAGAGCGAAATAGAGTGAAAGTCGCTTAAATAAGATGGACGACCTCGTTTCATAAATCATAGATATTATAATCTTAAGGAGTATATAAAAAGTTCTTTGCTGGACATACAAAAAAACGCACCCACAAACACACATTTTCGCTTTTATATAATAGGTGTCAAGCTGGCCTAATGGTTATCATGTTTGATTAATATGTTTAGAATTTGGTTTCAATCTCAGCGCATGCAGGTTTTTCCGTTTTTTCTTTTTACTTCATTTTTTTTTTTTCTTTTTTAAAGGAGTTAATACCTACGGTCTTTATGTTTATGATAAATGAAGAATTTGCATTAATTAAAATATATTCATATTTTATGCCTGGCTGAAATTTTACATGAACCTTTGTTATGATAAGGTGCAGCAAACTAAGTAATATGGTATCCAGTGGATGCGCAGTTGGAAATTAATAGGGCTTAGTATTAAATGCAACAATGAGCACAAATTTAACCATATTCAACCATAAATTTGACATAAACACTTATTCTAGTCAACGCGCTATAATTTTTTGCCTGTTTTTAACGGACTAAAATGTCGAAATTAATGATAGTAGACTTTGTTGCTTTAAATTTTTAATTCAACAACAACAACAACAACAACAACAACAACAAGCATTATTGTGTGTATATGATTTTCTACATTATAAAATTGTATAATTATACCATAATCCAATAAATAATAATTATATAATCTATATATATATAAAAGTGAAAGTGTATGTGTGTGTGTATGTGTGTACATTTCCCTATGCAATAACTCTGTCAATTTTTAGTCTACAGATTCGAAATTTGATATACAAAACAAATCTATGTTTATTTCTGGGCAGCTTAGTTGTTATGGCAGAACCTCATATCTTGAAATCGACAGGAGAGTTCATTTTAAAAAATAAAAATAAAAAATAAAATAAGTAAATAATAACAACAGCAACAACAACAACAACAACAACAACAAGCATTATTGTGTGTATATGATTTTCTACATTATAAAATTATATAATTATACCATAATTCAATAAATAATAATTATATAATCTATATATATATAAAAGTGAAAGTGTGTGTGTGTCTGTGTATGTGTGTGTACATTTCCCTATGCAATAACTCTGTCAATTTTTACAGCTTTAACCTTTAAATATTTAAATTTATTTAAAATGAAAAAAAAATTTTTTTTAATAATCTGAAAATTTCCAAAATTTTTACTTTTTTATCCATCTTTTCCCCCATAATAATTTGTAACTCATTTCAGGTTTCGTTTTTTTTTTTTATTGGAGATGTTGAGAGAGAGAGAGAGAGAGAGAGAAAGAGAGAGAATGCAATAACTGATTGAAAAAAAAAAAGTAAAAGACATGAATAAATAAAGTATCAGAGAGAGAAATTAATAGCAGAGCATACGAAGGACCTGGATGTTTTAATTTCTTGTTTCTTTTTCTTTCCAGCAATGCAAGGGCAAATATCAACGGGCAATATTATACGTTTCTGGAGATGCATTACGTGTGGTCGATGAAATTAGTAAGGTAAGTACAGAAATATACTCGTTTTTTTGTTGATATTATTGATTAATTTTTACAGACTTTCACGATAAACACGTGGCTTAGTCGGGGGATGCCCTTTTCTCTTCCCTGCAACCTCTCTCCCACAAAAGAGACGTTGTGAGCCTGTTTTTGTTTTATCGTTATTTCCGTGGCAAGTGCTCGTCTGAGCTCCAATCTCTGATCCCCCTCGCCAATCTTTCACGATAAACACCCGTCTAGCTGAAACCACTGTCAAAAATTTTCCCCACACTTTATCTGTGCCTAAATCAAAACGTAGATTCCATGAACAAAGCTTCTTTCTTAGAAGTGCACGCCTGTGGAACTCTTTTTTTTTTTTTTACACGGTGATTACCACTTATCAAGGCCCGGAAGCCACTCAGGGATAAGGGTTATTGCAAGTACATTGCGTTAGTGTGGAGATTTGATGAAATGATTTAATGATTGAGAAAACATTTCCAGTTATACCGTAGCTGGAAATCTTGTGAAGTAGACCCTTATGCCATACTTTGTCGAAGGCCTTTGATATGTCAAGAGCAATTGCCCTAGAAAGGAAGCCTTTGTCAAGAGATTCACTAATCCTGTGGGATATAACCGTCAGCACATCTGCGGTAGATCTTGCAGAGCGGAAACCATATTGTGTGTCACTAAGAAGGTTATTCCTGCTGAGGTGGTTGACTATTTCTCTATTTAATATGAATTCCAGCAACTTACTCATAACACACAGGAGACTTATTGGTCTGTACTGAGAGGGAGGTGACTTACCACCTGAATTCTTAAATACAGGGCAAACTGATGAGGTCTTCCAGGGAGTCAGAAAGCACTTCTCCTTAAGGCAGTGCTTAAATAGTTTCGTAAGTATGGGAGCGAGTTCTGGTTGAAGCTTTTTTAACACTATAATTGGGATGCCATCAGGGCCAGTTGGTTTACTGGAAACTCTCTTCCATTTGCCTGTTTCCCACCTGACTACAACTTGAATGTCTTCAAGTCCAACATAAACAAATTCCTGATGAACCGCCCCGTTAAGTAAGACTCTTTATCAAATCTCCATTACTAACGATTACTACGATATTATCCCTTTGATTACTGTACACGCAATAACCCTTACTATGTGTAAAAAAAAAAATATTTGCAAATCGGTTTCAATGACGAGAGATGGTTCTAGAAATATTGGAAACCTTTTACTGTTATTTTATCCCAACAATTGCCGAACTGAAACTAACAGCCAAATTAGAACGTCAGAAAGGTTGCTGCATCTCTACAGCTTGGTCTCGTGTATAGATCATAATTCTTGACTGATTGACTTTCCACCATGGGATTTGTTTCGTCATATTCAAAGGTATTTTTAAATGAACGCGGCATGTTTACTTACTCCAGATGTGTTAGGTGATGATATGGGCATTCTTAGTTAGTCCCTGTTATTTACAGGATACAATTTCATCAGGAAATATTCCATTAAAATATTTATAACACAGGAACAGAGATGCAACATTTTGGTTATGGGATGAATTAGGTTGGAGATTCTTTTTGGAAACTAGTCTAGATGTGACAACAATACTCTGAACCCTAACTCCAACCTGAACCCCAACCCTAGCTCCAACCCTAACCACAACCTCAACCCTAGCCCCAACCACAACCCTAACCCTAACCCTAGCCCCAACCCTAACCCTCCAGTTTGCTCCACTGAAACAACCCTGCACATGACCTCTCAGCTCTATGTAAGACACTGGCTTCAACTAGGGTTGCTGTTTGTGTTTATTTGTATTAAAAAGAAGCAAATCATTTATTTGATTGATATCATATTTGCTCCAAATTCTTGATTTTTGTGCACGTGTGTGTGTAGTGGGGAGGGAGATAGAGTTGAAGTCACTAATTAGTAGTATCTTGTTAGCCCATATCATTACATATTCAAAGCTATGTATATATTATTTTCTCCTTTCATTCTTTATTTTTCCTTGATTATGATTTACAACATTAAGCAGTCTATTAAAAAAAATGATATTGTTCCAATTCCATTGACCTGTGTGTGTGTAGTGGGCAGAGTTGAAGTCACTAATTAGTAATATCTTGTTGGCCCATGTCATATCCTATGCCATGCATGCTTCCAAATTTAACTGAGCAATATATTTAGTTTATTTCTAAGCAGGGTGTACTACCCTTCCCTTCCCCACCTTTGTCTAAAACATATCCTGTTTACAACTTAATGCCAAATTTAACTGGTCCTGGATATGACCTTAAGCTATATCCAATGGTGAGGCCCCTTCTTGCGGGCTTTGGGTAGTGTGGAGCCACCCTTTAAATGCCATTGCTTCCAGGTCCACTCTGACCCGGAGTGTTAGTACCTGTTAGGGTCCCAACTATGGGTTAAATAGAAACCGACTTAAAAAAACAAAACAAATATATTCTATTAAAAGAATATTCTTCAAAATCACTGGATTTGGCATTAAATAACCTGAAAAGGGTTGATATGCCGTAAAACAAAAACATTGTATTGATATTCATATTAAAAGCACCTTTTTTATTTATTTAAAAAGAAAATACAACTTTGTTATATATGGGTCGTGGAATTGCATTCATATGCAAAAGACCTAGATAATTTGCATATTCTTTTAAACATTCATTTTTTAATGTGGAGAGTGAGGGGAGGAGGACCAGCTCCCCCGAGAGGGGACTGGATAGTAACAATTGGTATGAAGGTTCTCCCCTAAATTGACCAAAACTGATTGCAGAAGAGCAATGGTCTTATATGTGGCGTTGCCCCTACATATGGTTTTTGATTACAGTATCTGCCGGAACAGATACTCCACTTTGATAACAGAAAAAACATCTTGGCCTGAAGAACAAGAAGAAAAAAAGGCGAATCTTTTTCTGTTTATTTAAAAAGAAAATACAACTTTCTTATATATGGGTCGTGGAATTGCATTCACTAGCAAAAGATCTAGCTAATTTGCATATTCTTTTAAACATTCATTTTAATTAATTCCCTATTAGTTTTTTTTTGTTTTCTTATAACCCCATAAGAGCAGACGTTCTAGCCTTCAGGTCTAGATCAAAGTGTAATATCTGTTCTTCATTTGCTACACTTCAATTTCTGGTTCTCTGTCAGTGAAGGAGAAATCCTTCACGATTGAGAGAAGTTTAATTTTTGTTCCTTTTCTTCACGTTACAAAACGACCCTGGTGTCTAACTCTGTCCCGTAGGGAGGCATTGTAAATAGGAATTATCACGTATTCTACATACTTTTTAATTGCGTAATATTTGAACATTCATTTTAATTAATTCCCTATTAGTTTTTTTCGGTTTTCTTATGGGATGATCATCTTTAGTTAACTATTACGTGTTATTATATTCATGCAGATATTCTACATGATTTATACTTGCATAATATTTGCGTAAAACGCTTATAGTAAACACAAACCTCTTTCTATATATAAATAAAAAAAACAACAAATATATTTTATTAAAAAAATTTTCTTCAAAATCTTTGGATTCAGCATTAAATAACCCGAAAAGGGTTGATATGCTGTAAAACAAAAACAACCAATCAAATTTTACCAAGCATTATATTTAGCAGTTTGTATCGTAAAAAATTGCTTCAGTTTCTTTCATTCTTCATTTTTCTCCGATATTTTTATTTTTTTTTCAGAGTATGATAGTTGACCAAACGATAGAAAAAGTTTCGTTTTGTGCCCCCGATCGCAATGATGACAAAGGATTTGCGTACATCTGCAGAGATGGCACGACAAGACGGTGGATCTGTCATGGCTTCATGGCCATCAAAGAATCAGTAAGTGTCAGTAAATCTTCATACTTGTTTATTTTTATTTGCTATTGCTGCTGCTACTGCTTAAAAAAAATAGCAATCCTATAAATACTCTCATTAATATTTTTAATATCACATTTAGAAACGCAGCTTTTTATTCACAATTAAAAAAGCAATCGATGTGTACATTTATTTGTATAAGACTCAGAACTGAGCAATAAAATATTGTCATTGACATATAAAGGGTTTCTATGATAGGGGCCAGATTTGTAGGGATAGTAAGGGTGAGGAGCTGGGCAGTAAGATGGTTGTGTTGTTAATATATACATCTAATATGCAGGAAAGCTGGTTGAATTTTTTTTTAAACATTAGACCTACATAGCATTTTAAGTTGACAAATTCTATTCTGACTAGCCAATTTTTATTGATTATTGCTGTGCCATGTTCTTTGCGTGTAAAGCAAATACTTCATAGTCTTCAATTAATTAAAGATTACACGTGTTTAAAAAAAAAATTTTCTAATAAACTGCCCCGACCCCAAAAAGAAATCTGGAGTTAATACCTGGAAAGATGGTATTATGATAAATGAACATATGCTTAACAATAAAATAATATTGCCATCGATGTGTAAAGGGTTTCTATGGTAAGGGCCAGATTTATGGAGGAGTATCAAGGGTGAGGAGCTGGGAAGCAAGATGGTTGTGTTGTTAATATAGCAGTTCAGCCCGGCTTTACCCAGACCCTATTTACTGTTCATAACTTTATGTGCATATATATATATATATATATATATATATATATATATATATATATAATGAGCAAACAGTTAATAAAATATGTTAAAAAACACTTTGAAATGAGTTAAAAACATATTTAATCTGAAAAGGAAACACTAGATAAATGGATGGTCCTTAATCCGCGGAGTTTCGAAGAAATACTTTCCTTCTCATCAGAGGGTAGGAATTAGCAAAATGCGGGATCGGATTTTGCATGCAGAAGTATTTGATGTAACAACAAGTAAGTCAAAGATCTTACTTGAAAACAAAATAAATTAAGCAGAGGGAATATGGTAAAGAAAAGGGTGATTACACATTAATGGATAGTCTGGTGGAAGATAAAAAAATCCAGTGACGGTAAAATCCAAATGTAAAACTTAAGAAAGTTAAAAGAATTTCCATTTGTACAAGTAAAATCCAAGGAAATCCCGTAATTGGGAGAAGATGGTCCATAATAATCCAAAGGCAGAAACCCAGGGAATAATTCACAAAAATGTGTACAAGGAAAAAAGGAAAAGATTCCAATAATATTAATAAAAGAAAAATAAGATATGCTTTTCACTCTACTTCCGAGACATTTATTTTATATATATATACATATATATATATATATTAAAAAGTTTGCTACATGTTTATGTAAAATTTCAAATGTTTAGACCCAAAATTGACTGAATAGTTTACTAGATTCCCAAAGGTTTAATCTTTTGAACTTTGACCCCTTAACAGCCAAATTTTTGGCCAAAAACTTAGAAATTAGACATCTTGCTCTATGTCTGAATACACTTTGTAAAATTTCAAATGTTTAGAGCAAAAATTGGCTGATTAATTTGGTAGAAACCGCAGAGGTCAAATTTTTTAAGACTTTGACCCAATTTTGACCCCTTAACGTTTGTTGTTTTGGGCTCAAATCGAATTAAAAAGTTTGACCCATGTCCAAGTAACCTACATCTAAAATTTCAATTGTTTAGACCCAAAATTGGTGGAGGAGTTTGGTAGAGTTTTCAAAGGTGAAATCGTTGAACTTTGATCCCTTAATAGCCAAATTTTTGGCCAAAATCCGCTTGATAAGATTTTCCCAAATCTCAATACCCCTTATGTCAAACCTCGAATCTGTAGATCAAAAATTGACAGAGTAGTTTGGTAGATGTACAGACACACAGACACAATTTCACTTTTATAGATATATAGATAGATATGCAGAAAAGCTGGTAATTTTTTCAATATTAGTCTTACATAGCGTTTAAGTTGGCAAAACAGATTCTGATTGGCCAATTTTTATTTGTTATTGTTGTGCCATGTTCTTTGCAGCAAATCAACATGTAAAGCAAATACCGAGGACTTCATAGTCTTCAATTTTTTAAAATATCAAAAATTAAACCTTTTGAACTAAAAAAGTGTGCAACCTCCCTCCCCAAATTGAGTTAATGCCTGGGAAGATGGTATTATGATGAACGAGCATATATTAAAATACTACCCACCCCAACCCAAAAGGGGAGGTAATGTCTGGGAGTATAGTCTCATGGCAACAGAATAGATACTATTTTCCCTCCTGAGTTGAGCCTTAAAAGATTGTTCAATACTGCATTAATAGAAGTCTATGGGTGGAATGATAAAATTGTCACCCTACAACAAGGAACACAGTGTAGTATCTGTTCATATATTACACTTCACTTTTTCTGTCAATATCAGTGGAGGAGAAATCTTTCTAGACCGAGGCAATTTTTTTTTTTTTTTTTTGGTTCCTATCCAGAGTGCCTCTTTTTGAGAAGCTGGATTTCTTCCCACATTAAAAACCAACCTTGTGTTTACCTCTGCCCTCGTGGGGAGGCAAATAAATAAGAACAATAACAAATGAAAATTGACTGTAAGTTTAACTAAGTGTTTGAGATTGTCCGACTGACTTCCTCATCTTGGTTGTTATTGTCACAACGTTTCGGCCATTTTGCCCTCCGGCCTTCGTCAGGTGTTTTGTATCGAACTGGGGAGTTAGTTAGTTTGTTAGGAGTCTCGAACCCAACCCTTTATTATTATTACGGGGTACCGTGTTCGGACTCCAGCTAGGCTCTGGGACATAGTTGCTGATTCTCTGTTTTGAATGTTACTTTTTTCACTGGCTTCGTTCAGGATTGAACTCAGCACCTTTGGGTAACTGTAAACTTTGATACAACGTCTAGGACCACTCGGCCATAGGACAATTCTTAGTTGGTTTTTGTTAATGTTAAACCTATGTTGTTATTCAAGGTTTTCTCTCTCTATCAGAGGTGTCCAAATTGCATTCAGCTCTATGCTTGGTTTGCTCAGTAGGTTATTATTATATTATAAATTACCTCGTCTCAAAAATACAGACAATTACTAAGTTTATAGTTCTTATTATCTCACCACGGTTTCGTTAACTAATCCTCTGCTTTGGGTGGGATAGATGAGTATAATAGTCCGAATAATGAGATAAAAAAACAAATTTACTCATCTCCCAAATAATTCCAAAAATTAATTCAATAAAAAAAAAAAAAAATCATTTAATAAAATATTTAATACTAGCAAAGATATCTGCTCTTTGCATGGGACTTTGCTGTACGCTCCATTTATGAAGAGCCATACGAAATATGACTTTAACCTTTGACCTTGAAATAATGGTGTGCACCATCCCTAGGCGGGAGACCATCATCATATCAGGTTTGTTCATGATCGGTCCAGTGGTTTGGGCTGTAGGAGAATACGTTCAACTGAGGTGCATTACTAAGCGGGCAGAGAAGTGAGAATGGTTGAAAATAAACTTTTAAAAAAGCAGGTGGTTAAACGAACGTCAATACGTGGTTTTCTAGGTCAGACATCACGCCATAGAAATGAAATCACAGCGCGAATTTTGTAATATGAAAGTCGTTGAAATAAAAGATACAGACGTGACCTTGTTTCGTAAATCGGAGATATTATAATCTAGGGAGTATATAAAAAGTTCTAAGAATTAGTGCCCCCCCTCCAAAAGCCTTAGGCGGATATACAAAAAAATGCACACAAGCACACACATTTTTGCTTTTATATTATAGATAGCTAAGGAGAATACGTTCAACTGAGGTGCATTACTTAAAATCGGGACGTCTAACAATTTTATGGCGAATTCTGAGCAGTAAATAAAGTGCACATCGATTGTTGCAGCTATGGCTTCTTTATTTGCGTTTTAATCTGAAACAGTTTCGGTGCTGGTCTTTTGGAAGCTCTCCGGACTTCCTCTTTCAACTCAACATAAAAGGGGAATCTTTTTTACTTGATATCGCATTGGAAATGAAAATTTTCAGGTTTCCTTTTTTTATTATTATTTCTCTATTTGAGATTTTACCATTGAATAAAAAAAAAAAATTGTAAAACTTTTATTTATTAAAAATATTTAAAATTATTAAAAAAAAAAAATTATAATTTTCTTTTTCACGTGCCATTTTCAATTTAAGTTTTCATTTATATATACATATACGTATAAATTTTTTGTTTTTATATATAATATTTCATATTTAGGCATACATATACCTTTTTACATACATAGAATATTTTGTATACACACACACACACACACACACAATTTTTTGTTTTTTTAGAGGTGGCAAGCTTTAAATTAATTTTATTTAATTGCATACTACTTAGCAACTATTGATTGTACATGCTAAAAAGTTAATGTTTGGAACAACCCCCATATTTTTCTTATAAAAATATTTTCTGTGATTTATTTTAATTTAAAGTTTGCTGCCTCCAAAAACTGCCCTATATATATATATATATATATATATATATATATATATATATATATATATATATATATAGCAGGCTCCTTCAGTCTCGAACAGACTATGGATACCCACGAAGGGTTGCTTGCGCATGAAATTTCTGTGGCAGGAGGTGCGCAACCTCTAACCGCACCTCTCCTGAGCCGACATTGTTAAATACCAGTGGCAAGTGAAGTACAGGACGACTGGAAACAAATGCCGAGATAAGCGGAGAGCACACACAGCACCTAGAATTCCCAAATGGTCAACCATAGTGCCAGGCTCAACGTTGCTCAACTTCTGTGATCTGACGAGAACCGATGTGTCAACGCGATTATGCCGTGTATATATATATATATATATATATATGTATAACTACTTCATTTACTCACAAAAAATTAATATACGAAAGTATAGATTTGTGCGTAAACTTTTAGTATTTACTTCAAAAGTGCTCAATACATAGGTAGAGCTAGTTAGTAATTTATAAAATATATATGGCGATTAAGCTACACTGAATATTCGGCGTTTCATCCACTCTAGGACTCTTCAGGCTTATGCGCATAAGCCTGACGAATCCTAGAGTGGATGAAACGCCGAATATTCAGTGTAGCTTAATCGCCATATATAGTTTATAAATTACTAATATATATATATATATATATATATATATATATATATATATATATAATTAATGTTTTTATGTTTCATTTTCAAATATTCTGATATAATGTAAATTAAAATATTTTATATAGTAATAGAAAATCGCAGAAAGATGTTAATTTTTTTCAACTTTTCATCGTCTACGCATTATTTTGATTCATCTGTTCTCATCTTGAGTGTGATTTTCACAACGTTTCGGTCGATGTAACTTCCAACCTTTTTCAGGTGTACCTCTAGAATCAAGCAAAACCCTTTATTTACTTCGGGGGGGGGGGGGGGTTAGCATGCTCTTGTTCCGTCAACCATGACTGGATAAAGGTCCTAAGTAATTTGCAATTGTATTTTTTGGTCGCCCACACTGAGGATTGAACCTTCAACCTTCAGGAGAATATCACTTTTAAAGTGCACAGCTGAGGGTGAAGGAATTAATGTTTTTAGCCAATTTTTTATATTTGTTGTCCGAAGGGTCAAGCTTCAAAACAATACCAATTTTGTGAAAATCTGTCGCCTCTGTCAGCAGTTTTAAGCAGACATATAAACATACATACATCCATACATTTAAACAGACAGGTGAGATTTATATTATAGATTACAGAGTGAAACACTACAGCTTTATTTTAGAACTTTTATTGAAAAAAGTCAATTCAGGTAACTTGATTATGTAGGAGAGTTGGCATCTATTCAATGTAGCCGCCTTCAGCCTCAATCATTGTCTCTACACGGAACTGGGAGCATGCCTTTTCCGCAAGTGCTGGCGGGAGCTCAAGAAATACTCTGCGATCAGGCTGGCTTTGGTGTTGTGGGAGGTCATGTTGGTGATGTTCTTGATGTATTACCAAATGAACTAGTCCAGCAGGTTCAGGTCCAGGGAGGAGAGGGGACAGTGAGAGATCATTACAAAGTACTAGCACTGCGTCTGAAGCTAAGCCTAGGTCCCTTCGGAATTGGGAGTCAGTGCCAAGTCCTGCTGCCACACCCAGGGTCTGCCAGTGGCTACCCGATTGCACCAGAGGATCACGACACTCTTCAGCACATCCAGGTACTTTTTGGTGTTGACTTTCAAGTCAACTTTAAAGATGTGAGGTGGCATGATGTGGCCCTCTTGAAACCACACCAAAGACCATAACCGTGGCCAGAAATATTTCATCAAACGGAAATGGAATCATGTTGTCTTTTCTAGGGCAATAATTTTATTGTTACATCCTGTATTGTGTTACAAGTCCACTTTATGTTTGCTAATATGTAAATAATGTGTGTTTATTGGGTTTCGGATATTTTCTGGTGGCTCTGAGTCTTCCCTGCAACCTCTCTCCCACAGAAGAGACGTTGCGAGCCTATCCTTGTTTTGTCGTTATTTCCATGGCAGGTGCTCGTCTGAACTCCAATCTCTGGTCCCCCCTTGCCAATCTTTCACGAAAAACACCCGTCTAGCTGAATCCACTGTGAAAAATTTTCCCCCACTCCTTATCTGTGCCTAAATCAAAAACGTAGATTCCATGAACAAAGCTTCTTTCTTAGAACTGCATGCCTGTGGAACTCTGTTCCATCTGCCTGCTTCCTACCTGACTACAACCTGGATGTCTTCAAGTCCAACGTAAACAAATTCCTAATGAAGTGCCCCCTTAAGTAAACACTTCATTAAATCAGCACACTAACGTACTGTACTTGTAATAACCTTTATCCCTGAGTGGCTTCTGGGCCTTGATAAGTGGTGACCACCGTGTAAAAAAAAAAAAGTTTACATCGTCCGAAACATTTTGAGATGAGAATAGTTGTTCGAACAATTTAAATGATGGAATTAAATTGTTCGGACATTTTTGAGAACTTTTCAAAGAGAAAAAAAAAAAAAAAAAAATTTTTTTTCTCTTTGAAAAGTTTGGGGCAAAAATTTAACCATTTTCACAGTAGAATTTTTTGTTTTCTATATTTTCTCTTTCATTAATTTTTCTTTTTTCTACAACCATTTCACCATGATAAAAATGAAAGCAATTTAAAAAAAAAAAAAAAAAAAATTATTCGATTTTTATTTCAAAAAAATTATTTATATTCAAATTTAAATTTATACCTAATACATTATAGCATTTAACATATGGGCCATATTTTTTGTCTATATTTCTGTGCCACGTCTCGTCTGCTTTTTTTACCTGCTAATAATATTTAGACTAATACGACCATTCCATTATCAAGCCATCAATGACTAAAATTTGCTTTCTAAATTTTAACTCAAATAATAACATTGCTTTCTTTTATATTTAGTTGTCCGTGTACATTTGTAAATCCAAAACAGTTTAATTTCTAGGACAATAGTTCTTAACAAATCAAAGATCTGCTATACTATAGCTGGAGATGTCTTCTCAGTTATTAAATCATTCCTATTTATAAGAGTAGTGCTTGATGAGCAGAAATCATAATCATAGTATTAATGCTGGTGTCCCTCAGTTATTATTTGAACCGAGAGAGAGAGACTTAGCTGTCGTACGAAGCTAAGACTCTGTAACATCATCTGTGTATAGATACTCCCTCAGGCATTTTTCTATTAAAATGGTCCTGTGGCAATGGAAGTCATTTTTGGGCTCATGGAATTCAAGTGTCTGAAGGAGTGGCACTCGTCTGACAAGACGTTACCATCATCATATATATATATATATATATATATATATATATATATATATATAAGCTGTGTATTTCGGATTGTTTTACTCCTTTATTCATGTTGAATTCACCTATTCGTAACAACCATCATCGTCGTCATCATGAACGTTGAGGATTTGTGCCGTTATGAACGCATGTTAAATTTAAAAGCTGTACTAGCGGCGAAGCGAACGTCTGTTTATTCTCAGTTATTAAATCATTCCTATTTATAAGAGTAGTGCTTGATGAGCAGAAATCATAATCACAGTATTAATGCTGGCGTCCCTCAGGCTTCCATCCTAGACGCAACTCTCTTCCTGTACTTTGTCAACGATTTCCCAAATCACATTCCTAGATCATTTGTAGACATTTATGCAGATAACACTACCATCTATGGCAACACTTCAAAGGCCGGAAATGACCAAGATCTTTCTGATTTTTTTTTTTTTTTTTAAATTTAATTTTCACCCCAAACAAGGCATAGTGCCACTTTGAAGCAGGGGCCTACTATCAGGAACTTAATTAGCAGGGGCATTATGAAGGGAGATGAGTAGAAAGATGTTTGTTCACATTACACTTGAACTTCTGCATATCATTGCAGTTGGGAAAGCAGAATCCCGGAAGGGAGTTCCAAAGACCCACAGTTCTGGGGAAAAAATTATTGGAGTAAAAGGCTTTCTTGCACCTAGGGATCTCTACTGTAAAGGGATGAGACTTAGTAGCTTGTCGGGTTTGTCGGGGGTAGTTACGTCAAGGAGGTACAAGTGTTTGCAGTTCGTCAGAGTATTCAACATTAAAGTATTTGTAGAGCAGGCAGAGGGATGCAACATCTCGTCGATGGAACAGAGGCTGAAGCCTAGATGACAGTTCAGGACCTATCAGCTTGGCGACTCTCTTTTGAACCCTGTCCAGGAGCAAGAGACAAGCAGCAGATGCACCAGCCCAGAGGTGACAACAGTACTCCATACATGGGCGAATGGTTGCCTTATAGAGGTATAGGATACTGTCAGGCGTAAGTAGTTTTCTAGCACGGTAGAGGGAGCCAACCTTCCTTGGAGCAGCCTTGGCAATGCTCTCAATGTATCTATTCCAGTTCATATTCCCTGTAAACGTTAGGCCGAGGAGTTTAAAAGAAGTACTTTCAGGTAATGTGTTTTTGGCCATTGCTATTGGTGGTAGAGAAGGTTTCTTGTAGTTATTGAAGGAAACAAGGTTCTCTTCTGATCTTGAGCAAGTTGTGCAATGGGGAAAAAGGTGGCTGGTTACTTTTAATGCATCTAAAAACCAAGCTTCTCTTTCTATCAACAACGCTCTGACCCATATCTGGCATCAATTGAAATGAATGACTCTCATCTTGAGGACGCTCCATGTTTTGACAAGCTTCTGAGTCTGACCATTACTTCTGATCTGAAATGGAACACATAACATCAGATCCATTGCCAAGATCACCAGAAAAGTGTTTGGATCATTCTACCGCTCCAGTAGATATTTCACTATATAAGAGCCAAGTACGTCAAAGGATTGAGTAATGTTGCCACATATGAGCAGCAGCTCTGGGCTTTGATAAATGGTAATCCTTTTGTAAAAAAAAAAAATAAGGAAACAACTACTAACTAAAGACTCACAAAGTGTATATTTTCTTGATCAGCATTGCCCTGGATGTATAATATGTAAAAAAATAAAAATAAAACAAAATTATTCATTATTTGGATGTCAACTGGATCAGGTTTCATCATGGAAGAACAGATTTTAAGCTATTTCTAAAAAGAGGTGAAAGAGGGATGTGAGGAAATAAGAAGAGAGGGAGAAAAAAAGAAGTTTTAATACAGGGTTGATACGAGTCCGGAACTGGGAGCATGCCTTTTCAACAAGGGCTGGCAGGAGGTCAGCGAATACTTGGGGGATGGTGCTGATCAGGCTGGCTTTGGTGTTGTGAGAGGTCATGTTGGTGATGTTCTCGGCGTATGACCAAATGGGTTCAGATGGAGGGAGGAGGAGGGCAGTGAGAGACGGTTACAAAGTCGTAGCACTCGTTCTGAAGCCAAGCCTGGGTCTTTTTGAATTCGTACACCGGTGCTGAATCCTGCTGCCACACCCAGTTTCATCAAACGGAAATGGAATCATGTCATCATTTCTAGGGAGACAATTTTATCGTTCCATCCTGTCATATGAAATACAAGTAGGAATTAAATAAAGGGTCCCATTAGAGACTCTGTGCAGATTCCCCAGTTTGACAATACTCCAGAAGAACGTTTGGGATTTATATATATAGACTAGCAGGGCTACCCGGCGTTGCTCGGGACCGTATAAACAATGAAAAAACAAAAGGAGAACAGTAGTTTGAATAATAGAAACTAAACAATTCTTTTCCTTCCAGAAATTTTTCTAGCAGATATTGAATAAAGAAACCGAAATAAATTTTATTAAAAATAATAATAATAATAACAACTACTAAGAGTGTTGATTTTCAATGTATTTTTAACATGAATAAAGGATTTAATATCTCAAAGTGTAGTATCTGTTCTCCAGATGCTGCACTTCCATTTCTTGTTCTCTTTCGGTGGGGGAGCAGTCCTTCACGACTGAGACAATTTTTTATTTTTGTACCTTTTCTCCACGTTAAAAAACGACCTTGGTGTCTAACTCTGTCCTGTGGGGAGGCATAGTAAATAGGTACATTATGTAGCCAGACTTTGTGGAAGCATCCTGTAGATTATGTAGCCAGACTTTGTGGACACCCTGTATGTGTGTGTGTGTGTGTATATATATATATATAAAAAAAAATACAGACAATTACTATATATATATATATATATATATATATATATATATATATATATATATATATATATATATAGTAATTGTCTGTATTTTTTTTTTTTTGAGATGAGGTGTTTTCATTGATTGAGATTGTCAGACTGACTTCATCATCTTGGTTGTTATCGTCACAACGTTTCGGCCGTTTTGCCCTCCGGCCTTCATCAGGTGTTTTGTATCGAACTGGGGAATCGTTTGTTGTTAGGGGGCTTATTCATACGTAATATATTGATGTTGGCATTCTGTAGATGTTCAGCATAAATGGAGACGCTCTGATATTATTGTAGCTCTTTTGTTAAAGCTGCAAAAGTATTTATCCAGAGTGAAAGTCACATTTGTGAGTGATTTTTTTTTCAAAGTGACGACTAGAAGTAATGAAATGCTCATCTTTTGACGGTTGTATTTCTTCCACCAACAATCTTCCAAAGCTCACTACTCAGTAAATTATAAAAAAAATATCTTTACAGCTTTTTCTTTTATAAAACGAACAAAGTTAAATTATTTAAACAATCAAAGTTTAATAGAAATTAAAAAAAAATTTATTTTTTTTAACGAAGGCTGTTTAAGAAAATATTAAAAAATATCTGAAGAAATTAAAATGTTTATATCTTCAAGTATCAACATAAAATTTGTTGTATATTTAGAATTACACTTATTAAAAAATATACAGAAAATTTTTTATGATGCATATAGTCGTCATGAAACGAAGATGTCATATTCTAAAAATCATGTGGGTTTGGCTAGTAACTTTTCTATTTGGCTAATAAAAGAAAATATTTAGTTGTGAAAAGGTCAACTAAAGTTTGTCTGTATATATATCATAAAGTTGCGATTTAAAAAATAAAAAATATATCATATATGGGTTCATCAGCTATAAGCAAAACCAAAATTATGAAGAATTCTTGATAAAGTTATTTATAAAAAAAATAGATGACTTAAGTGCCATCAACTATAATCAAAACCGAAACCATAACTTATGAAGAATTCTTGGTAAAATTATTTATGACAAGACATGGAAGTACATAACAATTAAACGACCCAGATGTAAGCGTGGCACACAAAAGAACACACACGCTATCGTATTAATATATTATTTTTTTATAATGACAAAAAAAAATAAAAAATAAGAATAAAATACATGAATTATTCTGACAATAATTCGGGTTAAATGAACGTTAATAAAAATACCGCTCGGAACTTAAGGTGGCCACTAGAAATTTTGTTAAATGCTGATTTATTTTACAAACTTAAAAAAATAACTTTTAAAAACTTTTTAAAATATTAATATTATAATACACTCATGGATATTGAAAACGTCGTCTATTCAAATTGACAGATTTAATAAAATATCGACTTTTGATTGGATATATATATATATATATATATATATATATATATATATATATATATAACTTTAGTGCCATCAGCTATAATCGAAATCGAAACTGAAACTAAAACTTATTAAGTATTCTTAGTAAAATTATTTATTACAAGAAATGGAAGTACATAACAATTACATGACCCGGATGTAAACGTGACACAGAAAATAACACACACGCTATCGTATTAATATATAGATAATAAACAAATGAAAAATATTTAGATGTTGTCTTGTCTTTTCTAGAAAATTCGGGAACAGTTTAGAATCCTAGTATGGATGGGTACTTTCGCTAATTTTATAAACAACATGACTGGAAAGTTGTAATGTTGGCGAGTTAAAAATAAAACAAAATAAAAACAATTTTTTGGAAATTTAAATGCAGAAATAACGTAGGAATTTAGGAAAGTTTGTAAACAAAAAATTCATGGTGAAGTGGTCCTTGAAAAATATAAAGTACGACACAATATTTATTTATTTGTGTATACCAATAAAACTTTCGAACGGATGCACCGAATTGACGAATTCTTTTTTTTTCCCCTGAAAGATGTGAGTTCCTAGATTGTCCTTATCTATATATGGTTTGAAACAAACAACGCCGAGTCACACAAAAAGCCCGAAATAAGAGTTTTCGAGCCGTTTCGGGCAATTGTCCAAAAAAGTTACCTGCCCATGTCAATGGAATTTAGCACTGTCTGTATACAGTCACAGTAACATCTTTCTGCATACAGACAGGACTTGTGGCGCAATGGATAACGTGTCTGACTGTGGATCAGAAGATTCCAGGTTCGAATCCTGGCAAGTTCGTAATAATTTTAACCATCATTTTATCCAACGTTTACTCATAATCCTTACCCTTAGTTAGGTGGTGGTGGGGTTTAGTGATTTTGTTTTGTGCATAGAGGATGGGGTATGAGGCATAGGCAGAGCTAAGCTCAGGTTTCGTGACACCGTCAAACGAAATCTAAAGGACAGCTTGATCCCTACTGGAATCTGGCAGACCCTCAGTTGCGACCGTGACAAGTGGAGAATGATGGTTCACAGGAAGTCGTCTTCGGACACGAAGGATAGCACATGATGATATATACCAATAAAACTTCCGAACGGATGCACCGACTGAAAAATTCTTTTTTTTTTTTCCTGATATTTATGAGTCCCTAGATTGTCCTTATCAATATATGGTTCGTAACGAACAACGCCGAGTCACTCAAAAAGCCCGAAATAAAGGGTTTGGAGCCGTTTCGTAAACATGTCGAAAAAGTTATCTGCCCATGTCAACGGAATTTAGCACTGTCTGTATACAGTCGCGGTAATATCTTGTGGCATACGGACAGGACTTGTGCTGCAATGGATAACGCATCTGACTATGGATCAGAAGATTCCTGGTTCGAATCCTGGCAAGTTCGTAATAATTTTAACCATCATTTTATCCAACAGTTACTTATTATCTTTACTCTTTAGTTTAGAATTTCCGATACTCCGAGTTCACAAGGTAAGCGTTGATGGTAAGACGATGTTGAATGTACTTGATGTTGAGTGTACTCGATTTTGTGTTTGGTCTGGCGTTGTGTGTGCCGACGCGGCGCAGCTGCTAATTATAAATAAAATGAATAAGGAATAAACTAAAACATAAATTGGTTTTAAAAACTTAGACTTTTTTTCAATAATTTCACTCTATGCTGGCTTGTCCACCAGGTTTAATTCATGATTGTTCAACAGTCTTTTGTTTTGTTATAAACTAATGATATTTTTGGAGCACACTGACTTCTGATCAGTCAGTACAGAACAGAACAAGGGAACTCTAATTGAAGAAAAAACTAAAATTTTGGTGATCGAAGGGAGATAATCTTTAAGAGTTGACTCCCCTTTGTCGACCATTTTTTTTTACACATATGAAACCACAACCATAAAACAGAGACTAACTCCAAGAACACGAAAAATACAGCGGAGCCAGTAACTTTCCTCATTTCTTTTCCAACACAACAACCAAATAATTTTTTTTTTATTTAAATGCAGAAATATCCTAGAAATTTATGAAAGTTTGTAAAAAAAAATAAATAAATATAAAATTTGCGTAGGCGGTGGAGTGTGGCATTTTTTTTATTTTTGAAGAGTTGTCTCTCACTTTATACTTAAATACTATTAATTAATTTTGTTCAAATCTGAAAAAATTAAAAAGAGAAACAAAAAAATCAACATATACACTACTTTAAGAAATTTTATCGACAACCAGATCTATAGTTTTTTGTTTTTATTTTAAATCTTTTCATGTTTATTTAAAAAAAAATTTTTGTTCATATTGAAAATCACAATAAGTATATATATATATATATTTTTTTTTTGCTTATTTTTTTTTCTCCAAAAAAAATAATAATTCTGCAAAAAAAAAAAAATTCTGCTCATCAGGAAAAATCAGATTTGGTAAGCGGAACTTTTACTTATCTGCCTGGATGTTTTGTTTTTAATTTGAACGTAATTCTTTTGTTGTCTGGAATGTGTTTGATGATTTTTCCAATAGCTCGAAACATTTGTGCTTCACGGTTTGTTTGTTTGACGAAGAAAAAAAAAAAAATTGCATCCGATTACAATCTCCTTGTTTGAGCTTCCATAACCTTACAGGTTATTGATAGTCTTTTTTTTTTTTATACTTGGTTTGTGTTTAGTGCAGTCATAAAGCTGGCAAGTAAACTACAAGTGTGTGTGTGTAAAAAAAAAATACTGAAATCAAAATTATTAAAGTTCAGGGATATATATATATATATATATATACATATATATATATATATATATACTTAATTGGAAAACAATAACCTCACATATATATATATACATATATATATATATATACTTAATTGGAAAACAATAACCTCACATATATATATATATATATATATATATATATACATATATACTTAATTGGAAAACAATAACCTCACATATATATATATATACATACATACATATATATATATATATATATATATATATATATATATTCAGTCACTCTGATGAGTCGTAGATGACGAAACACGTGTCAGTGGATAATTATATTTTTAAAATAATATATATATATATATATACCGCTCCCCATTTAGGAGGTATCAAATTGGTCAAAGGGAAAATTATTCCCAACTCGCATTTAGGTAAAAATGCACTTTTGTATAAATAATTGAATTCATTCAAAAAGTATTGCTAACAAAAACAAATAAAACCATATATATATATATATATATATATATATATATATATATATATATATATATAATCATACATTTACTGAGTAAATGGTAAAAAAAACTATAAAAGAGCAAAATACTTTTTTATTACTGTTTTTTAATCTGCTTAGTTACATATGTTTCCATTACCAGAATCTAATTAACGATGTGATAGTTTCATCAAACTTTGCAGATTTTAAAAACGGTAGTAAAAAAAAAACATTTCCCTTATAAAGAAAAGAAAACAAGTGAAAGTATTTTAGCAAAGTATTGAATAACACATTATATATATATATAGATATATACACACACACACAATAAACGCACACACACGCATAGAATAAATGTATGTCTTGAATATACACATATATAATAAATACGTATATATTTAATACCTACACTATACCTACCTATCATATTGATAATTTAAAGAATACTTGTATAATATTTTGATCACATTAAATATATTGAATACATGTATAATATATTATATTTATTCTATATATATATATGGGTATATATTGAATAAATATAATACCTATATATATATATATATATATATATATATATATTGAATAAATATAATACCTATATATATATATATATATATATATATATATATAATACCTATATATATATTGAATAAATATAATACCTATATGTATATATATATATTAGTGGTGGGACGATTAATCGGAATCGTTAATCGTAAGAATCGTGTATTTTGGGAGGTATCGGAATCGCATCGTTAAAAAATACCTTAATTTTCCGATTTCTTCATTACGATTCTTTTAGTCTGATGTTGAAAAAAAGAAAAAAAATTCCTGATATTTCTAACCGCAAGAGAGAAATAAAAAGAAACCAAAGAAATTCATTATTAACAGGGAAATGCTTAGTGCCCCTCCCTTACAAGGTTCATTCATTCAGATCTATTGTAATCAAAACTACAAAAGAGTTAACTTGAAAAGAAGTATGCAGGGCTCTATATAGCGAGTAAAAATTAAAAAAACGCTTATCTTTTTGGCGATTGTTTTTTTTTACTGACAAATCTTCTAATACTGAATGAAAATGCTTTTTCAACTTATATTTTCTTAAAATAAAACGAGCAAAGTCAAATTATTTAAACAGTAAAAGGTTTAATAGAACAATATACTTTTTTTTCTTTTTTTAAAAGAAGGCTTTTGAAAGAAATATCTCTAAAATGAAATTGATCACGTTGTATTATTTCGCAAAGTTTTGACAGTAGTCGGTTTCTTTTGAAGTTTAAAAAAAATCGACCCCATACCTATCTCTTCCAAACCTAAAGTTATTAAATAACCCCTTCGTTAATTTAAGGGTAATTAATTCAATTCAGTCAAGTTTTTGTTTTTTTAATTTCATTGAAATAAAATCCATTATTTTTTTTTTCTCCAGAAAGAGAAAACCCTGAATTTGATTATATTAAAAGCAGAATAATATAATCTTTTTTCTAGAATTTTAAATTGAAAATTAAAAGTGTTTTGCGCAATTCTTTGCCGAACGAAAAAGAAATTAATATATATATATTTTTAAAAGGTTTTGTAATCAGTTAATTTTTATGTCTAAATAATATTTACGATTAATTAAATAATTTCATTTTAAAAAGTATTTATAAATAGAATTTTACTAAGGACTTATAGTTGGGTTTGTATTACTGTACACATAGATTCGAAAAAGTTGTCAAAAAACAAATATATAACAAATAAATGTTATTAAAGGCAAGATAAGTTATTTTTCTACCTAACTGGATATATTTTTCGGGTTTTTATTCAATGTAACATGTTTATTCAGCTCGAAAAGCATACAGTGTTTACCGATGTATTGGAAAATTCAAAATGGCGCCCGACACTCTCTTTAACACGGTAAGTTTGGGAAAAGATGTTTTAAATAATAAACTATACAAAATACTGCTAGAAACTCGCTCAATATATGTTACCGTGACATATTTTGATATATATTCGGTGTTTTTTTTAATAGTATTTTGTCTAGTTTATTATTTATAACACCTTTTCCCGAACTTGCCATGTTAAAGAGAGTGTCGGGCGCCATTTTGAATTTTCCAATACATCGGTAAACACTGCATGTTTTTCGAGCTGAATAAACATGTTACATTGAATAAAAACAAAAAAAATGTATCCAGTTTGGTAGAAAAGTAACTTATCTTGCCTTTGATAATATTTGTTTGTTATATATTTGTTTTTTGACAACTTTTTCGAATCTATGTGTACAGTAATACAAACCCGGTTATTTTGTATCTACGGCGCCATGTCACGTGGTATATTGTTTTTTTTTTTCATTACGCACGTTCATTTATAAATTATTAAATTAAATATTTATCTTTTTTATATTTAATTAGTATATATTTTCTTTCTCTTCCGCTATATTTTTTTTATTTAATTCATTAAATCTGCTAATTATGAGGACCAAAATAATGAATCGTGTGTATTTATTCTCTAATTTTCTTGTTTTTGTTCTGTTATATAAATTCTATTTTATTTGTTTTTTCTCTGAAGGATAAATTCTATTTTCTTTGAGTTTTTTTTTCTGTATTCCAATTAAGTAAAATAAATTTTCTCTAGAATAAATTTTGCTAATTTTTCCGTTTAGTTTGCTATATAATAATTTTATTTAATCCAAAACACGACGGTGTAGACATAAAATATCTCTTCCAAAGTTAGGGAACATATTTGGGAACTACCGACCATAAGTATAAAACTACCTGGTATATTTCAAAACAATAAATTCCCTAGGAATCGGAATCGGAATCGTACTTGGTATCGGAATCGTTAATCAATATTTTCCTGGAATCGGAATCGTATAAAAATTAGGAATCGTCCCAACACTAATATATATATATATATATATATATATATATATATATATATATATATATTCCTATATGCATTTCAACTCTAGCCGATTAAACCTTTGACCTGCCCCACTGGAAACACCCCCCAGAAACACAATCGGTGCTAGCAGAAATAAGAAGAAATTCCATAAACTTTTAACAAAACTTTTATATAAAAATATCTGGAGAAAGCTTGAAACACGTTATTAAAAGATTTAAAAAAAAAAAAAATGATAAAAATCTGAAAAACCTACAATTGTTAATGGCTACACTCTTTTAAATATACACTTTTTTCTCTTATTCGAACCACACAACCATCACACACACATATATATATATATATATATATATATATATATATATAAAGCGATGGTTGTGTGGTTTACCCCACCATATATATATATATATATATATATATATATATATACAGGGTGGGGCAAAGCGACTTGCTTATTTGGAATATCAGTCAAATTCACATAAGTAAGTTACATATATATATATATATATATATATATATATATATATATATATATATATAAATGTGTTGCAATCAGTGCATTCTATATTTTGCCTGTCTTTAGCATGATTCGTAAGAAAACTATTTTTGTGTAATGGATGTTGTTATTAAATGATCATTTTATAAAATTGCACGATGTAGACTAGACATGAATTACAATGTTTGTTTAAAAATCGCGAAATGCGTTTTTGACTTGAAAAAAAAATCATCAGATTTTCAAAGATCAAAATAACACGTAATCCCGCAAAGCAAGAAGCAGAAGACAACTGATTTATTTTCTTCCGTGTTTATTTACTGGGGGCTACTATTGGGGACATAATTTGCAGGGACATTATGAAGGGAGTTGAGTAGCAAGATGTTTAAGCAGCAGGCCTCGATGAATTTATCATAAAGAGACTGGAACTGGATCTTTTTATTTATTCTTCTATCATAAAATGATGTTAAAGTCAGACCCACGTAGCATTATGATTAGGGTTATGACAACAGCATATTCTTTTCCTTGTTTTGATTCTCAGGTATATATCCATTGATATCTTATATGCTATTATGTAGACTGATGTGGTTCTTGGTTTATTAATTTTTAGCGACGAATTATGTGTTATCACTAGGGATATGACAACAGCATATTCTTTTCCTTTGATTCTCAGGTATATATCCTTTGATATCTTATATGGTTTTTATATTTTCTCGGTTGATTAACTGTGTCTAACTGTGTCGGATATATACTCGAGAGTCAAAACAATGAAAAGAATATGCTGTTGTCATAGCCCTAGTTATCACGTCTATCAATAAAAAGGAGGAGATAATGCCTAGGAGGTTGGTCTGATGACTACAAAACAGACACTACATTATCCCCTCTCAACAAGTTGTGTGTGTGTGTGCAGTTAGAGAGGAATAGGCTGGACAGATGAGAAAGAGAGGATTAGAGAGATTGTCTCGAATACTGTTCTTAATTGGTAACTTCTGAATAGGGCTATGACAACAGCATATTCTTTTCCTTGTTTTGATTCTCAGGTATATATCCATTGATATCTTACACGTTTTTATGTAGAATGATGTGGTTCTTGGTTTATTAATTATGTCTAACTGTGTCGGATATATACTCGAGAGTCAAAACAAGGAAAAGAATATGCTGTCATCATAGCCCTAACTATGACCTGCAAATTTTCATTGGTTATTGTTATGCCTTGTTATTGGCATATAACATTCTTTTGTTTTAAAAATCATTTCAGCTGAGGATAGTAAATTTTTTCAAATAAAATCAGCAAGGGGATAATTCATATTTTAACTTGAAGAATATGATGGCAGTTATCCCCCTTGTAACTAAATATTATATCCTTTAGTAGTCAGCTAAATATTAACAACGTCAGCATTTTTATCTTGGTTTACATTCTTACGCAAGTTAAAATATGAATTATCCCCTTGCTGATTTTATTTTAAAAAACTATTTGAAAATATTTACAGGTGAAACAATTTTAAAACAAAAGAATGTTATATGCCAATAACAAGGCATAACAATAACCAATGAAAATTTGCAGGTCATAGTTAGGGCTATGATGACAGCATATTCTTTTCCTTGTTTTGACTCTCGAGTATATATCCGACACAAACATAATTAATAAACCAAGAACCACATCAGTCTACATAAAAACGTGTAAGATATCAATGGATATATACCTGAGAATCAAAACAAGGAAAAGAATATGCTGTTATCCTAGCCCTAGTCCGAAGTTACAAATTAAGAACAGTATTCGAGACAATAATTTTTTGAAATAAAATCAGCAAGGGGATAATTCATATTTTAACTTGAAGAATATGATGGCAGTTGTCTAAATATTATTCCCTTTAGTAGTCACTAAGTACTTGAGCATTTTTATCTTTGTTTACATTCTTACGCTAGTGTACATGGAAAACCCTACTCATAGAGCTGATATGTAAAAAGAAAATATCCACAGATAAGTGTTCTATCATTACAACTCTACACTGTGATTTAGTGACAATCACAGGCAACATGAATTGGAACAAATAGATTGAGGACATTGCCAAGGCTGCTGCAAAGAAGGTGGGCTCTCTTTACTCTTCTAGAAAATCACTTGTATCAGAGAGTGTCCTATATCTTTACAAAGCCACCATCTACCTGTCTATGGAATATTGTTGCCATATCTCCCCCCCCCCTAGACAAGTTCTCAAAAAGAGTCTAAGATCTAATAGGTCCTTCATTGTTGGCTAAGCTTAGACCTCTGTCATTTTGCTGCAATGTTTCATCCCTGTGTCAGTTTTACAAGTATTTTAATGGAAAGTGCTCTGATGAGCTCTTCACACTTGTATCCCCCTCGACGTACATACTCTTGACTAACCCTAATCTTTTCACCCTTGTGCAGGGTCCATAAATGAATCTCCGCTCTTATAGATTTAGCACGATCAACTAAGCTCCAACCCCTGTTCCATCGCCACAATGTTGCAGCTCTGTGACTGTTTTACAAGTATTTTAATGGAAGATGCTCTGATGAACTCTTCACATTTGTATCCCCCTTGATGTATATACCCTCAACCAACAAAATTCTACCCCTTTACTGTAGACGTCCCTACATATCAGAAAGTGCCACATAGCGTATTTCTTCAGACTGTTAGATTTTGGAATTCCCTCCCTGTTTCCCTAACTGTACCAACATCTCACTCATCTTTTCGAGATAGTCCTTGTTAAACATAGTACCAAACTTTTATGCCTCCTTTGGGGTGAACAAAAGTTCAAAAACTTTAATTCCAAAATAAAATGTTAGAATCTTAAAAATTAATTCCAACTTAAGTTTTTCGAATAACAAAAAAAAAATAATTATTATCTTAGCACTTTCTTGAAAAATAATAATTACTTTAGCACTTTCTTGAAAAATAATTACTTTAGCACTTTCTTAAAAAATAAATAATTACCTTAGCACTTTCTTAAAAAAATAATTACTTTAGCACTTTCTTAAAAAAATAATTACCTCAGCACTTTCTTTAAAAACAAAAATAATTACCTTAACACTTTATTTAAAAGGAATAATAATTACCTTAGCACTTTCTTAAAAAAGTAATTACCTTAGCACTTTCTTAAAAAAATAATTATCTTAGCCATCATAAAAAATAATTACCTTAACATTAGCACTTTAAAAAAATAATAATTACTAACACTTTCTTAAAAAAAAAATAATTACCTTAGCCCTTTCTTAAAAAAACAAAAATAATTACCTGAACACTTTATTAAAAAATAATTACCTTAACACTTTATTAAAAAAATAATTACCTTAGCATTTTCTTAAAAAAAAATTACCTAAGCCTTTATAAAAAATAATAATTACCTTAGCATATTAAAAAAAATAATTACCTTAACACTTTCTGAAAAAAAAAATTACCTCAGCACTTTCATAAAAAAACAATTACATTAGCAGTTTAAAAAAAAACAAAAATAATAATTACCTTAACACTTTATTAAAAAAAAAATTACTTCAGCTCTTTCTTAAAAATAAATAATAATTACATCAACATTTTCTTGAAAAAAATAATTACCTCAGGCTTCATAAAATTATAATAATTACCTGAGCACTTTCTTAAAACAACAAAACAACTTCGTAAGAGAAAGAACTACCAAATAAAACCAAAATATTGTACATTAATTTTGTGGCTGCCTATTAGAGTACCATCTGAAGAACAGATACTACACTTTGATCTTGACCATTTATTAGAGTACCTATTTACAATGCCTCCCCACGGGACAGAGTTAGACACCAAGGTCGTTTTTTAAGGTGGAGAAAAGGTACAAAAATAAAAATTGTCTCAATCGTGGAGGATTGATCCTCCACTGAAAGAGAACGAGAAATGGAAGTGCCGTATCTGAAGAACAGATACTACACTTTGATCTTGGCCAAAAGGCTGTCTATTAGAGTGTGTATTTATTTGCTCCCCCACCGAGCAAATTCGGCACAAGGCCGATTTTTAAAGTGAGGAGTGAAGGGGAAATGGGGACCAACTCCCCGGGGAATAGGGGAGCTGGATAGTGACAATTGGTATGAAGGGTTGCCCCTACATTGACCAAGGTCTTTGCTTGACACTTGTTGCCCAGGCCCCGAAGGCCGAGGAAGTTACATCTAGGGATCATCTACTGTGTAGGGTGGACTTTGCTGCTAGTCAGGTTTGTCGGGTATTTATGTCGAGGGGGTACAAGTACTTGTTAGTTTGTCAGAGCATTCACCATTAAAATACTTGTAAAAAAGGCAGAGGGATGCAACATTTCCTCGATGGGACAGAGGTTGAAGCATAGATGACTGTTCAGGACCTATCAGGTTGGTGACTTCCTTTTTAACCCCGTCCAGGAGTCAAAGACTAGTAGCAGATGCACCCGCACAAATGTGACAGCAATACTCCATACATGTGTGAATGGTGGCGTTGTAGAGGTACAGAATATATAAATATATATATATATATATATATATAATTTTAAAAGTCTCTTTAATTACTAGAGAGCAATATATATATATATATATATATATAAAGATGATTGATATTTTATAATTGAAATTAAAAATCGGTTTCACAAGGAAGAACAAAATCAATAAAGTGTACGATCGTTTCGGAAACGATGTTTTTATTGAGATGGACAATAATTTTATCATTTTGTTTTGGGTGGAGGTTTTTGAAACAATTGATTTTGTTTGTTCTTCCTTGTGAAACCGATTTTTAATTTTAATTATAAATTATCAATCATCTTACTAAATATTGAAATAGCTTTAGGACATGTATGTCTATCGAGCTTATTATATATCTACATTACAACGAGCACTGTTTTCTTTTCTTTTAATTGTATTAACGAATTTATTAGTACATTAAAATATACTCTGCTCTTTAGACTGTTGTTCTAATCCCCTTAATATATATAGATATATTTAGTAGAAATGGTAATTAATAAAAACTGAAGAAAGTGCTCAATACTGTTGTAGAGCAAATATGCGTTTTATTTTTATTACCGTAAAAACGTATATATATATATATATATATATGGTAAACAACTGATGATCCCTTGAAAAATAAAAAAATTGGTATTATAGTAAATTCGAGAGAGTTGATGCAGTGATTGCAGGTGATTAAATGACTTACTGACTAGATGGGTTTTTTTTTTTAACGAATGATAAAAAGTAATTTTTTGTATAGTTTCAAATGTTAAAAACTTCAAAGACTATATATATATATATATATATATATATATATATATATATATATATATATATAGATTTTTCTGTGTGCTAGAATATTTTCATTTTAAATTCTACGCAATTATGCAGAATGTAGAAACTATGCATAAATATAATTCAACGTAATATAAAATATCTAATAAGAAACCATAAAAATAAATAATTTTAATTCAAAAAATGTTGTCAGCGGGACTTTAATAAAATCAGTTTGTGTACTATACTTTACAGCTTGCTTGGACCCTTGTAATGTTGTACAGTTTGTTAATGGCATGGATTTCTCCTTCGTTCTCATTACATACAGTGTCTATCACTCTCACTTACATCTCTCTCTCTCTCTCTCTCTCTCTCTCTCTCTCTCTCTCTCTGTTTTACAAAAGCATGAACTGTTTACATTTTTTTTTTGTTGGTTTGCGGATGAGGCATCCGAATATTTATCCGAAATTGCATGGAGACTATTTGTTGAGATGTTGTACCTTTCCGTCATACTTTAGAAAACTTAGATCTGATAGATTTTTTTTGGTGTAGAACTGCAATGCAATTTGCCACACGATATGCATCGTCACGATGAAAGACAGATTTCGTGCCGGCACTTTTGCACCACACGAACGCCGCCATTAAAAAAAAATTTTTTTTTCTTTGTGCAAACTGTCGCCAAGTGGCACTTCTCGGGTTTGCAAAGTTTCAACCTGATTCAACAGTGATAATAACTCAATCAAGTTCATCAATTTCATTCCATTCAAATTGTTTATTAATTAAAAAAATTAAAACTATAATATATATAATATATAATAACGTTGTTGACCCTTTAACAGGAGCCACCAAAAAAAAAAAAAAAAAAAAGATTAAAGGCGGAGGGTGTCCATCCCCTAAAAATGCGTGTTTTACACAATATTTATTTTTTTTAATTTTTATTCTTAAAGTTTTTTTGTTTTTTTCCCAACGATTATAATAGATTACAGACTTGAGTATCATATTAGCGGGAAAAAATTTTTGAAAAAAAAAAAAAAATTAATGACTTTTAAGAAGGGGCGGAGGTTCACTTTCGTGTTATAACTTTCGTAATCATGTGACACGTCGGTAAAGGAATGGACAGTAAGTTAGGTAGCAACGAAGTAGAATGTTATAACGAGAAAGTGACCCCCCCCCCCGTCTTAAGTCATTAATTAATTTTTTTTTTTTTCCAATTTCTTCAGTTAATATGAGACTTGAGACTTATGATGATTGTCGGGGGTGGGGGGAATGAAAAACACGCATTTTTACAGGGTAGGCACGCTCGTATAGGTCCGCTAAAATAGAACATACTTTTTGACATTGACAATTTTACTTAAAAAAAAAAAAATCCAATGTTGCTTTAATTTGAAAAATATTTCATTCAAATTATTAGGTACTTGTACAGTTTAGTGAAAACATTAAAAAAAAAGTTTAAATTGTATGTATGCGTTATAGAACGAAGTTCTCCGAAAAAAAATTTCACTTAATTTCATCAAGTAGGTTTTTTTTTTTTTTTTTTTTTTTTTTACTGGGAAAAAACAATTTATGATACCAAGCAAAATGTTCGATTTTTAGGAAGAAAAGCTAGTATTAAAGATGGGGAGGGAGTGTCTGTGCTTTAACTGGAGTTATCTCTCTTTGGCATTTCTAAAATGCAAACAATTTTTTTTTTAAATCCAACATGGCCGCCTTCAACGCGCTTGCATAAAAACGTGTTTTTCCGCTGTAAAAAAAAACTACTTGATGAAATTAAGTGAAATTTTTTTTCGGAGAACTTCGTTCCATAATAATCTTCGTAATAATCTTCGTTCGATACATACAATTTAAACTTTTTTCGATATTTTCATTTTTTAATGTCTTCGCTATACTGTACAAGTGCCAAATTATTAAATTGTTAGGAAGTAAAATCGAATTTTACTTTAATTCAAAAATTGTTTTATGGAAAAAAAAAAATCATCCAATGTTGCTTTAATTAAAAAATTGTTTTATTAAATTTGTATTTTCTTACGCAGACTTTTTGGTTTCGGAATCGGATGGGGGGGGGGGCTGTTTTTTTTTTATTTAGCTGTGTTCTTTGACCAAGAAGAAATTGGAGTTATCGCCCATAACAATGGCGCTGTCTGTGTAATGCAGAAGTGCCTTGGTGTCCACGTTTGTGACGTAACCAAAGAGTTATTTTATTCTATTTTTGTTTCCTTTTAGAAACTCGGCGAAAATATTAATATTTTTTTTTTTACAAAGATTAAAAATCCTCTACCAAAAGATCAAAGGGCCATAACTCTGCAGATCGAGTTGAGTTATCCCCCTTTGAACATTTTTCAGCCTTTCAACATTTAAGCGTAACTTGTCAAGATGGCAGTCTGTCTGCAGAGAAATAAATAAACTGTTTCTTATTTGTTATGTGTTCAACGTCGATATTTATTTCGTTTTCCGTTCTTATTGCAGTTGATTTATTTCAAGCATACGCACAAATACTCGATCACAAGTGAATATCCTCTGGAGTCGTTTAGTAATTTTTTAGGTACCTCCAACGCGAGACACAGAGTTAACCCCGCCCCCATATGTAACACGATGTAACTGTAATTGGGTTTGTTTTTACTATACACATAGATTCGAAAAAGTTGTCAAAAAAAACAAAAAAACAAAACAAATATATAACAAATGTTATCAAAGGCAAGATAAGTTACTTTTCTACCTAACTGGATATGTTTTTTTTTTGTTTGTTTTTTTTTGTGTGTGTGTTTTTATTTAATGTAACATGTTTATTCAGCTCGAAAAACATAGTGTTTACCGATGTATTGAAAAATTTAAAATCGCACCCGACTCTCTCTTCGACACGGTAAGTTTGGGGAAAGGAGTTAAAAATAACAAGACAAAATACTGTTAAAAACTCACCGAATATGTCAGCCTATGTCATGGTAACATATATTGACCGAGTTTCTAACAGTATTTTGTCTAGTTTTTTTTATTTTTTAACTCCTTTTCCTAAACTTACCATGTAAAAAAGAGTCGGGCGCCATTTTTAACTTTCAAATACATCGGTAAACACTGTTTTTCAAGCTAAATAAACATGTCACATCAAATAAAAACACTAAACACATATCCAGTTAGGTAGAGAAGTAACTTATCTTGCCTTTTGATAACATTTATTTGTTATATATTTGTTTTTTTTTGGGTTTTTTTTGACAATTTGATATTAACATCATAACTTTTGTACCATTTAAAAGAAGCTTCAATCAAATCGACAAGTATTTAAAAAAAAAAAAGAAAAAGTCACAGCATACGAAAATAATGAAAAATGCGAGATCAAAATCGTGTTTACTTTATAAACCCCTTACAACAACATCTCTATCTAGTGATCATTTTGAGGCCGTAAACACACCCGTGTTTCAAAACACCCGTGTTTCAAAAAGCTAGCAAAAATCAACTAATGGTCAGATTTTCATGAAATTTTGGATATGTATTCAATTTAAAATTAATTTATATCTTAAAAGCAATTTTCGTTAAATATGTGAGGAAAACATTTTTTTTTGTTCTAACCCTCCTCCCATTTCATATTATGAAAACTAAACAAAATAAATTTAGGTCCCTAAAAATTGCAACATTTTTTAAAGCTAAAGAGGTTAATTAATTAATATATATATATATATATATATATAAACAAAAGTACCCGCCTTTGAGATTTGAAAAAAAAATCACTCGACTGGTCGAGTGTGAGGAAAAATTTACTCGCCCCAGAATAGTTTTACTCGTCCGCCTTTATGTCTTTGTTTCAATAAATATTCAACAAACCGTTAAAATACAATTATTAATTACAGTGAATTAATTATATATATATAAGCAAAAGTACCCGCCGTTGACTGGGTTCAAAAACAGCCTACAGAAAATGGACTCTGATTTATGAAAGTATGATAGGTTATGAAAAGGAAGGGTTGTAAAGAGATAGCTATATATATATATATATATATATATATATATATATATACACACACACACACACAGCTTTTGAGATTTAAAAAAAAAAAAATCACTCGGCCGCCGGTCAAGTGTGAGGGAAAATTTACTCGCCCCAAAATATTTTTACTCGTCCGACTTTGTCTTTGTTTCAGTCAATAATAGTAAATAATTTTACAACAGTTCAAGAAATTAACGTGTGTATAATCTAACAAGAAAATATTTGTTTAACTCTTGTAAATCAACTATTTTATTACTACAAACATTTCAGTAAATATTCAACAAAACGTTAAAATACAACACCAGTTTCTTTATATAGCATCATTCATATTATTGTTCCATAGAAATAAGAATCATTTCTTCGGATGCTTGACGGAACGATGCGTTTTTTCCTCTTTCAAATGTTCGTCTTTACTTTTGTAAGCATCAAGTGTGTGTAGTTGTGGCGTCGAAGAATTTTTTTTCCAAATGAATTTCAAAATCAGAGAGCTAAATGAAGGCGACATTTTGACTACATGCCGGATGTGTAAATTTGACCACTTGTTGACCTTTAGCTTGACTACTGTTTTTTTCAATACGATATTCCAATGGTCTCACAGCTAGAGATGAAAGAATTCACAAATGATGAGACATAGGGTGATAAAATAAATTTTCCTGTTTCTTTATTTAAAGAAATTTTATTGCCTGGTGGGCGAGTGATTTACAACTTTTAGTTGCCTCAAGAAATTTTCAATTGACTGTGGCTACCGGTAGTGTAAAGTCGAAAAGGCTATATATATATATATATATATATATATATATACTAGCAAAAGTACCCGTTGTTGACTGGGTTCAAAAACAGCCTACAGAAAATGGACTCTGATTTATGAAAGTATGATAGGTTATGAAAAGGAAGGGTTGTAAAGAGATAGCTTCGCATCTGGGGGTATCAAAACCAAAGCAAAATATGATGAAAGTAAAAATAAAATAGATAAACCCCATAATTTATTATACCATACCTGTTCACACTGAAATACTTATCACAATATTCTGTGAATCTATATTTAAAAACCTTTTAAACTTTGTGACATATTTCCATTCTATGGAGGTCAGGCACGAACGAACACCCCATAATTTTATTATACCATATTTCTTCAAACTGAAACATAATTATCAAAGTATACTTATGCAGATACATATGAAAAGTCTTTATTAAAGTTTATGCCTATTTCCATTCTATGGAGGCCAGGCGCGAACGCAGACCCCACAATTTTCTTATACCATCCCTACTTAAGTTAAAACATACTTATCAAAGTATTTTTATGTACATCTATATCAAAAACACTTGTAAACGTTTTTTTTAATTTTTTATTTCCATACTTTGTGGACGAGGCGCGAACGCTGACCCCACAATTTTAATGAACCGCCGTTCTGCCAGATCAAACATACCCATTCCTGTGTCTCGATACATCTGTCATTATATGTAATCAGTTTTTTAAAATAGTCAACCATATAGGAGCCTATCCGTGACCAGACACACACACACACACACACACACACACACACACACACACACACAGATATTCAGCTTTATATTATAGATATATAAACATTATAGATATATAAACATTATAGATATATAAACATTATAGATATATAAACATTTATTTCACTTACCTTGAAGTTGTAACTAAAAAATGAACCTGAAATAAATATTAACATTTTTTTTCTTACCAAAATATATTATAATTAGTTAAATTACTAAAATATATTATAATTAGTAAAATTACTACAAAAAAAAAAACAACAGAATTTTAAAAAAATAATTTTTGAAAGATTTAAATAAAATAAAATTTCAATCTTCCGTGATATGTTTAAGTTTTAAACATGGATTTCCGAGTAAAGTTTTCTTTTTTTTTTTTTTGCCTCCCCACGAGGACAAAGTTAGACACAAGGTCGGTTTTTAATGGAGACGGGGGAGGAACCAGCTCCCCAAAAGGGGCACTCTAGTTAATAAAAAAAATAAAAAAAAAGGTATTAGTCATGAAGGATTTCTTTTCCAGTATGGAAACAGATACTACACTTTGATCCTGCTGCCCCCCCCCCTCAAATATTTTCTTAAAATGAAAAAATAAATATTGGCAATTATAAAATAGCAAATTCAACTATAACTTGAAATTATTTTAATTGTTAAAAAAGATGTTTATTTCAAGGTGTGTGTATTGGGGGGGGGCTTGGTTTTAGCGCCTATTTTCAAAAGAAAATATACTGAGGTTTCTAATTTCTAATAAACCAAATAAAAAAAAAACGCGTCTTCCCTGATTTAATTAAAGCGATAGTAGCTTCCATAAAAAGTATGCACATATACACGGTAGACAAAAAATGATGACGGTCCTGGATATGACCTAAAACTATATCCGATGGTGAGGCCCCACCTTGCGGGCCTTGGGGAGTGTGGAGCCACCTTTTAATTGCCATTGCTCCCAGGTCCACTCTAACCCGGAGTGATAGTACCTGTTAGGGTCCCAACTATGAGTTAAATAGAATCCGACCTAAAAAACAAATATACTCCATTAAAAATCGTTCCTCAAAATAACTAGATTTGGCATTAAATAACCTGAAAGAAGTTGATATGCCGTAAAACAAAAACAACCAACCAACCAAAATGATGATAGTGTGTAAGATGTTGGGGATTTTATGCAAGAATACAATCTTGTTATCACCTTATATAAATAAGGGTGAATTTTTGCTTTCTTTCTAACTTAACACTTACCTTTAAAATTACGACTGGGTATGCTGAAAACGAATATCACATTTACATGTGGCGCAGACAAGTAGCGGCTGATAGTGTGTAAAATTTTGGTGATTTTACATAAAAAAATCTTCACATTCCTATAATTCTTATAGAAGTTTGTCTTTAATATTATTCACACGAAAATGTAAACATACTGGCAGGCTGCCCGGCGTTGCCCGGCTGTAAAATATGTATAAATATTATATTTTAATTATTGCAGATTTCTTTATTAGGAGAGAGGTTATCGTACTTGCCTCACTGTCTTTAGGTTTTGTTTTCAATCTCACGTATTTTCTTTTTTTCAAGAAGTTAACGGTTGAGAAAAAAAAAACATAATACTCGCATGCATGTCTTTCCGTTTTTTGGGTTTCTTTTTCCTTTTTTTTTTTAACGAATTTAATGTTACGTTTAATACCTGCGGTATTTTTGTTTATAATAAATGAGAATTCTGCATTAATTAAAATATAATATTTATGCATATTTTAAGACTGGGCATTGCTGGGCAGCCTATATATATATATATATATATATATATGTGTGTGTGTGTGTGTGTGTGTGTGTGTATATTTGTTTACTGTTTTTTGGGGAAAGAATTCCAACAAAGTGCTCGATTGCAAAGAAAAACTTTTTCGATATAAGAGCTTAATATTTATTTATTTAATAGTACAGAAGTTCAGAAAAACATTGGTACCGTCGGTTTCAAGCCCAACATAAAGGGGACCAGTTAATGGTAAAACGTCAATGATGTTAGGCTTTCGTCAGCCATATATGTTTCTTAACTCATTTTATTTATTAAAGGAAGTAACTCTAATTTTTTTCATCAAGGAGTTGATTCCCTTATGCCGACTCATGTAAAATGCAGTTATTTGTGTGTGTGTGTGTGTGTGTATATACAGCTAGAAATCAAAAACTACAAAACAAAGACAAATGTGTTTTCTTAATTGGTATTATCTTGTATAGATAATACTTAAAATTTAAAAAAAAAAATTATTCAGCCTGTTTATTTATTAAAGGGAAGTAACTCTGATTTTTTTATCAATTAATTTTCTTTTGCTGACTAATTCATTAGATAAAGAAAAGAAACTTTGATTTATGCGTATCCTTGTTCTCAGGTGATAAAAATCTTCGAAAAAAAAAAAATTGTCAAGGAAACTGAGAAAATGATCATGAAAAAAAATAAAACTTTTTTTTTAAACGCTTATATCAGATTATCACTCTGCGTTTATGATTTTAGGACTGAAGTTAAATAAAATAAAAATCAATGAGTAGTTCCATTCTTCATTGTTAAGAATTTATCCATATTTATATTTTACTAGCATGGGTGCCCGGCGTTGCCCGGGTGTTTGGAGGTTTATGCTGAGCAAAAAAAAAAAAAAAGTCAATTTTTTAACTTTGACCCCTATTATGACCCCTTAACATTTATTGTTTTCGGCTCAAATCACTTTATTAAGTTAGATCCATATTCAAGGAATCTATATCTAAAATTTCAAGTGTTTAGACCCAAAATTGTCGGAGGAGTTTGGTAGAGTTCTCAAAGGTCAAATCGTTGAACCCCTTAATCACCTAATTTATGGCCGAAAACCGATCACATCGATTTTCCCAAGTCTCAATACCCTGTATATCAAATTTCGAGTCTGTAGACTTAAAATTGACAGTTATTGCGTAGAAAAATGTACACAGACACAGACATGTTCATTTTTATAGATATATAGATATTCCATGTATTTTTTTAAATAAATAATTTTTTAAGCAAGGATTCAGATATGCTGCAATTTAAATTGTCATATGAGAGGTTGACAAATGGAGTTGTCTCTCTTTCTTCCAGTTGAGAAATACGGAGGCTGAAAACCGCCATAATTAGTTATTTCAAAAATGTAAAAACAACACATTAGACCAAATATATTTCCCCTTAGTAATATAAAGAAAACAAATATTTGAAATACTGATATGTGTATTATCTCCCCTTTGAATTTCTGACATGCGTTTGATGTCAACAATCAAATTAATCTGGAAAAAGCATAAAATATCGTAAAAATTGAACCAATAAAAAAATTTTGATAGATTTTTAAATTGAAAAAAATCGAAAAAAATTTAACTCGTAAAATTCAATTCATTTCATTACGTAGAAAAAATGGCTGCATGACCGTGCGCATGCACTTTGTAAACACTTTTTTTTTTTTAAATAAAAAATAATATTTCTAGTATTTTTTAAAAAACTTTTATCACTAGAGCTATGATAAGAGAATACTCTTTTCATTATTTGGCTCTCAAGTATATATGTTTAATATGTTTTTAGATAGAGTGATGTAGTTTTCTATTGGTTAACTATGTCGGATATATACTCAAGAGTCAGAACAATAAGCACCCCAACAATATCTCATGATACTACCAAATGTTTTTGTGCTTCTGGGCAGGAGCTGCTAGAAGCAGCTTATCCTACCTTGACAGAGTTCAAAATAGACTTCGTAGCCTAATGGGGGGTGCCCTTTCCTCTTCCCTGCAGAAAAGGCGTTGCGAATCTATCTCTACTTTATCGTTATTTTCATAGCAAGTGCTCATCTGAGCTCCAATCTACGGCCCCACCTTGCCAAACTTTCACGGAAAAACACTCGTCTAACTGAAACCACTATCAATAATTTCCCCCTAAACGTAGATTCCATGAAGAACAAAGTTCCTTTCTTAGAACTGCACGCCTATGGAACTTTGTTCTGTTTTCCTGCTTTCTAACTGACTACAATATGGCCGTCTTCAAGTCCAATGTAAACAAGTTCTTGATGAGCCGTTCCCCTTAAGTAATCCAATTTACCAAATTCACACTTCTAACGATTACTACGATATTATCCCATTGACTACCGTAGATTCATTAATCCTTATCATCGAGTGGCCTCCAGGCCTTCATAAGTGGTGATTCCTTTATAAAAAAAAAAAAAAAAAAAAAAAAAAGGAAAGAAATTGGTAATAACTGATGTGATATTTGCCTTGGGTGGATTGAGCCAGCTACCTATGAAGAGGGAAGTTTTTAAGGATTATCAAATTTATACACTGTCCTCAGCTGCATGTATATCCAGGTTGGGGAAATAACATACAACGTTTAGTATTCCCAAGTGGTCTCCCGACTATGTGTATATTTCAGCTAATAGCCTACGTTGATTTATGTGTATCCTTGTTCTCGTGTGATAAAAATCTTCGAAAAAAAAAAAACTTTTCAAAACAGAAGGTACGAGGAAAACGAGAAAATGATCGCAAAAAAAAAAACGAATCTAAAAATATCATGAAATTTCAAATTTGATTGTAAAATATGCTTAAATATATTTTAATTCTTGCAGATTTCGTATATATTATTATAGAGTCAATTTTCTATCAATTCTTATATATTATAAAGTTGAGATTTCAAAAATAAAATAACACATCCATATGACTTGGGTGCATCAGCTTGAATTAAAACTGAAACCAAAACTTAGGAAGAAAAAAAAAATATATACAGTAGAACCCTGCGATATAGTGGCCCTAGGATACAGTTTTTTTCAGGTTACGATATGGAACCCAGGAAGCACTCTACTTTAAAAATATCCTAAAAATTTCACTTGCCACAATTCGAATTTTGATTCGGATCCATCGAAATAAAGACGCACACTGCGCCCATAAACTCTCGAGCTGTAAGCCATATTTAGTTTCAGAACAGTCTTCGAAACTTGTCCAAACAACTATGTGTATATTTTTCTTCATTTTTATTTTCTTAACATAGTTAGAAAGATTAATTCCTCCTATAACATCTCAACCTAAGCCTCCATTTTTTTTTTTTTTTTTTTTTTTTTCGGAAGCCATGTTTGTTGCACATAACAGCATTTTGATTGGCTGCTTTTTCCTCCCCCCTCTCCCTTCCTCTACTTTCCATTAATTCTCCTCCATTGCTTAAAACATGTATGCGCAACACTAGAACAGATTGAACACTAACCCATGACTTTTTGATAAAAACGATGTTTTATTTTGTATTCAGTATTCTTATTTAAAATCGTTATTAATATTATATTATTACTGTTATTATTTGATTATTTTTCTTTTTTTTTTTCTTTTAATTTATTTTTTTGGTTCAACTGTGAAATAAGGACTTATTTCATTGACTTTTTGCAAAAAAAAAATAAAAAAAATTGATTGTTGATCTAAAATTGTATTTTTTATTCTGAAATAAAATTGTAATGAATTATTTTATTTCATTAAATTTTAACTGATAATTTTTTTATAATTATAAGAAATAAATAGGCTAATATTTAATGAAAATAAAAAAAAAACAATACATCATATCATATGAATCCGAAGATTCTATTGACATTGGTTTTCCTGATATTTTTCAAGTCACAAATCTTTCTAGAAGGACATCGGTGATTACCGAATGGACCATGTGAAGGTTGCCAACATCATAAGTGAAAGTGATTTTTGTGTAACAAACTAGATTCGAACTAGTAGTAGTAGTAGTAGTAGTAAAGCTGTAAAATAGAAGTTTATAATCAGTTTTTATTATTTGTCAGACTACTCCAAAACTGGTGTGTAAGGTAATCCTTAATCCGTGGTGTTTCAAAGAATAATAATTCTTATCAGAGGAAAACTGTTAGCAAAATAATCAGATATGAATACTAGATATTAGCATTTCTATGCATTTACTGGTTACTGCATGAGATGAAACTAAAAATTTTATGAGTTTTAGTTATAAAATATAAATAAAATATATAGGGAAAACAATTATTTCAGAAATATTTTGAGAAAAAGTCAATTAGATGTATATAGGTTTATATCCAAGACCATTATCACCTCTCAACAATAAAATGGCAATAGGTGAAAGTGTTGTTTATGCTTATTATTCCACGATGTCTTGCTTGGTGCAACCTCCAACTTCAGACTTAAAGATTCCCAAGTTTGAAAAGATGCAGCTTAAGGATGTTGGAAGATAATTTTTTGATTATTATAAGAAATAAATAGGCTAATATTTAATGCAAATAAGCAAACAATAGAACCATTATTATAACATTCGAAGATTCTATTGTTGGCATTTGTTTTTAGTCAAAAATATTTTTAGAAAGACATTGGTGATTAGTGAATGGACCATGTGAAGGTTGCCAACATCATGTGAAAGTGATTTTTTATGGAACATACTGGATTCGAACTTGAGGCATTCAAGTTGTCAGTCTGTGTTAACCACTAGATCATCATCACCTCCAAACAATACAATGTGAATATAACAAGCAAGATGAAAAAAGTATTCTGAATAATATGAATGTTGGGGTATTATCCACCCAATTGATGGTTAAACTTTGGCACACATAAATGTAGATGACACCCACTAATGTTGAAGTTACCAACTGCTACGTGGGTCCATCAAAGCCCAGTCAATGCAGTGTAAGCACTTGGACTCACCACTTCCAAAGAAGACAAGGGTGGAGCCCTCCCCTGGCAAGATCATACTCACAGTCTTCTGAGACCAGGACGGAGTAGTGATGACAGATTTCCTGGCAAAGGGTACCACGATTACAGGAGCCTATTATGCTTCACTTTTGAGGAAATTAAGGGAAACTATCAAAATCAAGAGGCAGGGCAAGATCAGCAAAGGTACCCTCCTCCTGCAGGACAACGCAACTCGCATGTCGCCACATCAGAAGCACGGGCTATGAAATCCTCCACCATCCTCTCTACTCTTCTTACCTTGCACCCTCTGACTTTCTGTTTATGATGGTTAATGAACACTGTATTGTAGCATAGAAGTCCTTATCTTCAATAGACATAGCTGCACCAAGCCACTCCAAGCATTACACCTCCAGCCATTGTGATTATGACGCCTCCTGGTGCTTGTATTGCATCAATTCCAGTCAACATATCGTAGGCAAGGGGTTTTTTCTTGCATCATCAGAACATCGATTTCGGCTGTATAACCTTGCGCAGTACAGAATTTGACTGTCCCTACACAACAACATGCTCGGGATAAGCCATTGATGGTCATAACGCCGACTGGTTGCTTCCGCCACATCTGACAGTGACGTCTACTAATCATAGACTGGGAACACCCCGCCTATGAGTGTCAATTTTAATGCGAATGACCAGTAATCCTGTGTTTATTGGTTGGCAGAGGCCAAAGGTGGCGATAGTACCTTGTCCCCAACTTCATTTCCTGAACAGTTGCGAGATATGTGCCCAAACGTATTGCAACAATAGCATTGTACTGTTCCCTGCACTCGTGGATACACACCCCTCGTATCACTTTGACTCCGGCTATGAATCCATTGCAGTGTTGCTTGGGAAAAGTTGCCATCATGCGTACATCTCGTTTGGTAACATAGTTAATGCCCATGCTGTTGAACTTTGCAGTTGCTAGAAAACGTTGTAAATGCTGGGGTTGGACAATCCAGATCCTCGGGAGTGATGTCAAAAGAAAGTCAGCCAAAAGCCTGGATGTGGATACCTGGGAATGACGTCAAAGGAGGTCTAAGTGTGGGACGTAAAACCCTCAGAGGTTGGGTCAGCGAGATTTACTGACATTTTCAAGACAATGCATGTTGGAAATATTCTTATGAGAGCGCGTTGAAGTCAGCCATTATGGAATTGATTGAACACACCACGGGGAGATAACTCCATGCAAAGCGCCGACACTCCCTCCCCATCTTTATTACTAGCTTTTCTTCCTAAAAATCAAACCTTTTGCTTCGGTATCATAAAAAATGGTGTTTTCGTTGTAAAAAAAAAAAAAAAAAACTACTTGATAAAATTAAATGAAATTTTCTATTTCGGAGAATTTCGTTCCATAACGGATACGTACAATTTAAACTTTTTTCAGTATTTTCATTTTTTAATATCTTGATTAAACTGTACAAGTACCCTGAATTTTTTAGATGAGGATTGGTTAATTCATCGGACTACTGTTCTCATCTTGAGTGTTATTTTCACAACGTTTCGGTCGATATAACCTCCAACCTTCTTCATGTGTATCTTGTCGAACTCTGGAATGTTTCTGTCGAACTCAGGAATTTGGACGGAATTTCAAGTGGAAGCCTTTGTTTACTTCACGGGGGTATTATGCTCTTGTTCTGTCAGCCATGACTTGATAGAGGTCCTAAATAATTCGCAATTGTATTTTTCAGTCGCCCACACTGAGGATTGAACCTTCAGGAGAATATTACTTTTTACAATTGATTTTTCCAAGTACTTCAACCACTGTGCCACTGGTCCTTGCGGACATGAATATTTATTATCAAAGTTGTTTTATTGGTATAACACTTCAGTGATTGAATATAATTATAAAAAATTGTAACCATTTTTGACAGTACTGGAAAAAGCGTTACCATCGTTTTTGACGGCACTGGACATGGCTTTAATTATAATAACAATTATAAATTAAAAAAACTTGCAAGTGATTCCAAATTTTATTTAAATTGAGAAAAACAGTTACATTTTTATTTCAAACTCAACAATCAGTTGTACCTCATATAAAGCAAAATAAATGATATTTTTGACAGCACTGGAAAAAGTGTACCATCGTTTTTGAGGGCACTAGGCACGACTTTAGTGATTCCAAATTTTATTTAAATTAAGAAAAAAAGTTACAATTTTTATTTCAGACTCAACAATCAATTGTACCTCATATAAAGCAAAATAAAGGATATTTGTGAAGGGTCCCTATTCTACAATTGAACCATATTATTTATATAAGTTATAAATTATTTGGTACTTCTCTGTAATCACTCTCCCATGAATAAAGGCCTTGTTATTAAAATTGTCCAATTTTTGGTTATTGTCTTTCAATGATCCAAAACTTTTAAAAACTCCATATTTTTTCTTTTTTTGATAATGAATTATTAGTTTTTTTATTTTAATTTGTGTTTTTTTTATCTACTGTATAAAATCATGTCAACCAGATTTTAAAAGTTCAACCTAGATAGTATTTAAACTGACAAATAAAACTTTGATTCTGACCAGTCAATTTTCTTTTGATATTGTTATACCATGTCATTGGAAATAAAAATAATGCACTTAACAACAATAATCACGTTGACATACCAGTTCCCATCGGAGCACCAAAGGTAAGCAACATTGAACCTGCTCAGTACTAAATGAGTGACCATTTGGGACTTCCAGGTGCTGTATGTGCTCTCTGCTTATCCCGGCATTGTTTCCAGTCATCCTGGACTTTTCCTTGCCCCTGGACTCGAACAGTGCCGATTCAAGAGAGGTGTGGTTGAGGGTTGCACAACCCTTGCCTCACAATACAGTTAGGAAAGCAGGAACTCGAAAGAGAATTCCAGAGTCTAGCAGTTCTGGGGAAGAAACTATTAAAGTACAAGGCTTTCTTATGTCTAGGGATCTCTGTGTAGGGGGTGGGACTTTGCTGCTTGCCGGGCTTGATGGAGGTATTTACGTCTAGGAGGTACGATGGCTTGTAGTTCGTCGGAGCAGCCACCACTAAAATACTTGTAAAACAGCCAGAGGGATGCAACATTTCATCGGTGGGACAGAGGTTGAAGCCTAGATGACACTTCAGGTTGGCGACTCTTTTGAACCCTGTCGAGGAGTGAGAGACTAGTAGCAGATGCACCAGCCCAAATGAGACAGCAATACTCCATACATGGGTAAATGGTGGCCTTGAAGAGGTACAGGATACTTTCAGGCGTAAGTAGCTTTCTAGTATGGTAGAGGGAGCCCACCTTCTTCACAGCAGCCTTGGCAATGCTCTCGATGTATTTGTTCCAACTCATGTTCCCTGTGAATGTTAAGCTATTTGGGCTTGACTTTGAAAATCTGGCAAGATAATTTTATATGTTAGATTTGAGTTATTTTTAATGTGTAATAATTACTCATAAAGTACTGATATCAAAAATTGGACAATTCAAAAACTGATGTGGCGTTTTTTAGCATGATATTGTGATTATAAAAAATTATTATTATTTGTGTTTTCGTACTTGTTTTTTGTCACACAGGATATACAATTGACTGTTAGGGGCCAAATATTAGTGTGATGTATATTAGAAGACCACAGTTCGTATGTTCAGCTAAAACTAAAAAAATACACAAGACACCCCTACAAAGTTGGCATTGTTTTTATCAGTGTAACCCCAGAAAAATCATAAAATTTAAAAAAAAAAAAAAGGATGTTTATTTATATCATTTAATGTTATCAAGAATTGAACACTATTTTTAATGTTATCATGTATTAATACAATTCTGGAAAGAGTTAGCATTTTCTTCTTTTTTTTAATTAGTTTTAGCAGTACTCTGGAGGCCACTTTAATTTTATTTTGCACTCTGAACTATAAAAAGAAAAGAAGGAAAGAAGGAAAGAAGGAATTTCGTTTCTAAGGAAAGAGTGAGATATTTCACACTGTTTGGCATTTATGAAATTTTTTATGGAAACGTCCGATAACCATGATAGTCTATTATATAAAGGGCAGATATTTGTATGTGCGGCTAAAAATCAAAAACTACAAAACAGATACTCAACAAAGTTGGTATATTCTTGATCAGCGTTGACTTGGATGGATAAAAAAATAAAAAATAAAAAAAAATGATTCATTCCCTGGGTGTCAGCTTAATTAATGCTAATTACTTCATATAAAAGAAGAGATTTGTGAGAGAGAAGGGAAAGAAAGGGGAGAATGAGAGAATAAGAAAGGGGGAGAAAGAGATAAAGAAGAGAAGGAGAGAGAGATAGAAAGGGGGAGGGAGAGAGAGATAGAAAGGGGGACGGAGAGAGAAAGAATGAGAGAAAAAAAAAGAGAGAAAGAAGCGGAAAAAGATAGAAATGCGAGAAAGAAAGGGAACTCTGTTCCGTCTGCCTGTTTCCCACCTGACTACAACCTGGATGTCTACAAGTCAAACATAAACAACTTCCTGATGACCCGCCCCCTTAAGTAAGACACTTTATCAAATCTCAACACTAACGTACTGTACACGCAATAATCCTTATCCCCGAGTGGCTTCCGGGCCTTGATAAGTGGGGACCTCCTTGTAAAAAAAAAAAAAAGAGAGAGAGAAAAAGAGGAGAGAGATAGAAAGAGGGAGAGAGAGAGAGAAAGAAGGGGTGAAAGAAAAGAGAAAGAAAGGAAAAGAACGATAGATAGAAAGGGGAGGAAGAAAGAAGGAGGAAGAAGAGAAAAATGGGAAGGAGAGAGAGATAATTCCCCCCCCCAACCGCTAGAAAAGGGATGGATTGGGGGATGAGAAACAAGGTGCTGGGGAGAGAAAGGTAGAGGGGAGGTAGAGTGATAAAAGTTTTAATAGAAATGTGTTAACTGTGCGTACATTGTCAACCAATCGATCATTGTTCACATTACATTGACTTCCAAACCTAAATGGTATTCACCACAGGTGCACCTACCATGACTTATTGATCCAGTGCTTTTCACCAATTCACTGTTCAGGTACCTCATTATAAGACATCACACATTGCATTACTTTATTTCCCCAAATCATAGACTGGTGTTTTACGGACTACTTGGAATAGTTTTCTCCTGCTTTGCGCATTTATTTTCTTTAGTTCTTTTCAATACTTATATAAAGTGGCTTCCTGCCTTGTCTGGAACAACATTCAAATAAATAAGCTTAATGACTCTTTAATTACTCAATTCAATTTAATCGGATTCACATGATATGATCATTTGATTAATGGGAATACATTGTTTAAATCCGTTAAAAAATAGATGCAAAAAATCTGTTTTTAATGAGAGAAAAGAAACCATTAGACATTTTCCAATTCACAGTTTTATCATTTAGAATGAGAGTACCTATTTACTATGCCTCCCCACGGGACAGAGTTAGACACCAGGGTCGTTTTTTAACGTGGAGAAAAGGTACAAAAATTAAAAAATTGTCTCAGTCGTGAAGGATTGATCCTCCACCGAAAGAGAACAAGAAATGGGAGTGCAGCATCTGATTAATGGGAATACATTGTTTAAATCCATTAACAAATATGTGCAAAAAAATCTATTTTTAATGAGAGAAAAGAAATCAGACATTTTCCAATTCACAGTTTTATCATTTAGAATGAGAGTAAGTGTAACGCTGGATAGCTCTGCTAGTTTAGCATATTTACAAGTCACATTAAACGTGCAAAACGTCAGAAGTGGGAGAGAAATAGAGTTGGTAGTTAGATTTTTTTTTTTTTTTTTTTTTTTTTTTTTTTTACATGGATGTCACCACTTATCAAGGCCCAGAGGCCACTCAAGGATAAGGGTTAATAGGTATACATTAGTCGTTGTGATTTTAGCATAGTAAACAGTGGGAATTTTGTAACTTGGATTACTTAGGGGGACGATTCAATTAGAACTTGTTCACATTGGACTTTTTCTTTTTTTTTTTTTTTTTCCATAGGTATCAACACATTATCAAGGCCAAGAGGCCACTCAAGGATAAGGGTTAAAGAGTGTACAGTAGAAATTGGACAATATAATAATCATTAGTAATGAAAATTTGTTAAATTTGATAACTTATATGGAAGATATTTGACTTTCGCAGCGATTTCGACGTATGAGGTTCCAACAACTTATTGTTTAAATTTTTTTTTTTTTTTTTGACATGGAAGTCACCACTTACCAAGGCCCGGGAGCCACTTGGGGATAATGGCTATTGCGTGTACAGTAATCAATGGGATACTATCATAGAAATCGTTAGTATTGAAGATTTGATAAAGTGTCTTACTTAAGGGGGCGGTTTTTCAGGAATTTGTTTATGTTGGACTTAAAGACATCCAAGTTGTAGTCAGGTGGGAAACAGGCAAAAGGAACAGAGTTCCACGGGCGTGCACTTCTAAGAAAGAAGCTTTGTTCATTCATGTTTCAGCCTCGGATGACGTTTAAATCCTGCAAAAAACTTACAAATGAGTCCAGACAGGATACAAGTGTGTGGATTCAGTGATGCCATCGATGGTATGACTGCTGACCATTTAGCGCTTTCCCTTTTTTTACGCGGATGATTCAAACTGTCAGAATGAAAACATCAAAGATCCTCAAAATAAAGTAATTTCCATTCTTTGCAATTCAAGACCTCGTTCTCAAAATTGTTGCGTGTGATATCAATTGAACTTGGTGGGATCCTTCTACCGTTCCAGAAGATATCTCACTACTGATGCAATTCTCTATCTATATAAAAGCCAAGTACGTCCAAGGATGGAATACTGCTGCCATATCTGGGCAGGAGCTGCTAAAAACAGCCTATCCTGCCTTGACAGAGTACAAAATAGACTTCATGGTTTAGTGAGGGATGCCCTTTTCTCTTCCCTGCAACCTCTCTCCCACAGAAGAGATGTTGTGAGCCTATCCTTCTTTTATCGTTATTTCCATGGCAGGTGCTCGTCTGAACTCCATTCTCTGCCCCCCCCCCCGCCAATCTTTCACGAAAAACACCCGTCTAGCTGAATCCACTATGAAAAACTTCCCCCACTCTTTATCTGTGCCTAAATCAAAACGTGGATTCCATGAACAAAGCTTCTTTCTTTCTTAGAACTGCGCGCCTGTGGAACTGTTCCGTCTGCCTGCTTCCCACCTGACTACAACTTGGATGTGTTCAAGTCCAATGTTAACAAATTTCTAATGAACCGCCCCCTTGAGTAAACACTTCATCAAATCTCCACACTAACGTAATGTACTTGTAATAACCCTTATCCCTGAGTGGCTTCCGGGCCTTGATAAGTGGTGACAACTGTGTAAAAAAAAACAAAAAAACTGTCAGAATGAAAACATCAAAGATCCTCAAAATAAAATAATTTCCATTCTTTTCAATCCAAGACCTCGTTCTCAAGACTGTTGCGTGTGATACCAATTGAACTTGTCTTTGTACCTCTTTAAATATATATATATCTTAGACAACGGACACAAAAAAAAGTCCCCAATTTTATAGGTCCCACACTATCTACCAAGCATCAACCTCTGTCCCATCAGCACTATTTTACAAGTACAGCATTTTTTTTTCTTTTTCTCCTCCATTTCGGCCCACACCTACGACGACAGACTCATTTATCTATTATAATCAGTAAAAGATAGTGTGGGAAAAAAATAGGGATCGATCTCTTTTTTTTTTTATTACATTTTCACCCCAAACAAGGCAAATTGCCACTTTGGTGTAGGGGGTTACTATCAGGGGCAACAATTACTGGGGTACTATGTAGGGATTTGGGCAGCAAGGTGTCGGTTCACGTTACACTTGAACTTCTGCACGTCAGTACCGTTGGGGAAGCAGGGACCTGGAATGGAATTCCAGAGTCTAGCGGTTCTGGGGAAGAAACTATTGGAGTAAAAAGATCTTTTACATCTAGGGATCTCTACAGTGTGGGGGGTGGGATTTAGCAGCCTGTCGGGTTTGTCGAGGGTGCACACGTCGTGGGGGCACAAGTGATTGCAGTTCGTCAGAGCATTCACCACTAAAATACTTGTAGAAAAGGCAGAGGGATGCAACATTTCGTCGATGGGACAGAGGCTGAAGCTTAGATGCTAAGGAAAAGATAATAAAATAGTATGATTTAGCTGGACATAAATCTTGTAATATTCGTAGATTGGTCCTTGACAGTCAATTGAAATGTCCTGGTAATTTTTTTTTTGTCTCTTTTAAATATTTAATTGTAATTTTGATTTTAGTAAATACATTTTTAGTTTAAGCATGTTTGTCTTCACTGTAATGAGGTATTATTATTTGTTATTTTTATCATTTTTATTTTTATTATTTAATATTTTTATTTTTATTTAATATTTTTATTTTTTTATTCTTTAATATTTTTATTTATTATTATTATTTTATTATTATAATTATTTTTATTATTTTATTATAATTTTTTATTTATTATTATTTATTATTTTTATTATTTTATTATTTAATATTTTTATTATTTTATTATTCATTATTTTTTTAATTTTTTATTATTATTTTTTTATTATTTATTATTTTTATCATTTTTATTTAATATTTTTATTTTATTATTCTTTAATATTTTTATTTATTATTATTTTATTATTATAATTATTTTTATTATTTTATTATAATTTTTTATTTATTATTTATTATTTTTATTATTTTATTATTTATTATTTATTATTAATTATTTTTATTATTTATTATTATTATTATTTTTATTATTATTATTATTTATTATTATTAATTATTTTATTCATTATTATTATTATTTATTATTATTATTATTATTTTTATTATTATTATTATTATTATTATTATTAATTATTTTATTATTATTATTTATTTATTATGATGATGATGATGATGTTCTACTGAGTCTTTTGGATCCTGTTTTGGCTACTTCTTGCAGCTTGCAGATGTATCAGTTTTTGAAGCATGTGAGTTCTGAAGTTGGTCGATAACTGTGTACTTCAGATAGATCAAATTTACTTTACGTTGTTGACAAGAAACTCTGTTCATGGAAATTCTGTTGGAGAAATAAAGAACAGTTCTTTGCAGTGGTGATATAAAGACGAGTTCTCGCTGTGAATGTTTTACAGGAGGGGGAGGAGGCAGAGAACAAATTTACTATGCTGTCTGAAGATGTTGGCTTCCTGAGACGAAAGGCATCTAACATTGATGCTTTTTTTTTTCTACTTCCTTTTGCAAAACTTAATTATGTTCTGCAAAATCGAAAAGAAAAACAACCCACCTGTTCCCCTCTTTTCTCCCTTCCCATTTCCCCTTTCTCTTTCTATCTCCCCCCCCAACTTCCTGACTTGTTTCCTAACTTAAAAATGTACCAAACATTAATACTGCGACCCTTTTTCCCTCTCCGATTGTAAAACTCAATCATGTTCTGTAGGGCAGGGAACAAAACCAATAAAACCCACTATAAAACAACCAAACCAAACACTACAAACTAGCGATTGAAGATACAAAAAGTTTGAAGAATAAAAACCTTCTACAAAATAACTGGATGCAACAGGAAAACTATTTCCAAAATAACTGGATTCGGCATTTAATAGCCTGAAAAGGGTTGATATGCCGTAAAACAACTAAACCAAACAAAACACTTCAAATAAATATTTGAAGATATAAAAAACTTTAAGCATAAAAACTATTGTCAAAATCATTGGATTCGGCATTAAATAACCTGAAAAGGGTTGATATGCCATAAAACAAAACCACCAAACCAAACTCTACAAATAAATATTTAAAGATATAAAGTACTTGAAGCATAAAAACTGTTTCCAAAATAACTGGATTCGGCATTAAATAACCCGAAAAGAATTGATACGCCATAAAGCAACTAAACCAAATCAAGAACTCTCATCCATTCTTTCAGTGTGACCAAACCAACAAAGTCTCCTGTACTACGCACATATCTCCCTATACTTCTCTCGAGGTCATCAGATATAAGCATGCATTAAAGAGTCACTTTACACATTTTTTTTTTATATCATTCTTATACCATTTCTCTCCATGCAACTCATGTCTTCAACCCTCACTGGTCAGCTTTCACATTGAACAGCACGCAAAGACTTTGTGGTAGTGAAATTAGATCTACTGGTTATCTTTGAAAGTGCACAGTGGTCAACCATCCTCGAAACGGCTCACATACAGTAGAACATCTATAAAAATTATAATAGTTTTTTATGATTATTTTTAGTTTTTTTTTTTTGTTTTGTTTATTTACAATAAGATTTTTTCTTTGTTTTATTTTTATTTACGTCACATCGAACCCCCTTTTTTATTACTCCTTTTTAATTTATACCGTTTTTATATTGTAAATTACGACATAAACATATTCTAGTATAAAGTTGTAGTTTTTTACCTAAAATGGCGAACGTCTGCGACGTTTGCTATTTTAAAGAGTTATGTTTAAAATTTCAGATCTATTTATGAAAAGACGGTTCACTTGTTGGGGACACACCCCTACTGCCCGGAATAATGAACTATTCCATGCACCCCTATATTTATTATATTCTATGACGTCACTTCCGGGTAACGAGGACCGGTTTACCAAGTAGAGTCAGAGACGGACACACAGAGAGTATGGTCGTCACCCACTAGTCCAGCAGTTGAGCAGAGACATTACTCAATTGACCTCTTTCATGTATTTTTGTTAATATGGGGGTGAGTCACGGAAAACGGATGTTTAAAAAAGAAAAAAAAAAGCAGTTCAAAATCAATGTAGGCTTCAGCCTCTGTCCTATCGACGAAATGTTGCGCCCCTCTGTCTGTTCTACAAGTACTTTAATGGTGAATGCTCTGACGAACTACAAGCACTTGTATCCCCTCGACGTGACTACCCCCGACAAACCCAACAAGCAGCTAAATCCCATCCTTTCACAGTTTAGATCCCTAGGTGTAAGAAAGCCTTCTCCTCCAATAGTTTCTTCCCCAGAACTGCTAGACTTTGGAACTCCCTTTCGGGATTCTGCTTTCTCAACTGTACTGACATACAGAAGTTCAAGTGTAATGTGAACAGACATCTTGCTACTCATCTCCCTTCATTATACCCCTGCAAATTATGTCCTCGATAGTAGCCCCCTACCTCAAAGTGGCACTGTTCCTTGTTTGGGGTGAAAATTGAATAAAAAAAATAGAATAAAATAAAATAAAAAAATTTAACATAAAAGATAAACAAATAACAAAGTAAACAGCATCTTAAGCTGGTTTAAAGAGTACCTTCATCACTTCCTATTCCTTACTCAAGGAGAGCAAGGAGCGTTCTTAAAACATCCGTTTTCCCTGACTCACCTTCTGTGTATATATATATATATATATATATATATATTGTATTTTGTGTACAGAGAGTTATTAGATGAGACAAGTCATTGGTACCGTGGGTTTCAAGCCCGATAATTAGGACAGTTCAAGATATCCATATCAAGCTCTCTTCAGCCAATACTCATCAATTTTAGATGAGTATTGGCTGAAGAGAATTTGATATGGATATCTTAAACGGTCCTAATTATCGGGCTTGAAACTGAGGGTACCAAAATGACTTGTCTCATCTAACAACTTTCTGTACACAAAATAAAAAATATAAATACGCTCTTACATTTCGGATTTTCTTTTAAATTGAGCACTCCACTGGATTTCTTTTTCCCCAAAAAACTAACAAGCAAACAGTTAATAAAACATGTTAGAAAACACTTTGAAAAGAGTTAAAAACATATTTAATCTGAAAAGGAAACACTAGATAAGTGGATAATCCTTATTCCGTGGAGTTTCGAAGAAATACTTTCCTTCTCATCAGAGGGTAGGAATTAGCAAAATAAATATATATATATATATATATATATATAAAGCAATGGTATGGAGTGGATGTCACAAGTTGAGGAAGATACGGTCACCCACTCTCTCAGAAAAGTTGAAAGTAAGACCTCTTCGTTGCCACAGTAGAAACAGTCCTTCTCTATGGTACTAAGATATGGACTCTTACAAATGCGCTGAAGAAGAGACTGGATGTCTGTTACACACGAATGCTCAGGATGGCCCCCCAATACATCATGGAGGAGCCACGCAGCAAACCAACAGCTTTATGGTGACCTACCATCAGTATCATTGAAAGTACAGTAGAGAAGGATGAGAGTAGCCGGTCACTGTATGCGACACAGCGAAGAGGAAGCAATCAAGCTAGTTTTCTGGATACCAGGATACCAACAGATGGACACTCAAACCGTGCTAGAAGAAGAATCACTTGCATTGATAACCTGCTATACTGATAGAAATTGTTTTATTATTTTGAGTTTTAGTATAGAAATAAAATCACTGTCTTTTTACTAAATAGATCTGAAATGAAACGCTTTAAAATATCAGATGATTGACGTCAGTCGTCTGCCATTTTAGGTGACAAGCTACAAATGTACCCATTTTTTTTTTTTTATGCGAAGGAGGTTTTATTCGATCCGTATAACGTTTCGGTAAAATGTGGATCCCTCTTTTAACTTGTCTCCCCATGAGGGCAGAGTCAGACACCAGCTCGATTTATAATGTCGGGAATATTGTTATATATATGTATTTGTAAGGATCCAAATCCGTAGTGTGTCTGGTGCTACCAGATCAGGCTGTCTGAAGATATTGGCTTCCTGAGACAGCACCTAACATTGATTGCTTTTTGTTTTTCTACTTCCTTTTGCAAAATCTTTATGTTCTGCGAAAACCAAAAACAGAAACAACCTTCTTCCTATTTCCCCTTTCTCTTTCTATCTCCCCCCACTTCCTAACTGGTTTCCTAACTTAAAATGTACCAAACATTAATACTGTAACCCTTTTCCCTCTCCCATTGCAAAACTCATTCATGTTCTGCAGGGCAGGGAACAAAAACGATAAAATCCACTATAAAACAACCAAACCAAACACTACGAACTATCGATTGAAGATACAAAAAGCTCGAAGAATAAAAACCTTCTACAAAATAACTGGATGCGACATGAATACTATTTCCAAAATAACTGGATTCGGCATTGATTAACCTGAAAAGGGTTGATATGCCGTAAAACAAAACAACCAAACTGTTGCGTGTGTGAATACATGTCACTAAAATATCTGTGGTTCTTCACTATTTCAAACGTATGTTGTCTTTATCTATCTATCTATCTATCTATCTATCTATCTATCTATGCGTAACAGTATATTTTACGTCCTGTGATTAGTCTCGTCTAGGTATGTTAATGCGTGCATGTCAACCTAATTACATTGCCAGGGCCGCTGCAAGAAAGGTAGGCTCTCTCTACCGTGCTAGAAAACTACTAACACCCGAAAGTATCCTGTACCTCTATAAGGCCACCATTCGCCCATGTATGGAGTATTGCTGCCACATCTGGGCTGGTGCATCTGCTACTAGTCTCTCACTCCTTGACAAGGTTCAAAAGAGAGTCGCAAACCTGATAGGCCCTGAACTGGCATCTAAGCTTCAGCCTCTGTCCCATCGACGAAATGTTGCATCTCTCTGCCTTTTCTACAAGTATTTTAGTGGTGAATGCTCTGACGAACTGCAATCACTTGTGCCCCCACGACGTGAGCACCCTCGACAAACCCGACAGGCTGCTAAATCCCACCCCCACACTGTAGAGATCCCTAGATGTAAAAGATCTTTTTACTCCAATAGTTTCTTCCCCAGAACCGCAAGACTCTGGAATTCCATTCCAGGTCCCTGCTTCCCCAACAGTACTGACGTGCAGAAGTTCAAGTGTAACGTGAACCGACACCTTGCTGCCCAAATCCATACATAGTACCCCAGTAGTTGCTGCCCCTGATAGTAGCCCCCTACACCAAAGTGGCAATTTGCCTTGTTTGGGGTGAAAATGTAATAAAATAAAAAAAAAAAAAATAAATAAAAAAACACATAACATGTTCTACACCCATTCTTGGGGAGCTGATTCTGTTTAAACAAACATGATTTAAAACTGACCAAGACACTGTATATTTTTTATTATATATATATATATATATATATATATTATTTCTCCCAGGTGTTCGCCATAGCAGAGGAGTGGTCGGCGATCTTGGCTTGTGGTGGTTCTTCTACGTCTCGATTCTGAGACCTCTCTCCTCCTCATGGAGAGACCCCTTTCAGATCATCTTTTTCCTTCAACGTCTTGAATCCAACTCAACAATGCTTGAGCAAACCGGAACAAGTGACATGTGACACGTCACTTCCTGTCAGCTGTTCAGATATTTTCTGTTGGCAACCACACATATAAAGAGCAGTTTTATATACATATATATTCAACTGAGCTTCAATCTTTGGTCCCCCCTCGCCAAACTTTCACAAGAAACACTCGTCTAGCTGTAAACACTATCAATAATTTCCCCCACTCTTTATCTGTGCCTAAACCTAAACGTAGATTCCATGAACAAAGCTTCTTTCTTAGAACTGCACGCCTGTGGAATTGTCTTCCGTTTTCCTGCTTTCCGGCTGACTACAATATGGTTGTGTTCAAGTCTAAAGTAAATAAGTTCTTGATGAGCCGTTCCATATAAGTTATTAAATTTACCAAATTTTCATTACTAATGATTACTATATTGACCAATTTCTACTGTACACTCTTTAACCCTTATCCTTGAGTGGCCTCTGGGCCTTGATAATGTGGTGATGCCTTTGTAAAAAAAAAAAAAAAAAAAAAAAAAAATATATATATATATATATATATATATATATGGCACAATCGGTTCTAGCCAGACTACCGAAGTTAAGCAATGTTGATTTTGGCCAGTACCAGATTGGGAAGGCAAGGTGCTGTATGTACTTCAAGGTAAAATGGCACGTTAGGAAACTGGTGCAGTCTATCCTGTAGATGGGCCTCCCATCTAGTGATGACGTCACAATAAAAAAAAAATAGTCTTGTGTAGTGAGTTCAATCCCAACTGCGGTCGCATATTACGTTCATGTTACATTATGTTTATATAGATCAATAGATAGACAGATGGATGGATGGATGGATGGATGGATGGACAGACAGATAGCTAGGTAGATAGACGGATACATATATATAGACAGATAGATTAATAGATCAATAGATAGATGGATAGATAGACAGATAGATAGCGAAACAGATAAATAGATAGATACACCGTTAATTAAATAAACTAATAGACCAGATAACAAAGAATTTACTCTTCTGCTATAATAGCGAAATTTGGTAAATGGAGTGGTACCCTGCAGATTCTGATGAAGAACTATTCCTGACGTCACTTCCGGTTACCAGTTTCTGGTCTCAGGCAGTCTGGACCTAAGACTCAGAGGGAGTGGGTCGTAACCTTACTTTGTCCTTCCAGTTGAGCGGAGTCCAACTCCCACTCAACCAATATATGTTTCTGTATTTTCTGTTAATATAGTTTCCATTTTAACTTTCTCATTTTTCTTTCAACATTTTAAGCCACAACAATAAATGAAAAATATCGATTAAAAAAAACAACAAAAAAAAACAAACAAAAAACACAGAAACAAAGTTGATTGGCACGTCAGAAACATTTAAATATTTCCACATTATTTAAAAAAAAAAAAAAAATTTCGATTTTCATCATTAAAAAACTCCTCGCTTTCATAAAAAAAACCCTTTCTTTTGCAACATGTGATATAACAAGGGAAACAACTCAGTTAATACCAAAAAGCAAGGCAGGTAACACATATTTATGAGTGTTAACGCACAGTTTATTAAAACATTTGGTAATAGTTACATGCTATTTAAACTCCCCTTGGAACTCTCTGGTGTTCTTTTCTATTCTAAAGGAAGTAACTCTGATTTTTTAATCAAGGAGTTAATTCCCTTATGCCGACTCATGTAAAATGCAGTTATTTGTGTGTATATCCAGCTAGAAATCAAAAACTACAAAACAGACAAAAGTATTTTCTTAATTGGTATTATCTTGTATAAATAATACTTAAAATTAAAAAAAAACAAAAATCAGCCTTTTTATTTGCTAAAGGGAAGTAAATCTGATATTTTTATCAATTAGTTAATTTTCTAGAAGTCACAAACTACAAAATACCTGACGAAGGCCAGGGGAATAGTTGGCCGAAACGTCGTGAAACAACAACTAATAAAGATGAGAATAACAGTCCGCAATAAATAAATTTATAAATAATACTCATCTCAATAATGAATTCCAATTAAATAATAGATATCCCATTCGGTACAGACCCGACCATGGAAGATCAGATAATAAACGTGGATTCATAAGACCAAAACATCCAACCATGATCGCCCTTCGGGGCTCGTGGCGCAGTTGATAGAGACGTTGAATCTCTACGGTTCCAGATGAGAATTGTCTGAAGATAGTGGTTTCAATCCTAAGGCTTTCTTGGCCAAAACGTGGTAAGACGACAACAACTACGGATGGCAGTAATTGCTGAGAATGCAGTTAGGTGATTCGGAGTTTCCTATCCCGTCGCAGTTACCACCTGACGAAGGCCAGAGAAATAGTTGGCCGAAACGTCGTAAAACAATATCTAAGAAAGATGAGGATAATAGTCCACAATAAAATAAATTAATGAAAAGTAATATGGTTAAGCTTAAACATGGAAAAGTAAAGGACTAGTTGTTAAAACTGGAAAAGAAAAGGACAAGATATTCTAGTAAAAAATATAATAAATTTATAACTGAAAATATTGCAGCATTAAAAATTGATTATATAATGTTATAAATTGAATTTAAAAAAATCCCTATTCCTACAATATTTTAAGTTATAAATTTATATTTTTTACTAGAATATCTTGTCCTTTTCTTTTCCCGTTTTAACATCTAGTCCTTTACTTTTCCATGTTTAAGCTTAACCATATTACTTTTCATGCTCATATTTTTCTATTGTAATCCATTTTTGCAGGCTTCCAATAAATTCACTTGTTGTTTGTTTAATTTCAGTTTTATTTTTTTGCCCCCATAAACACACATGAAAAAACAATGGACGGCACTCGTCTGCTTTCAATAAAATCCCCCCAATTTTCTCCCTTTCATGCTTTGATTCTCTCTGTTTCACTTGTTATTTCATGAGAGCAGTAAATTCGTAGCAACCCAACAGTAGTCTCTTAAGCGACATGGTTGCTATGGAAACCAGTTATGAAAAACGTCACTTACATATTTTTACAATTTTGAACACGAGAAATTTCATCATAACTTTTGTTTTACTGAATTAAAAATTCTTTTTCACAATATAGCTGAGAAGGTGATCTATAAATTGTAGTAACTGTTTGAAATTTGATTGAAAAATGAGTGAGCGGTGAAGTTCGAAATGACTAAAACTGCCACTTAACCATATCATTCAAATACTACCGTGTTTGAATGATATACTTATATGTTTATGAAAATATAGAAATAAAATTATTAAAATAAAAAAGATATCAAATGTCATAAAAAATACATAATATTCCCAAAGTAGTTTTAAAATGAATAAACAAATATATAAATAAATAAATAGATAAATAAATAAACAAATAAATAAACAAACAAATAAATAAATCTAAAAAAAACAAAAGAACAAAAAAAAAAGAATTGGTTTTCTAATTAAAACTTTTCGATGATTGTTAAATAAAAAAAAAAACAATCAGAAAAAAGTTATTTATTTTATTTCGGGCCCCCAAAGATGTCTGAAGATAGCGGTTTCAATCCTACCCAAAGCCTGCTAAAGGATAAGTTGGCCAAAAAATGGTGAGACGACAACAACTATGGAAGGCAGTAATTACTGAGGATGCAGTTAGGAGATTCGGAGTTCCTATCTGTCACGGTTACCACCTGACTAAGGCCAGAGGAATAGTTGGCTGAAACACCACCTATGAAGATGAGGATAACAGTCCACCAATAACAATGCCCAGTGACTCCCTGTCTGAGAGTACATCTTTCAAACTGCTTGGTCTAACGTTCACAGGAAACATGAATTGAAACAATTACATTGAAAGCGTTGCCAGGGCCGCTGCAAAGAAGGTAGGCTCTCTCTACCGTGCTAGAAAACTACTAACGCCCGAAAGTATCCTGTACCTCTACAAGGCCACCATTCGCCCATGTATCGAGTATTGCTGTCACATTTGGGCTGGTGCGTTTGCTACTAGTCTCTCGCTCCTAGACAAGGTTCAAAAGATAGTCGCCAATCTGATAGGCCCTGAACTGGCATCTAAGCTTCAGCCTCTGTCCCATCGACGAAATGTTGCATCCCTCTGCCTGTTCTACAAGTATTTTAATGGTGAATACTCTGGCGAACTGCAGACACTTGTGCCCCCACGACGTAGACACCCTCGACAAACGCGACAAGCAGCTAAATCCCACCCCCACGTAGTAGAGATCCCTAGATGTAAAAGATCCTTCTACTCCAGTAGTTTCTTCCCCAGAACCGCTAGACTCTGGAATTTCATTCCAGGTCACTGCTTCCCCAACTGTACTGACATGCAGAAGTTCAAGTGTAATGTGAACCGACATCTCGCTGCCCAAATCCCAACATAGTGCCCCAGTAGTTGTTGCCCCTGATAGTAGCCCCCTACACCAAAGTGGCAATTTGCCTTGTTTGGGGTGAAAATGTAAAAAAAAATAAATAGATGAGAAAAAAAAGAGTAAATACACAGAGGGGAGGGGGATATAGGCGTGAGAAAAGAAAAAAAAAAAAGCGAAGGTACTGATTTGCCATGACACCGTTTCTGGTAGCAACGATTTCAGAAATTAGGAATTACGTTAGCTGACTCTAACGAATTTCTTTTTTATTTGATGAGGAGGGGGGGGTCTAAATATTCTGAGATTGCTCGTTTTGAAATATTTCATCCGATTTAGCAGTGAAATGCAAGAATAATAGTTTTCCAAAGTTGGTATAACTACGTTGACTACAAGGCAACCTTTTGCCCATGCATGGAGTATTGTTGCCGCATTTGGGCTGGTGCATCCACCACTACTCTCTATTTCTCTTGGATCCAAAAAAGGAGTTGTCAATCTAATCGGTCCCACTTTGTCAACTAAACTCCAACCCCTGTCCCATCACCGCAATGTTACATCTCTGTTTTACAAATATTTTAATGGAATGTTATATTTGTGCCCTCTCAACATACATATCTCCGACAAACCCGCTAAACAACGAAATCTCACCCCTTCACAGTTGAAATCCCTAATAGTTTCTTCCCTCGAACAACTAGACTTTGCGATTCCCTTCCTGCTATCTGTTTCCCTGGCTGTACTGATATGCAGAAGTTTAAATGTAATGTAAACTAACATCTTGTTAATCTTTCCTAGACATGGTCCCATATTCCTTGTTAGGGGTGAAAGCATTTAGTTTTCTCTTGATGTTGGGAGAGTATACACATTTTACCGAAATCACATCTGATCGGAATAAAACTTCTGTTTTGCGTAAAAAAATCTTCCTATTCGTTATTCAAGCCATGTTTCGGATATTTATTTCCATTTTGTTTTTTCTTTTCTATTTTTTTTCTGCGTACTTTATTTTTTATTGCCAAACCTGTTTTTCTGCCTTTTGTTCTTATTTTTTTTACTCCTTATTTTTTTTACTCCTTATTTTTTTTACTCCTTATTTTTCTTACTCCTTATTTTTCTTACTCCTTATGTTTCTTACTCCTTATTTTTACTTATTTTGATATACTCCTTATTTTCTTACTCCTTATTTTTCTTACTCCTTATTTTTCTTTGATATACTCCTTATTTTTGCTCCTTATTTTTAAATACTCCTCTTTTTTCTTTTTGCTTCGCCTTATTATATTTTGCAGATTGCACGCTTTTTTCGTTTGAAGAACAAAGGAGTAAGTACTCTTGAATGTACTTTATATTCGTTGTACTCTCCTTTTTTCCCATGTGTCACTATAGGTATAAAAATGTCGGCCCAATGTCTGCTCGAAGATTTTAAAACTATCTAACGAGACCTGTGGAAATTCCACAGTGGACTCATTCATATGTAATATATTGATGTTGGCATTCTTTGGATATCTAGCGTAAATGGAAATGCCCTGATATTATTGTAGCTCTTTTGACAAAAATGAAAACATGTTTTTCTAAGCTAAAAAGAAAGCTCGGCATAGACCATTCGTAAAATATGCTTAAATATGATATTTTAATTCTTGCAAATTTTGTATATATTATTACAGAGTTAATGTTCTATCGATTCTTATATATTATAAAGTTGCAATTTAAAAAATAAAACAAATATATAAATATGACTTGGGTGCATCAGCTTGAATTAAAACCGAAATATTACAAACAAGTCGGTATATTACAAACAAGTCTATATATATATATATATATATATATATATATATAAAATATAAAGCTAAACATCTGTGTGCCTGGTCACGAATAGACTCCTATATGGTTGACTATTATAGAAAACTGATCACATATAATGAAAGAAGATGTATCGAGACACAGGAATGGGTATCTTTGATCTGGCAGAACGGTGGTTCATTAAAATTGTGGGGTCTGCGTTCGCGCCTGGTCCACAAAGTATGGAAATAAAAAATTTAAAAATTAAAAAAAAACGTTTACAAGTGGTTTTCATATAGATGTACATAAGAATACTTTGATAAGTATGTTTTAACTTAAATAGGGATGGTATAATAAAATTGTGGGGTCTGCGTTCGCGCCTGGCCTCCATAGAATGGAAATAGGCACAAACTTTAATAAAGACTTTTCATATCTATCTGCATAAGTATACTTTGATAATTATGTGTCAGTTTGAAGAAATATGGTATAATAAAATTGTGGGGTGTTCGTTCGCACCTGACCTCCATAGAATGGAAATATGTCACAAAGTTTAACAAGTTTTTTTAATAAAGATCCACAGAATATTATGATAAGTGTTTCAGTGTGAACAGGTATGGTATAATAAATTATGGGGTTTATCTATTTTATTTTTACTTTCATCATATTTTGCTTTGGTTTTGATACCCCCAAATTCGAAGCTATCTCTTTACAACCCTTCCTTTTCATAACCTATCATACTTTCATAAATCAGAGACCATTTTTTGTAGGTTGTTTTTGAATCCAGTCAACGACGGGTACTTTTGCTAGTATATATATATAAGAAAAGGAAGAAGTCTTATTCTTGTGACAAGGAAAATGAAATTGCTTCAATCGGCAGAAACTGTTAATACCCCCCCCCCAACATAATATAACCCTTATGCAATTAGTGTTAAATATATATAAAAAAAATAACGTATTTTCAGAAAGAAATTTCTGCAGAAAATGCATTTAAAAAAAAAATACCGTCGCTTTAGAAAAAGTTTAAAAAATTCTTTAAAAATACAGAAAAAATACACCTTTGAAAACAAAAGTTTTACGTTCAGTTTCCAAAGTTTGTTTTTTTTACATGGTAGTCACCACTTATCAAGGCCCAGAAGCCACTTGGGATAAGGGTTATTGCGTGTACAGTAATCAATGGGATGATATCGTAAGTAATCATTTGTAATGGAGATTTGATAAAGTGTCTCACTTAAGGGGGTGGTTTATCAGGAATTTGTTTATGTTGGACTTTAAGACATCCGAGTTGTAGTCAGGTGGGAAACAAGCAAACGGAAGAGAGTTCCACAGGCGTGCACTTCTAAGAAAGAAGCTTTGTTCATGGAATCTGGTATAAATATGCAACAAAATCTTACCCCTTCACTGTTGAGGTGTCTAAATATCAGAAAGCTTTCTCTTCTAATATAGTTTCTTTGCTCGAACAGCTGGAGTTTGGAATTCTCTTTCTGCTACCGCTTTCCCTGATTACACTAATATGCTGAAGTTTAAATCTAACGTAACCCAACATCTTGTTAATCTAATATATAAAAGGCAAAATGTTTGTATGTCTGGCAAAAACTTTTGACAGACACAACTAATACTGACAAAATTGCTATCATTATGAAGCTCAGTCTCTTGGACAACAAATATCTAAAAGTTGGCTAAAAAGATTCATTCTTTTACCCTCAACTGGGCCGTTTTTAACAAGGAGGGGTCACTTTTTTATCGACATTTTTGCCAAATCATTCACACTTTGCAATGTGTAAGCTTAATCCGAACAGCAATGTTGGTTCTCACGATGGGCATGGGGGTTAAGCTGTTGGCTTTTTGAAGCCTACGCAATATGACTTTTTCCCTTTTAAAACAAAAACTGAATTTTTTTTTCTTTTTGTTTTTTCAAACCTCCCAGGTTACGTCTAATTTTTTTTTCTAGCCCTTGCTCAATAGCCTTACTACACCACCTATTGACACCCAAATAATGCCGGGTACTCCTGCTAGTCTATAATATAACTCTTAGGCGTGTTTATGTGTATGTATGTATGTATGTTTGTATGTCCACTAAAACAAAAACTGAATTATTATTATTTTTTTTTTTTTTTTCAAACCTCCCAGGCTACATCTATTTCTTTTTTTTTCTAGCCCTTGCTCAATATCCTTACTACACCACCTATTGACACCCAAACAACGCTGGGTACCCCCCGCTAGTCTATAATATAACTCTCAGGTGTGTTAATGTGTATGTATGTATGTATGTATGTATGTTTGTATGTCTACTAAAAGCTTGTGTCAGCAGCATCGGACCAGGTTAAAACCAGTATCATCTGGAAAAGCGATCCCTCGTCCACATATGTGAAAATTAGGAGAAATGGTCAATTATTTCGTATAGAAATAAAGTTTTAAATGAAGGGAGAGTCAGTAAAATTGTCTCTTTCTAAACAACTTCAAAGACTGTGCATATGTCAAGTATTATTTTCTGAATTGGTTTAAATAAATGAATTTCCGAAAGATTCAATGACGATGAACAAAAAAAAAAATTTTCTATCTTTTTTTTTTTCACAGTTTTAACATTTAAACAGGGTTATTGGCGGTTAACTGCTCATTTTTTTTTTTTTTTTTTTTTTTTTTTACAGTTTTAACATTTAAACAGGGTTATTGGCAGTTAATTGCTAAGTTTGTTTTTTTACAGTTGTAACATTTAAACAGGGTTATTGGCGGTTAACTGTTAATTTTTTTTTTTTACAGTTTTAACATTTAAATAGGGTTATTGGCGGTTAACTGCTAATTATTTTTTTTTTACAGTTTTAACATTTAAACAGGGTTATTGGCGGTTAACTGCTAATTTTTTTTTTTTTACAGTTTTAACATTTAAATAGGGTTATTGGTGGTTAACTGCTAATTTTTTTGTTTTTTTTTACAGTTTTAACATTTAAACAGGGTTATTGGCGGTTAACTGCTAAGTTTTTTGGGGGTTTTTTTTACAGTTTTAAAATTTAAACAGGGTTATTGGTGGTTAACTGCTATTTTTTTTAACAGTTTTAACATTTAAACAGGGTTATTGGCGGATAACTGCTAAAACGTTTACAAGTGTTTTTGATATAGATGTACATAAGAATACTTTGATAAGTATGTTTTAACTTAAATAGGGATGGTATAATAAAATTGTGGGGTCTGCGTTCGCGCCTGACCTCCATAGAATGGAAATAGGCATAAACTTTAATAAAGACTTTTCATATCTATCTGCGTAAGTATACTTTGATAATTATGTTTCAGTTTGAAGAAATATAGTATAATAAAATTATGGGGTGTTCGTTCGCACCTGACCTCTATAGAATGGAAATATATCACAAAGTTTAACAAGTTTTTTTTAATATAGATCCACAGAATATTGTGATAAGTGTTTCAGTGAGAATAGGTATGGTATAATAAATTATGGGGTTTATCTATTTTATTTTTACTTTCATCATATTTTGCTTTGGTTTTGATACCCCCGAATTCGAAGCTATCTCTTTACAGTGTAAACAGGTATGGTATAATAAACTATTATTATGGGGTGTTCGTTCGCACCTGATTTCCATAGAATGGAAATATGTCTCAAAGTTTAACAAGGTTGTTTAATATAGATCCACAGATTATTGTGATAAGTGTTTCAGTGTGAACAGGTATGGTATAATAAATTATGGGGTTTATCTATTTTATTTTTACTTTCATCATATTTTGCTTTGGTTTTGATACGCCCAAATTCGAAATATATAGTATATATATATATATATATATATATATATATATATATATATATATATATATATATATATACTATAGACGACAGAATTTATAGTTCAATAGATTGTTGTTACTATGTTCTAAATGTGAATAACCGAGTACATCATAATAGAAAGATAATTTTCATTAATTATTACTTCACAACCCATCCTTTTCATAAACTATCATACTTTCATAAATCAGAGCCCATTTCCTGTAGGCTGTTTTTGAACATAGTCAACGACGGGTACTTTTGCTAGTATATATGGGCAGTTTTCTACAAGAAGGGGTCGCAACATTTTCGCAAGTCATCATCTCCTTTCGATTGACTAGTCTTAATTTAAGTGCTTGCAACTTCTGGTTTTGCCATGGACTCATCAGCTAAGACGTTTTTTCCTCCTCCCCATTATGGGTTCGAACCTGCCTGCTTACTATAACCTTTTTTTTATTCAACACTTCTCTTCATCTGGGCTGCCTACTGTTGTTTTGATGCTCCCCCCCCCCCCGGCGCTATAACCGCTTTTTTTTTGTGTGTGTGTGTGGGGGGGCCTATCTGCACCACCTCGACACACCCAGGCAATACTGGGTACCGACGCTAGTCTGTTATATAAAGGAGCGTTGTCTGGGGCCATGTGAAGGAGTAGTACCCCGGATGCATAATATATGAAAACTAGGAAAAAAAAAGATTAATTCTGTAGTGGTGAACTGGACTACTTTTTGAAAAGGAGGTGGGGGTCATTTTTTGCGGCACTTTTTTCACAAGTCACGCACACATATCAAACGAAAACTGTTTAAAATGCTTATTTTGCAACGCCATGACGTCATAAGCAGTCGTCGCCGTGTTGGCAAAAGTTGTCCATAAGTTTTTTCCTTCTTTCCCTCTTTCACATTTCATGTTCGAGCCCGGACACCGCGGCTCATTTTTTTTTTTTTTTTTTTTTTTATTTCTGCAGTTGCATAGACACTCCCTACTATTTTGATTTAAATAAAAGTTGTTTTTAATCATTTATTTTTTTTTTTTTTTGGAGGGGGGGGGGCGGTGTCGAACACACGGGCAACAAAAAGTGCTCAATATCCGGAGAATAGCTTCTTCACTTCGTATCCCTTCTGCTGAAATATCTGGTGGTGGTGATGGTAGGGATAGGGTCATATACTTCTTTTGGCAGGGGCGGGGCGATTACAGTCTCATGTTTTTATTGGTTCTTTTATTTTTGAAATTGTTGTGGGGGTAACGATAGAGTTGACATATAATAATGAAAAACTGCTCTATATTCTTAGGATAGCAGGTGTGGCCAAACGCAGCTTCATGTCGACCCTGGCAACACTGGGTATTCATGCTAGTATTTCGAATAATGCAAAAAAAAATCTACATAATCTAATTTGATTGATGTCTGCTATGATTAATAGTTCAGTTGATCAGATATCATGCGGTTGATTACGTTGATAAGCAAATGTCGGTAAAAACAATCGGATATCAAAAGGGCAATTATCTACAACAAGGGTCAACAACTCATTCGACGGGCCAGATCGTGTTATGATGATAGGTTGTGGGTCAGACAAATCTCATTAATGAAAACACTGTTTATTCCAAAAGCCATTGTTAACATAGGGAGGTTGGGGGTGTTTATTCCAAAAGCCATTCTTAGCATGGGGAAGTTGGGGGTGTTTATTATGAAAGCCATTCTTAGCATGGGGAGGTTGGGGGTGTTTATTCCAAAAGCCATTCTTAGCATGGGGAAGTTGGGTGTTTATTATGAAAGCCATTCTTAGCATGGGGAGGTTGGGGGTGTTTATTCCAAAAGCCATTCTTAGCATGGGGAGGTTGGGGGTGTTTATTATGAAAGCCATTCTTAGCATGGGGAGGTTGGGGGTGTTTATTCCAAAAGCCATTCTTAGCATGGGGAGGTTGGGGGTGTTTATTATGAAAGCCATTCTTAGCATGGGGAGGTTGGGGGTGTTTATTATGAAAGCCATTCTTAGCATGGGGAGGTTGGGACTGTTTATTCCAAAAGCTATTCTTAGAATGGGGAGGTTGGGGGTGTTTATTATGAAAGCCATTTTTAGCATAGGGAGGTTGGGGGTGTTTATTATGAAAGTCATTCTTAGCATGGAGAGGTTGGGGGTGTTTATTCCAAAAGCTATTGTTAGCATGGGGAAGTTGGGGGTGTTTATTATGAAAGCCATTCTTAGCATGGGGAGGTTGGGGTGTTTATTATGAAAGCCATTCTTAGCATGGAGAGATTGGGGGTGTTTATTATGAAAGCCATTCTTAGCATGGAGAGGTTGGGGGTGTTTATGAAAGCCATTCTTAGCATGGGGAGGTTGGGGGTGTTTATTCCAAAAGCTATTGTTAGCATGGGGAAGTTGGGGGTGTTTATTCCAAAAGCTATTGTTAGCATGGGGAGGTTGGAGGTGTTTATTATGAAAGCCATTCTTAGCGTACAAACAATTGGTTAATTGTGAAAAAAAATGGCTGTCAGAAATTAGATTAGCTTTTACGTTGGATAAACAAATATTTTCATATCTGGTAAACTAATTATTAGCCCTAGTCTCTGATATTCGTTGTTAGCATACCTCAAAACCCATAAAAGTTGACATTTTTGAAAATACACGATAAAACTGAAAAACAGATCCTCTTCTAACAAAACCCGGCCCAGTTGACCCAGGACCCAGTTGAATAAATTTTTTTTTTTTTCTAAAATCATCTGGGAGGGGGGGGGGGGGACTGATTTTTAAAAAAATGTAAACTTTGTGGGTCATTGCTTTGTAGTCTTTTGATTTTTAGCTGGACATACAGAAATACGCACAGACAAATACTCTTAGATACAATTTGAGAAAATATTTTTTATTGTTTTCAGTTTTAGTATGAAAATAAAAGCAATGACTTTTTTTTTTTTATTAACGGGACCTGTGGAAATTCCACAGCGAACTCGTTCATACATAATATATTGATGATGTCATGTTCAGCGTAAATGGAGACGCCCTGATATTATTGTACCTATTTACTATGCCTCCCCACGGGACAGAGTTAGACACCAGGGTCGTTTTTTAACGTGGAGAAAAGGTACAAAAATAAAAATTGTCTCAGTCGTGAAGGATTTCTCCTCCACCGAAAGAGAACAAGAAATAGAAGTGCAGCATCTGAAGAACAGATGGTATTTATTTGCTCCCCCACCGAGCAAATTAGGCACAAGGCCGATTTTTAATGTGAGGAGTGAAGGGAGGGGGAAGGGAAAAAGGGGACCAGCTCCCGAGAGGTGGGAAATGGGAGCTGGTTAAAGGTCAGGCATGTGGGGTTGCCCCCACATCTGGTCTTTGCTAGTCATAGCTAGTCATAGCTAGTCATAGCCTGCAGCATCTGCCGGAACAGATGGTATTTATTTGCTCCCCCACTGAGCAAATTAGGCACAAGGCCGTTTTTAATGTGAGGTAAAAACCAGCTCCCCTAAAAGTAGGCAAAAAGGGGGCACTCTGGTTACCAAAAATAATAATTGTCCCAGTATAGAGGGTTTCCCCTCCATTGACTGGTACAAATTATCTTAAGTGCAGTATCTGCCGGAACAGATGGTATTTATTTGCTCCCCCACCGAGCAAATTAGGCACAAGGCCGATTTTTAATGTGAGGAGTGAAGGGGAAATGGGGACCAACTCCCCGGGGAGTAGGGGAGCTGGATATCGACAATTGGTATGAAGGGTTTCCCCTACATTGACCAAGGTCTGATATGTGGGGTTACCCCCACATATGGTCTTTGCTTGCAGTATCTGCCGGAACAGATGCTACACTTTGATCTTGGCCAAAAGTGCCAAGCATTGTGCCCTGATATTATTGTAGCTCTTTTGTTAAAACTATCTAAGCTAGCAGGGACGCACGGTATAGCCCGGTCATAAACTACACTTAAATATATTTTAATTTATGCAGATTTTGTATATATTATTATAGAGTCAATTTTCTTTTGATTATTATATATTAATTTAATAAAAATATATCTATATGATTTGGGTGTTTCAGCTTGTATCGAAACCAAGACTTATGAAGAATTCTTGGTAAAATTGTTTATTACAATAAATGGAAGGTCATAACAATTAAACGACAGTCACTCGGAAGAAAAAAAGATGTAAGGGTGACAAACGAAATAACTTGCATGATCTCGTATTAATGTACAGATTATGGCCATTACAAGGTTGATTTTAGTTTCGATAGTTCGAATTGAGTTGTCTTGCCTTTATTTATTTAGGGATTTTTAATTTAAAAAAATTAAGGAAAATTACATATGTAGGCCTTTATCAACCCTAAATATTTAATGAAAAAAAAAAATCTAAAACTTAACAAAAAAAAATTTAGTTTTCCTCAAGGAACGCCAAAAATATTTCAAAGTGATAAAAAATCAACCCAAGTGAAATGTTTATTTATTTATTGATTTGCGGACGTTATCCTCATCTTCGTCAGGTGGTTAACCGCGACAGGATAGGAAAGCTGAGTTTTTCAACTGTATCCTCAGTAATTACTGCTTTCCATAGTTGTCGTCTAACCATGTATTGACCAACTAATCCTCTGGCCGGCTTTGGGTAAGATTGTAACCGCTATCTTCAGACAATACTCACCTGGAACTGTAGAGATTCAACGTCGCTTCTGACCAACCTTGATAGCACATGTCTTATTGGAATCTTAACTGTATCCTCAGTAATTAGTAAATTCTTTTATATGCATTTCCTCACATGTATTTTTATGTAAATGAATCTACATTCTTTTACTATCTCTATATGCATTTCCTCACATTTTTATGTAAATGAATCTACATTTTTTTACTATCATATATCGAAATGTTTCATCTCTTCCTTATGCAGCCCTTGCTTCTCAGTCACCATTAAACAAGATGGAGGATGGTATATAATAAATAATACTCATCATTCCAATTAAAAAAAATAATATCTACCATTCGGTACGGGGCCTGTGGCGCAGTTGATAGAGACGTTGAATCTTTACGGTTCCAGATGATGATTGTCTGAAGATAGCAGTTTCAATCCTACCCAAAAGCCGGCTAGAGGCTTACTTGGCCAAAACGTGGTGAGACGACAACAACTATGGAAGGCAGTAATTGCAGTGAATGCAGTTAGGAGATTCAGAGTCCCTATCCGTCGCAGTTTTTTTTTTTTATTATTACATTTTCACCCCAAACAAGGCACATTGCCACTTTGGTGTAGGGGGCTACTATCAGGGGAAACATCTACTGGGGTACTATGTAGGGATTAGGGCAGCGAGATGTTGGTTCACGTTGCACTTGAACTTATGCATGTCAGTACAGTTGGGGAAGCAGTGACCTGGAATGGAATGCCAAAGTCTAGCAGTTCTGGGGAAGAAACTACTGGAGTAGAAAGATCTTTTACATCTAGGGATCTCTACAGTGTGGGGGTGGGATTTTGCAGCTTGTCGGGTCTGTCGTTTACCACCTGATGAAGGCCAGAGGAATATTTGTCCGAAACATTGTGAAACAACTAATAAAAAGATGAGGATGATAGTTTGCAATAAATAAAATTAATGGAGGATGGTATTGTCAATTACATAAGCAGACCATTCTGTCCTCTACATCAATAATAAACCAATCCGAACATCATTTATATTTTTTTTTTTTTGTCTTGATTTTCTTGTCTTTATTTTTTTCTGAAAGCTGCGGCACAGCAAGGGAGATGGCTGCGTCGTCAAGGTATGGCAAAACCCACAAACACGCACTTTAAAAGTTGTCTGCCCTCTCCGTAGTTGTCGTGTTAGTGTAAACGTATATCTCAGTCACTAGTCAAGGCAGCACGACTCACGCAAAATTAAGAGAAGAAGAAAAAAAAAATGTGAGCACTTTGACGATGTTATTGTTATCCTGCCTTTGTGACATGTTTTTGGCACTATGACGCACAAGTCTAACGAGCCTGTTTCTGCAATTCTGAATTTTTTTAGATGAGATGTGAATGCTTGTGGTATTTTGATTAATAGGACCATCCGCAGTCGAAAAAAAAAAAAAAAAAGAATTCAGGTAAAAAAATAAAGAAAAAACTTCAGACAAATAAATATAAAAAATTTATTGAATTATTTATCATTCATTATTTTATATTTATTTGCCTGAAGTTTTTTCTTTATTTTTTTATATTTATTTATTTATTTACCTGAATTTTTTTTTCTATCCACAGTCGTGAAAAAAAAAATAAATATAAAAAATTCAGGTAAATAAATATAGAAATATAAAAATACAGAAAAATTCAGGTAAATAAATAAATAAATATAAAAAATAAATTAAAAAATTCAGGTAAATAAATAAATATAAAAAATAAATTAAAAAGTTCAGGTAAGTAAATAAATAAATATAAAAAATAAATAAAAAATTCAGGTAAATAAATAAATATAAAAAAGTAAATTTAAAAATTTAGGTAAATAAATAAATATAAAAAATTTCAGGTAAATAAATATAAAAGAATAATTATAAAAATTCAGGTAAATTAATTAATAAATATAAAATAAATAAAAAAAATTCAGGTAAATAAAAATAAATAAAAAAAATTCAAGTAAATAAATAAATATATATAAAAAAATAAATATAAAAAAATAATAAAGTTCAGGTAAATAAATATAAAATTTTTTTTTTTAAATTCAGGTAAATAAATATAAAAAATAAATGAATAAATTCAGGTAAATAAATAAATAAATATAAAAATAAATAAAAAATTCAGGTTAATAAATAAATAAATATAAAAAAAATAAATTAAAAAATTTAGATAAATAAATAAATATAAAAATAAATAAAAAATTCAGGTAAATAAATAAATATGAAAAAAATAAATTAAAAAATTCAGGTAAATAAATAAATATAAAAAATAAATAATTTACATAAATAGATATAAAAATAAATAAAAAATTATTGAATTACATTCGCATTGTAAGCCTTCAAAAATACCTTTTATATCTGTTAACCAATGCTTCAAGCAAGCCACGCGATACTTCTTAACCCATCACTTACTCGTGGTAACTGCCTCCACACCCAGTAGAGCGTCTTGTATGAATAGTGCTAGGTTTTGTTTTTTTTTACTCTTGGTAACCTTCTCATTTTACCTCTCTTGGATGAATGGTTCTAGCTTTTCCAGCAAGTCTTTTATCTCTAGCAGAGTTATTCAGTTTTTAGCACTTGGCTAGTTAGGCCTATTCCCTAATTTTAAACGGACCATCTATGGCCCATTTTACCTAGCCAAGTTAATGTGTGACATAATAAAAAGAATCTGTCGCCTCTTCTAACAAACATCCTTCAGGTAAGAAGGAATGCTATTGGTCCACGTCTACATCTCCCATCCCGCCACAATAAAATGTTTTTAGGGTTACACATTTTCAATGGGAAAAGTGAAATTATTCGACGAGCAGTGTTTCAAAAGTAAAGTCCCTATTTTTTTTTAATCCCAAAAGTTGAAGAGCTGTGAAGACGGGAATGGTACCATTAAAACGAGCAACCTTTTGGGCGCCAGAATTTATTTTTGTACATAATCACCATTCTCAACACACTTCTAATTTCTTACATTGTTCCAACCAAAGTGACTCTCCCAAAGCAAATAATAATGAATAATAGGAGTATATTTTCCTCAGTCAAAAATATCTACTAACACTCTCCTATCATTCACCAAGAAATCTGCTTTGTCAGATCCATTTCAATTAATCAAGCAGTCATGTTATGTTTCAGCAATTAAAAATTCCCCAAGTAAATAACCACTGCTTCCTTCTGCATCGAGTTTTGTTTTCCAGGCAGTTTGATTGGTTGTTCAGTAGCATGTTTGGAAAAATTGTTTATGGAGGTTTTCAATAAGATTTCCATACTTTTTCATATGGGCACATTTATTGATAGTACACATATAAAACTCTAGTCTCTATTCAAAGTAATCTCCTCTGGCTGTAATGCACTTGTATCGTTCCAACAACTTCTTGAAGGCCTCCTGCAAGTCCTCTTCTGCGAGTGTGCTAAGGACCCTCATCACAGCCGCTTTGATCTCCTCAATTGTCTCAGAACAGCTTCTAACCACTTCCTTTTAAACATTGCTAATTAATGTAATGAGTTTGTCCTAAAACTCGTCATTCACATTTTCACAAGAGCCACATTGTCCCTCATAAACAGATAGCTGTAAAAAAGTTCTCACCCACCTTCATCTTCACTGTAACTGTGAACATTTTTTCATCAGCTATCATCTTTGCATATAGGTGTAAAAATGTTCTCATCAATTAGCATTTCACATGTAGGTGTAAAAATTTTCTCAACAATCATCATCTTCACATATAGGTGTAAAAATGTTCTCATCGGTTAACATTTCACACATAGGTGTAAAAATGTTCTCATCAATCATCATCTTCACATATAGGTGTAAAAATGTTCTCCTCAATTAGCATTTCACACATAGGTGTAAAAATGTTCTCATCAATCATCATCTTCACATATAGGTGTAAAAATGTTCTCATCAATTAGCATTTCACATATAGGTGTAAAAATGTTCTCATCAATTAACATTTCACATATAGGTGTAAAAATGTTCTCATCAATTAGCATTTCACATATAGGTGTAAAAATGTTCTCATCAATCATCATCTTCACATATAGGTGTAAAAATGTTCTCATCAGTTAGCATTTCACATATAGGTGTGAAAATGTTCTCATCAATTAGCATTTCACATATAGGTGTAAAAATGTTCTCATCAATTAGCATTTCACATATAGGTGTAAAAATGTTCTCATCAGTTAACATTTCACATATAGGTGTAAAAATGTTCTCATCAATCATCATCTTCACATATAGGTGTAAAAATGTTCTCATGAGTTAGCATTTCACATATAGGTGTAAAAATGTTCTCATCAATTAACATTTCACATATAGGTGTAAAAATGTTCTCATCAATTAGCATTTCACATATAGGTGTAAAAATGTTCTCATCAGTTAACATTTCACATATAGGTGTAAAAATGTTCTCATCAATTAACATTTCACATATAGGTGTAAAAATGTTCTCATCAATCATCATCTTCACATATAGGTGTAAAAATGTTCTCATCAATTAGCATTTCACATATAGGTGTAAAAATGTTCTCATCAATAAACATTTCACATATAGGTGTAAAAATGTTCTCATCAATCATCATCTTCACATATAGGTGTAAAAATGTTCTCATGAGTTAGCATTTCACATATAGGTGTAAAAATGTTCTCATCAATTAACATTTCACATATAGGTGTAAAAATGTTCTCATCAATTAGCATTTCACATATAGGTGTAAAAATGTTCTCATCAGTTAACATTTCACATATAGGTGTAAAAATGTTCTCATCAATTAACATTTCACATATAGGTGTAAAAATGTTCTCATCAATCATCATCTTCACATATAGGTGTAAAAATGTTCTCATCAATTAGCATTTCACATATAGGTGTAAAAATGTTCTCATCAATTAACATTTCACATATAGGTGTAAAAATGTTCTCATCAATCATCATCTTCACATATAGGTGTAAAAATGTTCTCATCAATTAGCATTTCACATATAGGTGTAAAAATGTTCTCATCAATTAACATTTCACATATAGGTGTAAAAATGTTCTCATCAATCATCATCTTCACATAGGTGTAAAAATGTTCTCATCAATTAGCATTTCACATAGGTGTAAAAATGTTCTCATCAATTAACATTTCACACATAGGTGTGAAAATGTTCTCATCAATTAGCATTTCACATATAGGTGTAAAAATGTTCTCATCAATTAGCATTTCACATATAGGTGTAAAAATGTTCTCATCAATTAGCATTTCACATATAGGTGTAAAAATGTTCTCATCAATTAGCATTTCACATATAGGTGTAAAAATGTTCTCATCAATTAGCATTTCACACATAGGTGTGAAAATGTTCTCATCAATTAACATTTCACATATAGGTGTAAAAATGTTCTCATCAATTAGCATTTCACATATAGGTGTAAAAATGTTCTCATCAATTAACATTTCACACATAGGTGTAAAAATGTTCTCATCAATTAGCATTTCACATATAGGTGTGAAAATGTTCTCATCATTTAGCATTTCACACATAGGTGTAAAAAAATTCTCATCAATTAGCATGTCACATATAGGTGTAAAAAATGTTCTCATCAATTAGCATTTCACATATAGGTATGAAAATTTTCTCATCAATTAGCATTTCACATATAGGTGTGAAAATTTTCTCATCAATTAGCATTTCACATATAGGTGTGAAAATTTTCTCATCAATTAGCATTTCACATATAGGTGTAAAAATTCTCATCAACTATCATCACATATACGTGTAAAAAAATTTTTTCACTTATCATCTTCTTCACATATGGGTGTAAAAATTGTCTAACTAATCATCTTCACATTGTGGTGCATAAATATATATTTGTGATTTGTGTATGCGTACATCTGTTTATATATGTGTCTATGTTTGTATATATTTTGCTTATACAGAATTAACTCCTAAGCTAATTTACAAATCAGTATGAATTTTGGACTATAACTGCTAGGTGTAATTGGGTGTAATGTTTGCTATATTTTGTTTAATTTAGTTTTATGTTAAAGGAAAAGTAGCTCTTTATGAAAATTCTGATACTTTTTATTTGAGTTGAAGCTGTCGTGAACATAGAACACGTGACCATATTATCTGCAGAGCAGCACAAAGGTGAAACGGTTCTGTAGAATGCAAGCAGATATGCTTACAGGAAAAATCAGGACCTGTACTCGCATAGGTTATGGGGAGTATGCCGGTATAAAAAAATGTCTGAAAACTTTATTTTTTTACCGACTGTCAGATTTTTTTCGTTTTTTTTACCAACCGTCATCCTTTTTCCCCCTCGCCTGTCATTATTTTTTTTAGTGTCTTATATTTTTTTTTTACCACCTATCATAATTTTTTTTTAGTGTCTATCATAATTTTTTCTTAGTGTCTGTCATAATTTTTTTTACCATTTATCATTATTTTTTTTAGTGTCTGTCATAATTTTTTTTTACCACCTATCATTATTTCTTTTTACCACCTATCATAATTTTTTCTTAGTGTCTGTCATAATTTTTTTTACCATTTATCATTATTTTTTTTAGTGTCTGTCATAATTTTTTTTTACCACCTATAATTATTTTATTTTAGTGTCTGTCAATTTTTTTTTACCACCTATCATTCTTTTTTTTAGTGTCTGTCATAATTTTTTTTTTACCACCTATCATTATTTTTTTTTAGTGTCTATCATAATTTTTTTTAGTGTCTGTCATAATTTTTTTTTACCACCTATCATAATTTTTTTTTAGTGTCTGTCATAATTTTTTTTACCACCTATCATTATTGTTTCTTAGTGTCTGTCATAATTTTTTTTTACCACCTATCATAATTTTGTTTTAGTGTCTGTCATAATTTTTTTTTACCACCTATCATTATTTTCTTTAGTGTCTGTCATAATTTTCTTTTACCACCTATCATATTTTTTTTTTAGTGTCTGTCATGATTTTTTTTTACCACCTATCATAATCTTTTCTTAGTGTCTGTCATAATCTTTTTTTACCACCTATCATAATTTTTTTAGTGTCTGTCATAAATTTTTTTTTACCACCTATCATAATTTTTCTTAGTGTCTGTCATATTTTTTTTACCACCTATCATAATTTTTTTTTAGCGTCTGTCATATTTTTTTTTACCACCTATCATTATTTTTTTTTAGTGTCTGTCATAATTTTTTATCACCTATCATTATTTTTTTTTAGTGTCTGTCATAATTTTTTATCACCTATCATTATTTTTTTTTAGTGTCTGTCATAATTTTTTATCACCTATAATTTTTTTTTTTAGTGTCTGTCATATTTTTTTTACCACCTATCATAATTTTTTTTTAGTGTCTTTCATAATTTTTTTTACAACCTATCATTATTTTTTTTAGTGTCTGTCATAATTTTTTATCACCTATCATTATTTTTTTTTAGTGTCTGTCATATTTTTTTACCACCTATCATAATTTTTTTTTAGTGTCTGTCATATTTTTTTTACCACCTATCATTATTTTTTTTTAGTGTCTGTCATAATTTTTTATCACCTATCATAATTTTCTTTTAGTGTCTGTCATAATTTTTTTTTACCACCTATCATAATTTTTTCTTATTGTCTGTCCTATTTTTTTTACCACCTATCATAATTTTTTTTTAGTGTCTGTCATAAATTTTTTTTACCACCTATCATAATTTTTTTTTAGTGTCTGTCATATTTTTTTTTACCACCTATCATTATTTTTTTAAGTGTCTGTCATATTTTTTTTTACCACCTATCATTATTTTTTTTTAGTGTCTGTCATTATTTTTTTTTACCACCTATCATTATTTTTTTTTAGTGTGTCATAATTTTTTTTACCACCTATCATTATTTTTTTTTAGTGTCTGTCATAATTTTTTTTTACCACCTATCATTATTATTTTTAGTGTCTGTCATAATTTTTTTTTTACCACCTATCATTATTTTTTTTTAGTGTCTGTCATAATTTTTTTTACCACCTATCATAATTTTTTTTTAATGTCTGTCATAATTTTTTTTACCACCTATCATTATTTTTTTTAGTCTCTGTCATAATTTTTTTTTACCACCTATCATTATTTTTTTTTAATCTCTGTCATAATTTTTTTTTACCACCTATCATTATTTTTTTTTAGTGTCTGTCATAATTTTTTTTTTACCACCTATCATTATTTTTTTTAATCTCTGTCATAATTTTTTTTTACCACCTATCATTATTTTTTTTTAGTGTCTGTCATAATTTTTTTTACCACCTATCATAATTTTTTTTTAGTGTCTGTCATAATTTTTTTTACCACCTATCATTATTTTTTTAGTGCCTGTCATAATTTTTTTTACCACCTATCATTATTTTTTTAGTGCCTGTCATAATTTTTTTTACCACCTATCATTATTTTTTTTTAGTGTCTGTCATAATTTTTTTTACCACCTATCATTATTTTTTTTTAGTGTCTGTCATAATTTTTTTTACCACCTATCATTATTTTTTTTTAGTGTCTGTCATAATTTTTTTTACCACCTATCATTATTTTGTTAGTGCCTGTCATAATTTTTTTTACCACCTATCATTATTTTGTTAGTGCCCGTCATTATTTTTTTTACCGACCGTCATACTTTTTATCCCCTCGCCTGTCATAATTTTTTTTTGCCGCCTATCATAATTTCTCCCCCCTGACTGTCATGCTTTTCCCCCTTGCCTGTCATAATTTTTTTTACCAACTATCATAATTTATTTTGATCGCTGTCTTAATTTTTTTTAGTGCCTGTCATAATTTTTTAATTTTTTTTACCGCTGGTCATAATATTTTTTTTTTTTTGCCGACTCCTCATTTTTCACCCGTCAACTTTATTTTACCGACTCTCATGTTATTGAAGGCACCTTGTATATTAATTAGATAAGAATTTCTTTTGTTGTGCAAGTTGTGAAAAGTTACCGTCCAACACATTGTGCAATTCTTACCAACTGCCATATTTTTTTTACCGAATGTCATACTTTTTTACCAACCGTAGGGTTTTCCTTACCGAGTGTCATACTTTTACCGACTGCCATACGTTTTTACTGACTCTTTTGTCCACCTGTCATTTTTTTACTGACCGTCATGTTTTGTTTTTTAACCGATCGTCATGTCCCTCCCCCCGTCATATTTTTTACGCCTGTCATTTTTTCCCCGCCCTTCATGCTTTTCTTGTTTTTTTACCAACTGTCATATTTTTTTATCGACCGTTATTTATTTATTTTTTTTGCTGCTGTCATTTTTTTTTTTACCGGCCGTCATTTTTCCCCCAACTCGCCTTTTTTTTTTTTCACATGTCATGTTTTTTTTGTTATTTTCCATTGTTTTTTGTTTGTTTTTTAACCAACCATTTTTTAATCTTTTTTTTACCGGCCGTCATGTTTCTTTTTACCAACCCATTATGTATTTTTTATCGACTGTCATGTATTTATACCGATTGTAAAATATATAACAGTCATTCTTCTTACCGACTGTTATATAGTTTGCCATGATATTTTTTACCGATCCTTATGATGTGCCATTTTCAGATTGATTCCAATTGGTTACCGTTTTCTTGTTTGCTCTTGCAGGGTGAACGTCTCAGTCACGCTGTTGGTTGTGCTTTTGCAATTTGCTTGGAACGTAAACAAAAACGGGACAAAGAGTCTGGAGTCAATGTAACGTACAACCAAGATCGTACGAGTTTCACGCGCACGGGTTCGTTCAGGCAAGCCTCCATCACGGAACGCATTGCAGATCCGCAGAGTGCCATTCTCGCAGGAAACACTCCAAATGGTATTTAAATTTTTCTGTTTCTATTTTGTAATTCTGTTCAAATTCCAGAATTCAACAATATACACTGTCGAAAATAAATGGTTTAGGTGGAACACGTGTTCATTCAGTCGTTGACGACTACGTGTGTGGAAAAGAAAGGAATGAAGTTGAGAACGAGAAATGGCAGTCCCGCATGTAGAAAAAGAAAGAGTGTTGGCCTCAGCAAAGCCGCGCGTGCATGATAGCAGTCGTCCACGTGGAAAAGTCTTCAAGCCAAGAGCTGTGGACGCGAACTTGTCTGGCTGACGAACCAAGGCAAAAGGAAGAAAGAAAGTTGAATGTTTGTTGTTGACTTTTATACCGAGGTCAGTGTTCTGACTGCGCATGTCTAGATTTCCCATGTGCGTGTATGTGTGTGTACATGTGTGTACGTTAGCATGTGTGTGTATGCACATGAATGTGAGTGTATATACGTGAACGTGAATATATGTGTGTATGCACATGAATGTGAGTATATACGTGAACGTGAATATATGTGTGTATGCACATGAATTTGAGTGTATATACGTGAACGTGAATATATGTGTGTATGCACATGAATGTGAGTGTATATACGTGAACGTGAATATATGTGTGTATGCACATGAATTTGAGTGTATATACGTGAACGTGAATATATGTGTGTATGCACATGAATTTGAGTGTATATACGTGAACGTGAATATATGTGTGTATGCACATGAATGTGAGTGTATATACGTGAACGTGAATATATGTGTGTATATACGTGAACGTGAATATATGTGCGTGTATGTGAGGAAAACAACATGTTCGAACAACACTCGAAACATTGTGAAACTCACACTCACGATGAGAACAGTAGTCCGGTGGATCCAAATAATAACGAATAACCAAACCTCATCTGAAAAATTCAGTTGCGAATTACTTATGACCTCTATCCAGTCATGGCTGACGGAATAAGAGCATGCTACCCCGTGAAGTAAATTCTGTCCAAATTCCAAAGTCCGATAAGATACACCTGAAAAGGGGCGGAGGTTACATCGAAACATTGTGAAAATCGTACCCAAGATGAGAGCAGTAGTCTGATGAATCCAAATAAATAAAAATAACAAATCCTCATCTCAAAAATTCAAAGGCCCGGAAGCAACTCAGGGATAAGGGTTATTGCAAGTACATTACGTGGGGGATGCCCTTTTCTGTACCCTGCAACCTCTCTCCCACAGAAAAGACGTTGCGAGCCTATCCTTGTTTTATCGTTATTTCCATGGCAGGTGCTCGCCTGAACTCCAATCTCTGGTCCCCCCCCTCGCCAATCTTTCACGAAAAACACCCGTCTAGCTGAATCCACTGTGAAAAATTTCCCCCACTCTTTATCTGTGCCTAAATCAAAACATGGATTCCATGAACAAAGCTTCTTTCTTAGAACTGCACGCCTGTGGAACTCTGTTCCGTCTGCCTGCTTCCCACCTGACTACAACTTGGATGTGTTCAAGTCCAACGTTAACAAATTGCTAACGTAATGTACTTGCAATAACCCTTATCTCTGAGTGGCTTCCGGGCCTTGATAAGTGGTGATCACTGTGTAAAAAAAAAAAAGAAAAAAGTAATCTCCTCCGGCTGCAATGCACTTATTGTACTGTTCCAACAACTTCTGGTTTTAATTTTTTACGTTTCTTCATTACACGTTTGTTGTGTATGCCTAATGCGTCTTTTTTTTTAAATTTTTTTGTTTTTAATTTTTTTTTGTTTTTAATTTTTTTTTGTTTTTAATTTTTTTTTGTTTTTAATTTTTTTTTGTTTTTAAATTTTTTTTGTTTTAAATTTTTTTTTGTTTTTAAATTTTTTTTGTTTTTAATTTTTTTTTGTTTTTAATTTTTTTTGTTTTTAATTTTTTTTTGTTTTTAATTTTTTTTTGTTTTTAATTTTTTTTTTGTTTTTAATTTTTTTTTGTTTTTAATTTTTTTTGTTTTTAATTTTTTTTTGTTTTTTATTTTTTTTTGTTTTTAATTTTTTTTTGTTTTTAATTTTTTTTGTTTTTAATTTTTTTTTGTTTTTAATTTTTTTTGTTTTTTAATTTTTTTTAATTTTTTTTTGTTTTTAATTTTTTTTTGTTTTTAATTTTTTTTTGTTTTTAATTTTTTTTTGTTTTTAATTTTTTTTTGTTTTTAATTTTTTTTTGTTTTTAATTTTTTTTTGTTTTTAATTTTTTTTTGTTTTTAATTTTTTTTTGTTTTTAATTTTTTTTTGTTTTTAATTTTTTTTTGTTTTTAATTTTTTTTTGTTTTTAATTTTTTTTTGTTTTTAATTTTTTTTGTTTTTAATTTTTTTTTGTTTTTAATTTTTTTTTGTTTTTAATTTTTTTTTGTTTTTAATTTTTTTTTGTTTTTAATTTTTTTTTGTTTTTTTAAATTTTTTTTGTTTTTTTAAATTTTTTTTGTTTTTTTAAATTTTTTTTTTTACGTTTTTTTTACGTTTATTGTGTATGCCTAATGCGTTTTTTTTTTTTTTTTTTTTTTAATTTTTATTTTTTCTATTTTATTTTTATTTTTTTTTTTTTTCATCCCTTTTCAAAAATCAATTATTTTTCAGATCCGATTCCGGTGAAGAAGGTGGATAATCCGTACGCGGTCCAACGGCCCCATGCTACCCAGTCCCTCCTCCAACGGCAGGGATCCTTCCGCGGATTTGAAAAGTTGCACGAGACCTCGTCTCCTTTTAAGCGGTCAGTTTCACTGAGACTCAGCGATCTGCCGTCAAACTTGAAACGACAGAACGCTGTTCTAGAATCCCCACCAAATGTTGGAGGTAAGTCTCATTGGTCGGACGTTCCTTCCTTCACTGCAAGCGTTTTTCACAATTAAAAATCATATCAACTTTATTTTCCCTTCGTACTTTGATTTGAACCATACTTTTGTCAGTGCTGTGAATATAATAGTATTTATGCCCAAAGCAATGCAGGGTGATCTTTCGGGGGTAATCTAATGATCCTATTTACTTGCCTCCCCACGGGGCCAGAGTTAGACACAAGGTCAGTTTTTGGTCCCCCGATTTATTGGAGAGGGACCTATGTTTTTTTTTTTTTTTTTTAAAAGGGTGTCACCACTTATCAAGGCTTATTTTGGCTGCCAAAAGGTCAAAGCTGGAAGAGTTGACCATTGCAAACTCTACCAAACTCCTCCACCAATTTTGGGGCTAAACACGTAAAATTTTAGATGTAGATTACCTGGACATGAGTCAAACTTTATATATATATATATATATATATATATATATATATGCAAATAAAGTTATGAACAGTATATAAAGTCCGAGCAAAGCCAGGCTAAACTGCTAGTATATATATATATATATATATATAAGCATTTTTTTTTTTTTTTTTTTTTACATAGGTGTCACCACTTATCAAGGCCCAGAGGCCACTCAAGGATAAAGGTTAATAGGTATACATTAGTCATTGTGATTTTAGCATAGTAAACAGTGGGAATTTTGAAACTTGGATTACTTAGGGGGACGATTCAATTAGAACTTGTTCACATTGGACTTTTTCTTTTTTTTTTTTTTTTTTCATAGGTATCAACTCATTATCAAGGTCAAAGAGGCAACTCAAGGATAAGGGTTAAAGAGTGTACAGTAGAAATTGGACAATATAATAATCATTAGTAATGAAAATTTGTTAAATTTGATAACTTATATGGAACGGCTCATCAAGAACTTATTTACGTTAGACTTGAAGACAACCATATTGTAGTCAGCCGGAAAGCAGGAAAACGGAAAACAATTCCACAGGCGTGCAGTTCTAATAAAAAAGCTTTGTTCATGGAATCTACGTTTAGGTTTAGGCACAGATAAAGAGTGGGGGAAATTATTGATAGTGTTTACAGCTAGACGAGTGTTTCTTGTGAAAGTTTTGCGAGGGGGGACCATAGATTGAAGCTCAGTCGAACACTTTCCATGGCGTCTGTGCTTCCGTGCATCCGGACGATTGCCAGATAACCGTCCATTAGTTTT
>NC_136527.1:10666696-10726696 GCF_053919585.1 Euprymna scolopes | reverse complement strand
TCGTTTCCACCTTTGTGTTAAGGTTTCGGGGTTCAAGCGTACCTTCCTACTGAAACTTTTTTTTTTCTTTTACACCTCAAAACACCCAGCCATGCTTTGATCTGCCCCCCACCCCCACCACAATAACACACCTCCAAACACCCAGGCAACATCGGGTACCTCCCACTAGTTTATATATATAAAAGGCAAATGTGGCGCGCACATTTTTTCACCAACGGTCCCGGGGGGGGAGGGGGGGTTACTATCGCTTAGAAGTGTTTGTATACCCCCTAGATAATAATAGATTTATTTACGTCGACTTTTATGAGATTCGCGCTATTTCGCCGTGTTCCCTGTTTGTCCTGCCTTTTAGTATAAATAAAGTGAAAATAAACTCGATTATTGCGTGTTCTCGGCATCGTGCCGGAACGTCCACAAAGCAATAAACTTTTGACCAATGTGGAGTTTCTCCTTATATCAGACAATTGCTATTCGATTTGGACAATCCCCTTTAAATGGGGAGCTGCTTTCCCCCCCCCCCCCCTCCCCCCACCATCATCTGGGGGAAACGAAAACTAAAAATACTGCCACATCATCGCAATGATCCCACGATGACCCCATTTAGCGTCTTCCTGTCAATCAAACCTTTTCACTCGTTTTATAAGCCTTAACATGCTAATTAATTATTCTAACTCGTGGTCGAGATGGTTAAGTGGTTGGCTTTTTTTTTTTTTTTTTTTTTACATAGGCGTCACCACATTATCAAGGCCCAGAGGCCACTCAAGGATAAGGGTTAAAGAGTGTACAGTAGAAATTGGTCAATATAGTAATCATTAGTAATGAAAATTTGGTAAATTTGATAACTTATATGGAACGGCTCATCAAGAACTTATTTACTTTAGACTTGAACACAACCATATTGTAGTCAGCCGGAAAGCAGGAAAACGGAAGACAATTCCACAGGCGTGCAGTTCTAAGAAAGAAGCTTTGTTCATGGAATCTACGTTTAGGTTTAGGCACAGATAAAGAGTGGGGGAAATTATTGATAGTGTTTACAGCTAGACGAGTGTTTCTTGTGAAAGTTTGGCGAGGGGGATTGAAGCTCAGTTGAACACTTTCCATGAAAATAACGATACATCAGACACAAACTCGCAACATCTCTTCTATGAGATAGAGGTTGCAAGGAGGAGAAAAGGACATCTCCTACGAGGCTACGAAGTCTATTTTGAACTCTATCAAGGCAGGACAAGTCCTTTCTAGCAGCTCCTGCCCAGATGTGGCAACAGTATTCCATCCTTGGACGTACCTGGCTCTTATATAGATAGAGAATAGCATCACCCAGTCCAGAAAGCAATCAGCTTTTTAGCAATGTGGAGTTTCTCCTTATATCAGACAATTGCTATTCGATTTGAAATATCCCCTTTATTATTTTGCCCCTTTTGATCCCCCCCCCCCCCAACACACATATCTCCAAATACCTGGGCACACCCGCTAGTCTAGAATATAAAAGCGAAAGTGTGTGTGTGTGTGTGTGTGCATGCAATCTTTTTTTTTCGGGGGCGCTCGGAGGGGTTACCGTTTCTTAGAAACTGTCATATACTTCCTAGATTGTAATCTCTCCGATTCCCAAGAGGAGGTCGTAACTATCTTTTACTTGAGCGACTTTTTTGCGCTATAAATTGTTTGTTTGGCTTTTCCGTATACAAGCGAAACTAAAAATAGAAAGCGAAGTGTCTTCTTGGCACGTCCAGAAGCAATGAGGTTTGCGGGGGGAGGGGGGGGGGTCCCGTCGTGTCAGACAATTGCTATTCATTTGGACCCTCTCCTTTTTGTGGGGAGCTGGTTTTCCCAAACATTTTGGGGAAGCAATGATATACGCAGAAAGCGTGATTTCATTTGACCCAGATGATAATTTTTAAACCTTTAATTTCAACCACTCTCACTTTTCTGCCCCTGTAGCGTTGCGGTAAGTTATCAGACTTTTGCTTCGTATTCTAGCCTACCTGCCTACCAAAACTTTTTGTTTTTTTCTTTTACACCTTCAACCACCCGGGCAACGCTGGTAACCCCACTAGTCTATAATATAAATCTCACCCGTCTGTTTAAATTTATATATGTATGTTTGCCTAAAACTTTTGACAGAGGCGATAGATTTTCATGAGATTGATATCATTTTGAAGCTCAACCCTTCGGATGACAAATATTGAGAAATTAGCCCAAAGCATTAATTTCTTCACCCAAAAGTTTTCTACTGGGAAGGGTCACTTTTTTCGTTGATATTTTCGAAAGTCATTTTGTTTGCCTAGCCTTAATTTAAACCTACGCAACTTCCAGTTTGGCGATGAACACAACAGCAAAAACGTCACTTTTTTTTTCCCCCCCCGTTCTTTTCCTCCTTTGCGGTACAGGTTCAAGCCTGCCTTCCTACTACCACTTTTTTTTTTTTTTTTGCTCAACACACACCTTCAAATACCTGAGCAACGCCGGGTACCCAGGCTAGTTTTTCTTAACATGGATGACTCCTGCAAAATACGATAAAATTGTTTACTTTTAAATTTATTTTTATTGCGGACTATTATTCTCATCTTTTTAGATGTTCTTTCAGGACGTTTCGGCCAACTATTCCTCTGGCCTTCATCAGGTGGTAACCGCGACGGGATACAAACTTCGAATCTCCTAACTGCATTCTCAGCAGTCACTGCCATCCGTAGTTGTTGTCTCACCACGTTTTGGCCAATTAACCTCTGGCCGGCTTTGGGTAGGATTGAAATCGCTATCTTCAGACAATTCTCACCTGGGACCTTAGAGATTCAACGTCTCTATCCACTGTGCCACAGGTCCCGATGTGGTTACAACCTGACGAAGGCCAGAGGAATAGTTGGCCGAAACGTCGTAAAACAACAACTACGAAAAGATAATAGTCATCAATAAATAAAATTAATAAATAATACTCATTTCAATAATGAATTCCAATTAAAATAATATATATAAGTAAATATTACTTATTAAATTATCTTAAGACTAGCAGAGTGTGTGTGTGTGGGGGGGGGGGCTTTCCCGGTTGTGAAATACACTTAAATATATTTTAATTCATACAGAGCCAATTCTCTATTGAATATTATATTGTACCTAATGTAAGTAATGAACTCCAATTAAATAATATGTATAAAATGTTTTTGTTTTCTATGCAGGTTATTCAGGCAAAGTTAATGAGTTAAAGAGCAGTGAGGTCAACAATCCCTGGGGAGGCAGCCACACTTGGGCAGCAGCAGGAGCCGTGGCACCGCCTCCATCGACCTCCACGTCGTCGTCTTACACAAATCCATTTCTCAGCAACAATTCTTCGATGAATGGTGTGCCTTTTCCTCCCAAGGACCGGCTCCAGGCGTGCACCTCGACCAGCAGTTCGACCTCTTCTCAGTTAGTGACCCCGCGCGCCCCACAGCTGGTTCAGTTACGCAGTCATTCCATAGATGGTGGGGACATGGTCACTGCCGGTCGACAGCAGGCCCTTAAGCCGACCCTGCAGGAACTCGCCAATCAGCAGCGCAACTTTCGGCACAACAACGGCAACGTTGGAAACGGATGGGGAGCTAGCGCAGATGTTAGCAGCAGTAAGAGTGCTTCCTTGTCTTCATCTTCGGTCATTCCGCCGCCACCTCTATCAAGTAAAACCGGTCTTAGCAGCACTCTCTCAGCTTTGTCCTCATCCGGGACCACGTCGTCAAAGGTCGGCTCAAAGGAGAGCGGGCCACATGTTGACCCTTTTGATGTTGCCTGGGCTTCCAAGGTCGCCAGCTTGCATACAAGTAACCCCTTTCAAGGCTCAGATGCAACGCAGCCATCGGCACAAACGGCACCTCAAGTAGTAAAAACCTTTCAAGTTCAGCTATAGAGGCGGCAAGTGCCGTATGTTTAATATTTTTTTTTCCATCAGAGAGAGGTGAGGGAGGGTGAAGAAAAAAAAAAAAATGAAGCAAAAAAAAAAAAAAAAGAAATATTGTCAGAGGTATGAACCCCTATGACCCTCACTTCCTAATCTTTTGCTCATCTCTCCTCACTCCCCCTCTTCATCCTCTTTTACTGTGTTAGGATTTTTTTTCTTTTTTTTCTTAAAGCTGATTTCTGATTGGTTGTAAAAAAAAAAGTTAAGCAAGGATTCCCTTGTTCAGCATTAAGTGAGTGACCAATTGTGTATTTTAAATACTGTTAGCAGAAAAGAAAAGAAACCAACAAAAAAAAGAGAAAAAAAAAAATAATGACCCAAGAAAAAGAAACCAAAAAAACAAAAACAAAAAAAAACGCATTCTTCATACGATTTTTATCTTCTAGTTATTTTTAGTCGTCTGCCTAGGTCCGCCTGATGAACCATTGTTTTTATTTTTTGCCACCGGTAACAGAGGTCAAAGGTCGGGGTTTTTAAAAGTTTGTACTTTCAATTATGGGGCAAAGCCTCACTTACACAAAAGATCAGCGCTAAACATTCTTCCGTATCTCTTTTACTGCGACTCGGTTAAAGGGATGTCTCTTTTGAAATTGGCAATACTCTCATGGGGGTGGGGGATCTCTAGGGCTTTTTTTTTTTTTTTTTTTTTCTTTAAAGAAAGGAGAGAATGAAAGAAATTGAATTTCTAAGACAAGGTTCGCAGGGTTGGTATTATTGCTTATGTACCCATTCCCAAAACTGTTTTTTTTTTTTTTTTTACTCCACTTAAAACTTGCTCCCCCCCCTCTCTCTCTCTCTCATTCTCCCCTTAGTTTGTTCTTCACTTTTATGATTTTTTCTCGTTTTTGTAACCCTCTTTTTCTTTAATTTGTTTTTTCTTATATTTGTTTTTTTCCTGTCAATTGGTGTCACCTCCTTCCTTGTTATCTGCTCCTCCCCTTTGTTCTCGGCCCCTCCCCTTTGTTATTTGCCCCTCCCCTTTGTGTTATTTGCCCCTCCTCTCTGTGCTCTTTGCCCCTCCCCTTTGTGCTCTTTGATTTATATTTGTTTCTCTCCTGTCAATTGTTGTCACCGTCTTTGTTGCTCCTTCCCTTCGTTATGTTCCCCTCCCCTTTGTTCTCGGCTCCTCCCCTTTGTGTTATTTGCTCCTCCCCTTTGTTCTCGGCCCCTCCCCTTTGTTATTTGCCCCCTCCTCTTTGTGTTCTTTGCCCCCTCCCCTTTGTGTTCTTTGCTTCTTCCCATTATAGTATCAGCTCTTTCTTCATTAAGTGCTCCTCTGCCCTTCTCCTCTATGTTATCCGCTCCGCCCTTCCCCATCTATGCTTTCCGCCCCTCTTTCTTTCTACCCACCTCCTCCCTGGTACAAGATCTCCCCACCCAACCCACTTTCCTAGATCTCCAGTCCACAAACAAAACATATCACATATATATCAGGAACAATAATATTCAGTTTCTCGGCTATTCCCCTCCTCCTTTGTACATTTCCTGCTCCACCCATCTACATTTATTGCTCCACCCCTTTCACATTCTTGGTTCCTCCCCTCTAAATTCTCAGCTTATTTACTCCTCCCATTTTCTCTTCCCTCCCTTCCTTACTTTTTTTTTTTTTCTTACTTACCTCCCCCTATTTTGGAACAGAATACCCTCACCCCAACCCACCTACGTAGATCTCCAGACCACAAATGAACATATCACTTGTATATGACGCGTTCAGTGGAAGATCGACGTAAGCGACATTTGATATTTTTCACAAAAAAAAAAAAAGAGGTTAAACGATAATTCTTTAAATAGGGTTTAATCATCGTGTAACGGAATAAATTAACTATTTAAATACAAAGACAATATCATTCTAACAAAGTACAACGTTAGCCAGATATAGTTATAAATACAGCTACGACAACAGCATATTCTTTTCATTGTCGCGAGTGTGTATTTTTTTGTATGCTTTTATATAGAGTGAAGTGGTTCTCAGTTGATTTACTGTGTCTGACTGTGTCGGATATATACTCGAGAGTCAAAACGATGAAAAGAATATGCTGTTGTCACACGCCTAATTATCACCCTTGGTTAGCGGTTGATGAGGACAGCTTATCACTAGGGCTATGACAACAGCATATTATTTTCATTCTTTTGACTCTTGAGTGTGTATTCGTTAATATCTTAAGTTATGTCGGTTATAAATCTGATAATGTTTATAAAAGTGTCGGGAGGTCACGATAAGTTAATGTTTTATTTTTTTAGGTGTTTACGGAGTAAATTAAAAGATTTTTTAATGATGACATTAGTGTATAATTATTAGGTCTAGGACAACAGCGTATTCTTTTCATCTCGAGTTTATATCCGCTGAAATCTTATATGCTTTTATATAGAGTGATGTGGTTCTCGGTTGATTAGCTGTGTCTAACTGTGTCGGGTATATACTTGGAAGTCAAAATAACAAAAAGAATATGCTGTTGTCACAGCCCTTATACTGTGATTCTCTGTCGGATATATACTCGAGAGTCGAAACAATGATAAGAATATTCTCTTGTCATAGCCCTATTAATTATGTGTACATTTTCAGTATTTACTTCAACAGTGCTCAATACATAACCCTTGTTATAAAGCATAGAGAGGTCAGAGCGGTGAATAATATAGAACAGAAAATAACTTTGCATTGAAGATACTGATATGTCTATGCTGTATTTAAAAACCATTTTAAAGAAATTCCTGTAGGCAGCTCCCAATTAAAATTTATTGGCACAGAATAAATTTGAAGAAAATCTATGGTTTCAACAGACGTATATCAAATATTCAAACACTTATTTTCACAAAAAAAATACTTTGAATTCAGCAATGATTTTTTGCCTGTTTTGCGACAAAAAATTTCAATTTTCAACTCTTGGCGCTTACGTCGTTCTTCCATCGAATGCGTCATATATATAAGAAACAAAACTATGAAATATATATATATATATATATATATATATATATATATATAAATATGTGACGACTCGGGCTAACAATGAATGACGTGATTTTTGATGCAGACTATAGAATCGGCAAACTGAGTTCACATCCAGTCGGAGCTATGGCGTTAACATACACATTGATATCTTTTATGGAAGGTATGAATAACCCCCTCAAACAATGTGTAGTGTGAAGAAAGCAGTTAGTTTCAAATAAATGCTGAAGATAATGAGGATTGATTATTCGTACAATTTGGATTCTTCGGATCTTCTGTTCTTGGATTGTTATTTCGACCATGTTTACATCGATGTAACCTCCGATCTTCATCACGTGTATCTTGTTGAACTCGGTAATCTTTCCGTTGGACTTTGGAATCTGCAGGGAATTTCAAACAGAACGACAAAGGAGGGATTGGACCTAGTAATTTACTCCCGTTCATCTGTTCGCAGTTTTCTCCATAACCACGCCTAGGATTTAAAAAAAAAAAAAAAAAATTTTGCACAAACATTAGTCATGGTGAAAGTAAATTTTTTCCAGAAGGATTTTCCGGGATAACTCTGGTTGTCATTCCTAGGGGGGGCATTATAGGGCTAAAATTGCCCCCAAATCGTTCATCTGTTCAGTTTTGACCCCCCCCCCCCCCCGGACAAATGAGGGATTGGATTTATTAATTCCTGTTTGTTTGTTCGCACTTTTCTCAATAACCACATCTAGGAATTTTTGGAAAACTTTTGCACAAACGTTAGTCATGGTAAAAGTAAATTTTTCACTTGCAGTGGGGGAGCTTGCATGCTCGGCTTGTTTAATCCACAAAATTCTGTGCAGATTCCCCGAGTCTAACAGAAAGAGTCTTGCGTTTCAACAAGAGACAGAAGAAGAAGGGCAACATTCAAAATATAATTGCAATGGTTGATGGAACAAGAACATTCTACCCACATAGATTAAATATGAGTTCTGTTTCTGTATATATGGCTGATGGAACAAGAGCAAGCTACTCCCGTGAATTTAATAAAGGGTTCCGTTCGAAATTCCAGAATTCGACAAGCTGCATTTGAGGAAGATTCAGAGGTTATGTCAGACAAAACATTGTGAAAATACACTCAAGATGAGAACCGTAGTCTGAAGAATCCAAACAATATACTGAGGATTATGCTTGATGATAAAATAATAAAAAAAAAATTTATTTTAATCCGCAAAATAATTCATAGGCCCTTAAAAAGATGAACTAATCATTATTTGGACAAAAATAATTTAACGAGGTGTTAAATTTATTTATTTATTTATTTTTTTTTTTAAATTTTTGTAAAAAAAAAAAAAAAAAAAAAATGAACAAGAATTATTTGGTGGTTAACTTAGCTAAAAATAAAAAAATAATAAAAAAAATTGTCATCATTATCCGCTCCAAGCGGACATTTATTTGAAATTGTTGTTTTTGAGGTGCGTAGTATAAATAAACGAAGCTGTTAAGGAGGATAATCCAGGGGAGTAACTCCAATTCATTAAAAAAAAAAAAAAATAAGCATTGCTGAAACAGTTTACAAAAATTGAAAAAAAAAAAAAAAAAAAAAAAAAGAAATATCACTTGTTGATTCCTTTTTTTTTTTTTTACTTCAATTTTCACTCAAACAAGGCTTAGTGCCACTTTGAAATAGGGACCTACTATCAGGAACATAAGTTGCCAGGGTATTATGAAGGGAGTTGAGTAGCAAGATGTCTGTTTAAATTACACTTGAACTTCTGCATGTCAGTACAGTTGGGAAAGCAGAATCCCGGAAGGGAGTTCCAAAGTCTAGCAGTTCTGGGGAAGAAACTATTGGAGTAAAAGGCTTTCTTACACCTAGGGATCTCTACTGTGAAGGGGTGGGATTTAGCTGCTTGTTGGATTTGTTGAGGGTATTTACATCGAGGGAGGTACAAGTGTTTGTAGTTCGTCAGAGCATTCACCATTAAAGTACTTGTAGAACAGGCAGAGGGATGCAACATCTCGTCGATGGGACAGAGGCTGAAGCCTAGATGACAGTTCAGGACCTATCAGGTTGGCGACTCTCTTTTGAACCTTTTCCAGGAGTGAGATACAAGCAGCAGATGCACCAGCCCAAATGTGACAACAATACTCCATACGTGGGCGAATGGTGGCCTTATAGATGTACAGGATACTGTCAGGCGTAAGTAGTTTTCTAGCATGGTAGAGAGAGAGCCCACCTTCTTCGCAGCAGCCTTGGCAATGCTCTCAATGTATCTATTCCAGTTCATGTTCCCTGTAAACGTTGGGCCAAGGAGTTTAAAGGAAGTACTTTTGGTTTTTGGTCTGCCACATATCTTGAAATTGTTGGGTTAGGGTTAGTTTAAAGGAAGTACTTTTGGTCTGTCACATATCTTGAAATTGTTGGGTTAGGGTTAGTTTAAAGGAAGTACTTTTGGTCTGTCACATATCTTGAAATTGCTGGGGACCAAGACTGAGATGTTCCACATTCAATAAGGGATCAGTATATAATTTTCTTTTTTTTTTTATTGATTAACAAGTTATATAGATATAGTTTTGTTTAGGTATATGCGTGTATTAATATTTTTCATTTGTATTCATTTTTGTTATTTAAAAATTCGTTTGTTCGTTTTTGTTAAAGTTTGTTAATTAATGTGTTTCATTTTCGTAAAATGTTTCAGCAATGCTTTCTATTTTTTTTTTAAGTAAATGGGAGTTTTCTCCCTTAGATAATCTTCCTAGCTTGTTTTACTTGTGATAGGTTGTACAGATTATTTTTCTGGTTCTTGTACAGTTTAATCAAGACAATGAAAATATTGAAAAAAAAAAACAGGTTATATTGTACATATCCGTTTTTGGACTGAAAATCTCTGAAAAAAAATTTCGCTTGATTTGATCGAGTAGTTTTTTTTTTTTTTTTTTTTTTTTTTTTTTTACAGCAGAAAAACACATTTTTGGAAAAGGGTAGGAAACAGCTTGTCTCTTGCTTTTATAGTCGTTTCCGGTGGTCTTTTGCGCATGTGTGGATTTCCTTTGAAAGGAAAGTGACGTTGCCCATGTGTGCGTACGTGTGCACGCATGTGTGCGTACATGTGTGCGTGTAGGTTAGCGTGTGTGTATGTTCATGAATGTGAATATATCTACGTGTGTGTACGTGTGCGCATATGTTTGTGTGCGCGGTTGTATACGACAAGAAAAGTGTCTTGAAGTGTGAACGCGTGTTTTTGTGTGAGACTAGGAAAGGCAGCCACATGGTCCTTCCCCAGTTTTAATACGAGTTTTTCTTCCTAAAAATCGAACCTTTTGCACGGTATCATTGTTTTTTTCGCTGTAAAAAAAAAAAAAAAAAAAAAAAAAAAAAAGAAATACTTGATGAAATTAAGTGAATTTTTTTTTTTTTTTTCAGAGAACTTCGTTCTATAACGGATACGCACAATCTAAACTTTTTTTGATATTTTCATTTTTTAATGTCTTGATTAAACTGTACAAGTACCTTTCTTTTTTTTTTAAAAACTAAGTTTGGAAAGTGTACGATGCTTGATTGTTGGATGACGTTGAACTCAGCCCATGTAGCCCTAGGGTCGCCACTGACATATATTTATCTCTGTATATATCGGCTTTTTAAAAAAAAATTTTCCCTGTGGATTACAGAATCATGTTTATAATCCAGTGGGAGTTAAAAAAAAAATGTCAGCATGGCTTTTTTGTCATGGGGAATGAGGGAAGTGAGACTATATGTCCACGACCTCAGTGTTTTATTTATTTTTTTTTTTGGTGGGTTAGGCACGTAGTCCAACGGGTTATTTATACATGATGGAAGTTAACTTTGGACAAATAAAGCGAAAAGAAATATTGGGGATAATAATAAAAAAAATATATCCTAGATTCCACATCCCCTAAAATAATAAAAAATAAAATTAAAAAAAAAAAAGACAACGTCCTTCTTAAGTCCGGTTCTCATATGTAGTTTTTTGGAGATGGGTAATTTGCGTCGAGGAGGAATTTAATTTAAAAAAAAAAAAAATTTTTTTTTTTTTTTAACTTTCACGTAAGCTGTTGTCTTGCAACTGCCATATGTTACGAATCTTGATATTGCCGCCTTTTTCAAAAAAAAAAAACAAAACTTTTTTTTTAATTTAAAAATTTTTTTGTAAGAAGTTTTAATTAAAAACTTTTTTCTTTTTTTTTTTTAATTTTTAAGATTTTTACAAAATATTTTTCATTTTCTTTTAATTTAATTTTTTTAATACTTTTTTTTTTTTTTTTAAATTGACTCAAAAACAGAAAAAAAGAAAATTTCAAGGAATCCATCTTCTGTAAATTTCTTAAACAAGTGCAGGAGTGTATATATTATTGACAGACTTTAAAATGAATTCAAAAAAAAAAAATCATCATTAAAAAAAAAAAAGCCAAAATTCTTACATTTTCTTGTTGTAAGATCCATTTGATTCCCTTGACAATAATTTAGATATATATATATATATACTTATATATATATTCATACTTTGTATGTGGAGCATTAAATAAAGACTTGATTAAAAATATTGGTTCTTTTGAAGCGTTATTTTAATTTGTCTTTTATGATTTTCTTTATTTTTTTTCTTTTCTTATTCTCTTATTTATTTTTATTTTTCTCTCTCAATCCAGGGTGGAATGGTACAATTGTCAACCTTAGAAAAGACATGGTTCCATTACTGTTTGATAAAACCGTTTTTTTTTTTGTTGTTTTTTGTGGCAGACCATCTACTAATTGGCCAGCTCTACAATACAAAAAAAAAGAAAAGAAAAGAAAAAAGAATAACAGTATTGATGCTTACCTACAAATACCCATGGTTGAAGTTAATATATATAAAAACATGCATCGGGAATTACAGGATGGAACGAGACAATTGTCAACCTTAGAAAAGACAACATGGTTCCATTTCCATTTGATGGAAACCGTTTCCTTTTTTAATTGCAGGCCATCTACTAGTTAGCCAGCTGTGTACAAATCCCAAGAGCGATAGGAGCCTTCTATCATGTCTGAAAGTGATACAATGTTCAACGAGCGAGATCGGAGATGCGCCACTGTACAACTCATGCTCTCTACCGATCCACATTATGACAACAAGATAATTGTCAGAAATTCTTACATTTTCTTGTTGTAAGATCCATTTGATTCCCTTAATAATGATTTATATATATATATATATATATATATATATATATATAAATGTTTGGAGGTACAATTTATATACAGTTTTGGAAATAATAAGCGGAAGTTTCTCAAGAGCTCTTTTGGCTATCATCTCATCAGGAGAAAATCGATAGCGTACAAAATAATATTATGTCGAAAATAAAGAGTTCTAATGTGGAACTTATTGAATGTGCCAAAAGTTTTAATCGTTTTTTTAAACGTTAATAAATTTATTTTAGTATCCCCATACTTTTGGCACATTCAATAAGTTCCCCATTAGAACTCTTTATTTTCGACATAATATTATTTTGTACGTTATCGATTTTCTCCTGGTGAGATGATAGCCGAAAGAGCTCTTGAGAAACTTCCACTTATTATTTTCAAAACTGTATATATATATGTTAACGAGCATCTCTCCCCCCTCTCTGGCTTTCTTACTCTTTCTATTTTCTTTCTCTGTGTCTCTATAAGAGAATAGAGAGGGGAGAGAGAGAGAGAGAGGTGAGTAAACGTGGGGGTAGACACGTTTACCAGAACCAAAGGTCAGCTGACCAAATTACGTATGTGTGGTTGGCTAGATCTGTGAGATTTGATTTGAGCTTTGAAGAAGAAGGACGTTCTTCCGTGGTCTCCCCCTGGGGAGGGGGAGACGAACGCTGACGTGTGTGAAGAAGAACTAACACAAGCCGATTTCACTTCCACTTCTGCAGAACCTCTGGGGAAAGTGAAATAAAAAACTATAAAACCATTTCATCGTCTTGGAGTGATAAATCTTCGTCAAACAGGTATCAAGTCTCCCTCCAGGATGAGAAATTTCCAGATGGTTCAACAGCGAGAATAAACAGAGGTAGGTTCAGAAATTACATGTCACACACACGATTCCCTTTATGATAATCAAACACACAACCATTTATATTAGAGACAATCATACGGAATCTTTCTTATGTTATATAGAAAACGTAAAATGTGCTCCTAAATGAAGAACTCTATATAACACATTCAAATGTAACGAAAGCTCAATTTGGTCCCCCTCAATGATTCAAAATGGCGCCCCAGGATGATAACCCTAGTGAGAACTCAATGAAGAACGAATATATAACATATATATATATATATATATATATATATATATATATATATATATACTTTATGTTGAGCTTTAAATAAAGATTTGATTAAAAATATTGGCTCTTTTCAAACGTTTTCATTTGTCTTTCATAGATTTCTTCATTTTTTGCTTTCCTCATTCTCTTATTTAAAATTTTTTTTTTTCTCTCAATACCAAAAAAAAAAAAAAAGACTAACAATGTTGATGCTTATCTACAAATACCCATGGTTAAAGTTACCATATATAAAAACACGCCTCTGGAATTGCAAGCATCCTCAAATTGCATCGCTGAATTGCTGCGAGAAACAGGGACATGCCCAGGGTGATAAAAAACAGTTTCTGGCCACAGTTATGGTCTTTAGTGTGGTTTCAAGTGAGAACCACATCAACCATCTGGACTACTTGGTTTGGTCATATGTTGAGACATTGAGAACATCACCAACATGACCTCCCACAACACAAAGCCAGCCTAACCTCTCACCGGTGCTTGCGAAAAAGGCATGCTCCTAGTTCCGGACTTGTACTGAGGCAGTGATTGAGGCTGAAGGCGGCTGCATTGAATATATGTCAGCTCTAGTACATAATCAAGTTACCTAAATTTATTTTTTGAATAAAGGTTTTGAAATAGAGCTGTAGTGTTGTTTTCTTTATCGCGACAGCTTTATCGTTCAACCCTATCTAAGAATGAGAGACTAGTAGAACATGCACCAGCCCAAATATGGCAACAATACTCCATACATGGGCGAATGGTGGCCTTGTAAAGGTACAGGATACTACTGGAGTGGTCAAAGAATCCAAATGTTTTTCCGGTGATCTTAGCAACAGATTTGATGCAGTTGTAATGAAGGTCTGTTCCAGAAGCTTGTTAAAATATGATTTTAGTTTTAGATGCATTAACAGTAACCAGCCACCTTTTTCCCCATTGCACCACGACATGCTCAACATCAAAAGAGACCCAGGCTTGGCTTCAGAAAGAGTGCTACAACTTTGTACCCTTCTTCCATTGGCCCCCTTCTCCCCGGACCTGAACTCCCTGGACTATTTTGTTTGGTCAAACGTCGAGAACATCACCAACATGACCTACCACAATACTAAAGTTATCCTGATCGAAACCATCCGCCGACTATTCGCCAAGCTCCTGCCGGCGCTCGTGGAAAAGGCATGCTTCCAGTACCGGATCCGTATCGAAGCGGTGATTTTTTTTTTTTTTATTACATTTTCACCCCAAACAAGGCACATTGCCACTTTAATGTAGGGGCTACTATCAGGGGAAACATCTACTGGGGTACTATGTAGGGATTAGGGCAGCGAGATGTTGGTTCACGTTGCACTTGAACTTATGCATGTCAGTACAGTTGGGGAAGCAGTGACCTGGAATGGAATTCCAAAGTCTAGCAGTTCTGGGGAAGAAACTACTGGAGTAGAAAGATCTTTTACATCTAGGGATCTCTACAGTGTGGGGGTGGGATTTTGCAGCTTGTCGGGTCTGTCGATTAAGACTGAAGGCGGTCGCATTGACTAGATGTCACTCTAGTACATAATCGAGTTACCTAAATTTATTTTTTCAATAAAGGTTTTGAAATAGTGTTGTTTTCTTTATAGCGACAGCTTTATCGTTCCTGTAGTTGCGCATCATTTGTTAATTTTTGTGTGAATCAGATTGCATTCATTTCCTTCATTATATTTCTCTAATTTTAATAATCCTTTCTAGAAATACATCAGGCACTTACAGGAAAACATTATCCTTCATCTAGCAATTAATGATATAGATATAAAATTTTCAATGATTTTTTTTTTATTCAAAACCTAATAAACCCCACATACTCCAGATAGTAGTTTCAACATTAAAGTAGCATTCTGCCTTGTGTGGGTTGAAAATACAAAAAGAAACAAAAAAAAAACGCTGAATGTATAAGAGTCATGTATGTAGTTTCTTCCCCAGAACCGCTAGACTCTGGAATTCCATCCCAGGTCCCTGCTTCCCCAACAGTACTGACGTGCAGAAGTTCAAGTGTAACGTGAACCGACACCTTGCTGCCCAGATCCCTACATAGTACCCCAGTAGTTGTTGCCCCTGATAGTAGCCCCCTACACCAAAGTGGCAATTTGCCTTGATTGGGGTGAAAATGTAATAAAAAAAAAAAATAATAAAAAAAAGTACTGTTTCCATGTCTGGACAAGAGCTGCTCAGAGCACCCTATCCTATCTTGACAGAGTTCAAAACCGACTTCGCAATCTAGTAGGCGATGCCATTTTTCTCTTCTGTCCAACCTCTTTCCCTACAGAAGAGACGTTGTCTTTGCTTTATCGTTATTTTCATGGCAAGTGCTCGTCTGAGCTTCAATCTATGCCCCCTACCAAATTATCACAAAACACACATCTTGCTACAACCATATCAACATTTTCCTCTACTGCCTATATCTAAACGGAAATTCTTTCTAAAGAGTTTATTTCCTAGAATTGCCCGCCTGGGAACTCTGTTGCACTGGTCTGCTTTCAATTATTTTTTTTTAAGTGCAACAGAATGTACATTACATAAAATAAATCCAATTCAATTTTTTTGATTCAATTTAAAATAAATGTTTATGCCTTACTTTGTAAAATGTATAAAAGTGCACTTTGAAGATAAATAAATTTCAAATTGAATCTTGTACCTTTATTTTTAAAGCCTATAGTAAAAACATTTTGTTTAACAATTTTCATGCCTTGGATGAAATGCTTTTCTAACTTATATATATATATATATATATATATATATTCAGTAATGTGATTGATAATTTAAAATTCAAATTAGAATTAAATTAAAAATCCGTTTCACAAGAAGGAACGACAACAAAGTCAATAATTTGTACGATCGTTTCGGAAAACAATGTTTTTATTGTGGTAGACATTAAGCCACGGACAATAATTTTTACATATACATAAAACTTAACATTTCATAAGTTGAAAAGCTACAATTAACATCCATATGAATGCTTTGTCGTTAATTATTGATTTCAAAAGGCGAAGAATTAAAAGATACATCTGCCTTACTTTTAATGCTAGCTTTATTTATGGTGTCTTTTACATATATTAAAAACCCTTCCCAATACTTTTGCTGATGAGGAAACTTTGTTTTTTTTTAAAATACTATATGTAAAAATTATTGTCCGTGGCTTAATGTCTACCACAATAAAAACATTGTTTTCCAAAACGATCGTACAAATTATTGACTTTGTTGTTCCTTCTTGTGAAACGGATTTTTAATTTAATTCTAATTTGAATTTTAAATTATCAATCACATTACTGAATATTAAATTAGCTCGAGGATATTTACCTATCGAGCTTATTATATATCTAAATTACAACAAGCACTTTTTCTTTTCCTGTATTTTAATTAAATTAGTAATTTCACTATTACATTAAAATACACTCTGCTCTTTAGACTATTGTTCTAATCTCCTTTATATATATATATATATATATATATAGTAATTTATAAAATATATATGGCGATTAAGCTACACTGAATATTCCGCGTTTCATCCACTCTAGGATTCTTCAGGCTTATGCGCAAATTTTGTGGTTGTTTGTCGTTTTTATATACGCACCTTCTATTGAGATTTTAGTTAGCCAATCAGCTTTCTAGTATCCACCGCGCCCTTCCTATCAGTCAATGGGCATGCACTTATGGGACAAAGGCCCATTTGACCTCTGGTTGACCTGATTCTTTTGGTGTGTTCTATTTAGCCTGGATATCTAGTGTATTTATCTATTTTAAATCTAGGCATGCTCTAAGTTCTGGGCCTGTATCGAGGCAGTGATTGAGGCTGAAGGCGGCTAGATTAATTAGATGTCAGCTCTACTACATAATCAATATTATTGCAAGCTGTATATCTATATTTACTTTATACATCGAGAACATTACCAACGTATATTGTTAAAATGTTTTTGACCATAATGAGGGCATGACACCAATGATTTTGACGATTGCTTTTATAACAATCAACCAATCAGGAGCTTAAATGTCAAATTTTGGATTAAGCTCAGATTAAGATGGATTAAGATGATTGTATAACGAATGCCGACAGCCTACTGTGGAACGCTGATCATGCAGTGATAATGGTTGAAATCGCCCTAAACTCTAGAGCCAAAACTGAGGAGCTAGAATCGGACAATGAAGCCTTTATGTGCTTTAGACTTAACATGCAACATAACATTAGCTACTTTTATTTTCTCTACCGCTCTTCCTCGACCCAGGACTGTACCCTAATAAACAAAGTCTCTGACAGCATAGATACAGCATTTTCCCTTGACAGTAGCGCACAAGTGCATGTATTTGGTGACTTCAATGTCCACCACAGTAACCGGCTTGGATTCTCTAATTACACAGACGCAGCTGGTAACAAAACACATAGCTTCTCTATATCTCATTCTCTATCACAGACGGTTACGTTTCCAACCTGTTTCCATGACCAGGAAGAACAACACGCATCATTTTTACATCTGTTTCTGACCACAGTTCCTGATGATTGTGTTACGAACGCCCACAGCCCACTTGGGAACGCTGATCATGTAGTGATAATAGTTGAAATCACCCTAAACTCTAGAGCCAAAACTGAGGAGCTAGTGCTCCAAACAACGAGATATTATAAAAAGGCTGACTGGGAAGCCATCAGAGATCTTATCAGAGATGCCCCATGGGAAAATATTTTTCTCTTCCTACTAAACAGTGCGCAAATGAGACCACTGAATAGTTCAAAACTGCAATTGGTGCACATGTCCCCATACGGAAATTTTATAGCAAGCCCCACTCTCCCCAATGGTTTACTTTGACTTGCGCAACTGCCATTGCTCAAAGGCAGCATGCATACCGCAGATTTAACCGACATAAGTCCAGTTCAAACAGACAGAAGTACATAGAAGCTAGAAGTAACGTTAAGAAAGAAATAGCGACAGCTAAGAGAGAATTTACTGAAACCACTAAAAAATGCTGTTGGTCTCTGTCTCAAAACCACTCAAGATCGAAACTTTTTTTTTTTTTTTTTTTTACACAGGCATCACTACATTATCAAGGCCAAGAGGCCACTCAAGGATAAGGGTTAAAGAGTGTACAGTAGAAATTGGACAATATGATAATCATTAGTAATGAAAATTCGGTAAATTTGATAACTTATATGGATCGGCTCATCAAGAACTTATTTACGTTAGACTTGAACACAAACATATTGTAGTCAGCCGGAAAACAGGAAAACGGAAGACAATTCCACAGGCGTGCAGTTCTAAGAAAGAAGCTTTGTTCATGGAATCTACGGTTAGGTTTAGGCACAGATAAAGAGTGGGGGGAATTATTGATAGTGTTTTCAGCTAGACGAGTGTTTCTTGTGAAAGTTTGGGGTACCATAGATTGAAGCTCAGTCGAACACTTTCCATGAAAATAACGATACATCAGAGATAAACTCGCAACATCTCTTCTGTGAGATAGAGATTGCAGGGAAGAGAAAAGGACATCTCCTACGAGGCTACGAAGTCTATTTTGAACTCTATCAAGGCAGGACAAGTCCTTTCTAGCAGCTCCTGCTCAGATGTGGCAACAGTACTCCATCCTTGGACGTACCTGGGTCTTATATAGATAGAGAATTGCATCAGCAGTGAGATATCTACCGGATCGATAGAAAGATCCCACCATTTTTCCAGCTGGATTGATTCTTCGCTGCCATCTTTGTTACTTAACACTCAAGATCGAGACTGCATTGATTCTTTGCCGATTTGATTTACTGCCACCATCTTTGTTCAACATAATGTCTCAACACTTAAAATAAATATATATATATATATATATACTAGCAGGGGTGCCCGGCGTTGCTCGGGTGTTTGGAGGTGTATGCTGTGCAAAAAAAGCAAAAAAACAAAAAAAAAAATGGTTAATTTTTTAAAACTTTGACCCCTATTATGACCCCTTAAAATTTATTGTTTCGGGCTCAAATCACTTTATTAAGTTAGATCCAAGTTCAAGGAACCTATATCTAAAATTTCAAGTGTCTAGACCCAAAATTGTCGGAGGAGTTTGGTAGAGTTCTTAAAAGTCAAATCGTTGAAATTTGACCCCTTAACAGCCAAATTTCTGGCTGACACCCGTCACATCGATTTTCCCAAATCTCAGTACCCGGTATTTCAAATTTCGAGTCTATAGACTAAAAATTGACAGAGTTATTGCGTAGGGAAATGTACACAGACAGACAGACAGACATGTTCACTTTTATAGATATAATAGATATATATATACACAAATTTAGGTATTATAATTTTATTTGAAAAGGTTAATCTTCAAATATAGAAGAATGCAATTGAATAAATCTATTCCTTAACCCATGATTTTTCAATGCTAATATTTTTATTGGTTTGCACTTAATTTGCTAAAAGCAATAAACATAGAAATTTTAAGTTTTTAAAACATTTTCGATACGTAGAATAAGGGATATTGAGGCAGAAAAAAAATATTTTACTTTAAATGCAAAATGAATGTTAAATCTTGAAATGAAAATTCCTGATTACGTCTTGTAATCTTTCCAAGGTAAGAATCACATGCAAACATATTTCCTAATATTTAAAATTTCACCTTTAGCATCGAAAACTCATGAGTTAAGGAAATAGTTTTATTCAATTGTATTCTTTGTTTTCAAAACATTAAAAAAATTCGATATTTTAAAATCAACTTTCTCAAATCATAAAATTTAAATACCTAAATTTTCATTCATTGGCTCTATCTTGTATATTGAGCAATTTTATTTAGCTGGGATTGTCTTCTATATCTATATATAAAAGGCAAAATGTGTGTGATCATTTCGTGTATGTCTTCAAAAGGCTTTTCGAGCACACGCTCCTGGGTTCGTTATCGCTTACAACTGTTTATATGGGTCCTATATCATAATATGTAGGATTTGGGAACGCGGGTCGTCTCTAGATTTATTTACGTCGACTTTTATGAGATTCGCGCTATTCATGAGATTCGCGCGGTTCGTCCTGCATTTAAGTATAAATACAGTGAAAAACGTTGGGTTCTCGGCTTTTGCTCTGCTTTCCCCCCCCCCTTCCCACCATCATCTGGGGTGAAGTGAAAACTAAAAATAACGATCGCGCGATGACCTCATTTAGCATCGTCCTGTCAATCAAACCCCTTTTAGCTTTATAAGCTTTAACTTAACACGCTAATCAATTACTCTCACTCGTGGTCGAGACCGTTAAGTAGTTGGCATTGGTTTCCACCTTCGCGTCAAAGCTTCCGGGTTCAATCCCTCCTCCCGACTAAACGTATTTTTTTATTACTTCGCTTATTCTTTAGTTTACCCCTCCCCCATACACAGGTTTATTTATGCCATTTTTTTCCGTTTTGGTTTTGGGTTTTTTTTTTACATCGTCTTTTTTATAATATTTAAGCAGGATTATTAATTACCCCCCCCCTCCATACACACACCTACAAACACCCGGGCAACGCCGGGTACCCCCTCCCCCCTAGTATATATATATAAAAGTGAAAATGTATGTTCGCTTTTTGTGTATGTCCGAGAAAGGCTTTTTTCAGAGAAGCGGTCGGTCGCCTAACAACTTTTTAAAACTTTTTATATCACATATAAATCGTAATATCTCAGAGTTAACAATGGAGCTCGCCTGTCTATTTAATTTGCTCGGCTTCGGGAAGATAAATATTCAACAGTTTTCGCTCGCCGCATGTAGGTTAGGCTTTTCCTATAATGTTTCCCCCTACCCCCAACGTCTTGGGGGGGGAAGCATTCCTGTACTAAATGAAATGCTACCCCGCAGTCAAAAGTTGATCTCATTTAGTCATTAAAACGTGCACCTGCCAAATCCAAGTAATTAAATAAATTCAAACGTGTTTTCGTTAGCATCTCGCGGTGGCCCAATGGTTAAAACCGTTGCACTCTTTTTTTTTCACACTTTAATTTACAACTTTGCCTCAAGGCTTCGGGTTCGATCCTCATACTTACCTACCAAAACATTTTTTTTTATTTTAACCTTCCCCCCTGGAGTTTTGATTTACCCAAAACCACACACACCTCCAAACACCCGGGCAACGCCAGGTACCCCTCGCTAGTCTTATATAAAATAAATATAAATATTGCATCTAATAATATTTTGTAAGACTGATAATCACTGGATTTGCATGCCAGTGGATATATTGCATTTCATTATTCTAAAGTGTGTGTGTGTGTATATATGATGATTGCAACGTCTTGTCAGACGAGTGCCACTCCTTCAGACACATAAAGTCCATTAGCCCAAAAATGACTTCCATCGCCACAGGACCATTTTTATAGACAAATACCTGAGAGAGTATCTATACACAGATGATGTTACAGAGTCTTAGCTTTGTACGACAGCTAAGCCTCTCTCTCGGTTCAAAATGTTGAGATCCAGCAACAAGCAAGAGCAAGATAGTCTGCAGTTTAACTAACTTAATGCGGGTACTGGTCTCCCGTTTTATGGTTTTTTAAATCAGAGATTTGCTTCTTCTAGAAAGTTGCCTTCACCACGGCTTACGGGAGCCCCCTCCACCCCAACACACACAAACATACACACAAACACACACGGTGTTAGTTGGCCGTTGATCCCAAAAAAGGGTTCATTCGCCCTCCTCACTAAACAAGTCTGGTAGGGGAACCAGTTTAGTCGCCGATGACCCGACCATGAGGCAGGTAGTTCTGGGTTACATGGTACCAGCAGCATATGACAAGACCTAATATATATATATATATATATATAGATATAGATATATAGTGGAAATGGTAATTAATAAAAACTGAAGAAAGTGCTCAATACTGTTGTAGAGCAAATATGCATTTTATTTTTCATTACTGTATCTTTCTGTTAAGTTACATTATTGTTTCAGCTACCCGGCCGTTTTTTTTGGCCGTCTGTAGCTTCCTCAGACTTTTACAGAAAAAAAAAAGGAAGCTACAGACGGTCAAAAAAACGGCCGGGTAGCTGAAACAATAATGTAACTTAACAGAAAGAAACGGTAATAAAAAATAAAACGTATATATATATAATATATGAACTAATATGCCGAATGCGATGGCGAGCAAATTTCTTCCTTAAAAATGAAAACGTAAACAAAAAAGACACACACAAACATACACGGTGCTAGGTGGCCGTTGACCCTCAAAAAGGGTTCATTCGCCCTTGTGTATATGCATATATATATATATATATATATATATATATATAAAATATATTTTAGTCATCGACATACAGACCTGTTTCGTTGTTTCACAACTCATCAGTGCCGCTAGACTAACACCTATCCCAAGCCGAGGATCGAACCTAGAACCGTCTGACTACGGAAGCGGTGGCCGCAATTAATCTGTCCGAATGTCTATTTAAATAAACATCCGTCCGCCGCTTGTAAAGGGCTCAAACGTTTGTTTGTAAACAAACCGCGAGCTTTGCATTTTTTCAGCTAAATTAAGTGGCGAGTGAGATTATTTACGATAGTGCTCAACCCAAGAGGGGGGGGCTTTATAAAATATATTTTAGTCATCGACATACAGACCTGTTTCATTGTTTCACAACTCATCAGTGCCGCTAGACTAACACCTATCCCAAGATATATATATATATATATATATATATATATATATATATAAATTGACTTTTTATTGACTTTATATATTTTAACTTACTATCCTCTAACGCTGTTTTATATTTTATTTACTTTTTTATCTTTTAGTTTTCACTTTTAATCGAAAGCGCTCGTGACAGCAACAACTATGGAACCGTTATTTATATTTTCACTTTGCTACAAAAAAGATTTTATGGAAAATCGAAAAATTAAAAAAAAGAATCATAAATCAAAGTGCTGCCTAAATATACCAATATATATATATATATATATATATATTATATATATAGTATAAAATATATATGGCGACTAAGCTACACTGAATATTCTGCGTTTCATCCACTGTAGGATTCGTCAGGCTTATGCGCGAATTTTACTTGTTAGCCAATCAGCTTTCTAGTATCCACCGCGCCCCTGATTGGCTAACTAGAAATCCTCAACATATATAAAAACAAGAAGCAACCACAAAATTCGTGCATAAGCCTGACGAATCCTACAGTGGATGAAACGCAGAATATTCAGTGTAGCTTAGTCGCCATATATATTTTATAAATTACTAACTAGCTCTACCTACGTATTGAGCACTTTTGAAGTAAATACTTAAAGTTTATGCATAAATCTATACTTTCGTATATTAAATGTATGTGAGTAAATGAAGTAGTTATATATATATATATATATATATATATATACTAGCAAAAGTTTGGTAGTTAAATTTTAAATTCTGAAAAAACAACATATGGAGACATATATTCGATTTAAGAATTTATTGTTTGACCAAAGGAATATATAGAAGGGGTTATGTTGATTTCCTTAATCCATGGATTTTCAATGATGGCTCATATCATCAGGGGAAATGAAATGCGGTTAGCAAAATCTTCAGTTGGACGCTTATTTTGCTTTTCAGCACAATTATTGAAAATAGTTTTTTTAAGTGGTTATGGATGCCAAACATTCTTGGTAGAAAAGCTCAACCAGGGAAAAGGAGCTTCTAGATAAGCAAGATAAGACACTGATAGAATTCAGATGAAAAATCCTGATGGATATTACTTGAAGTAATACTTTCAAGGTGATCCTAGCCAAAAAAGTTTTCTCTCTCATCACTATCGTTATGCCTCACATGAGTCCCGTTATATATGTGGCCCAATATGAACTCCCCCGTCATCTTTAATATGTACCCCTATTTCTGGAAACCAATAATGCAACACTAACACAAGAAAAAAACTTCATAACAAAATTCACTCTCGCATTTAACAAATCCCAATAACAACACATATAAATAAGCAAAACACAAAATACACTTACGCTTATGCAAATGTGCACCCCCACACACGAATCAAGGCAATTACGATGAGGCACATGCACGCATTCATGGGCATACACACCCACATCCAATATTACTCCCTAAAATGACCAGAATACACTATTCTGCCTACATTCAATGAAAGAAAATCTATCTAGACTATGGCAGTTTTAATATAAATGTATATGTGTATGTGTGTATGTGCATGTATATGGGTGTGTATGTGAGTGTATGTGTATATATATGTATACTCCTATTTTTATATATTTATCATTTATTTTCCATTTTATTCATGCATCTATGTATATGTATGCATGTCTGTATGTATATGTGTATGTATGTTTATATTGGTGACCGACCTTGTACCTAACTAGACCCTCTATTTCTTCTCCCTCTTTCCCTCTTACACGCACAAACAAAAATGAAAAGATTTCAACCGATAAACACGCATATACATATGCAACATACAACCTTTGTCATACACGCACTGACACACATCAAAAATGAAAAAAACTGATAAAAATATTCACCAAATAGACTTAACAGCTCCCACACACCAAATGGACTTAACACTGACCGATTGAACTCTTGACTTGCCCACTGGAGACATCAAGTCTCACATTGGCATTTCTTTCAAAAGCACAAGCATGCTAGCAGAAATAAAATGTTTTCCAAAAGGAAATTCCATAAATTCTTAACCAAAAAACTTTTATATAAAAAATATCTGAAGGGAACTAAATAAGGTTTGAAATGCGTTATAAAAAAATTAAATTGTTGCTGGCTACACTCTTTACACTTTTTTCTGTCGTTGGCACCACACCATCATTACTTATATAATTTAAATTAAATTATGGGGTAATATTAAGGTTACTAAGATGTTCTTTATAATGCCTGCAGTTTATTGAAGTTTCTAATCTTTAATTGAGTAACTTATCTTTGTCTTTAAACCTCATGATAAATAATTTCTCAGTTTTTTTTAAATACATTTTCACCCCAAACAAGACACGTTGCCACTTTGATGTAGGGGGCTACTATAAGGGACATAAACTACAGGGGTACTATGTAGGAAGTAGCTATGTATGTATTTGACGTCATTTTTTACGCCTTCTGGGATTTCCCATTGGCCAACTAATGTACCTCCAATAATCCCAGCCCAAATCATTATCCCACCACCACCTTGTTGGCGCCTTAAACGCTGATGACGATGTCGTCCATCTAGGACCCATCCCTTGCATCAACCATCTGGGCCATCAAGAGTGGTACACACTTCATTCGTGAACAAAACTTTGGAAAAATCCGTTTTCATGTTGTCCTCTGGCAATTTCAATCGGTTTTGTATGTGACGTTGCTTTAATGGAGGCTTTGTCACAGACTTTGCCATTTCTTTCAGAAAGCAACATGGTGTATTTTTTGAGACATTCTTTAACCTGGCTTGGTCAAAAACTTCGACTTGCCTGTCCAGGATTCTTAACAACTTCACGTTTAATTTGGAGCAGAAAACGGCGTGAAACAACTGTAGATTTACCTTTATCAGCTCTGTTACGTACATTTGTAGGGTACTTGACAAAGTTCTTCACAGTTTGATGGTACCTTCCTATCATTTTCGATATTTCCAAGGTAGTTTTACATTTTGCTAGCTCTTTTCAGAACTACTCAAACAGAACTACTACGACACATTTTATTGACAAAACAAACTGCCTTATTAATAATATGACACACCTCAAATACCGTGGATTCAAAAATTATGATAGCAAGTTGTTTACATTGCACAGAACAGTACGATTATTTCACAGTATGCGCAGCTTATCATTATCGAAGCTTTTCACACTGAAACTGGTAAACAAATGTTATCTCGTAAATAATTTGACAATCATTTGTTCATATATATATATATATATATATATATATATATATATATATACATATATATATATATGTATAAAAATTTTTTTTAATTTTCTTTAACTTTATCGTTTTCTATATAATTCTTAATACTTTATAATTTAATAATCCTTTATTTTAATTCTTTATCTCTTCTTTGCATGGCCGGTTTTTTATCTGCATTTTCTGGTTTATTTTTTAAACTTACCTATCTAATATATCAATCTACCCACACTTTCATATCTTGTATGTATATTTACTTATATTTTACTATATACATTTACTTACTTTTTTTTCTTGCTTTTCCCTGAATTTGCAGATACCGGTCATCCTCTCCCTTCAAATAAATTTATTTTATTTTTTAATTCTATTTTTTATTCTTAATTTTTTAATTTTAATTTTTATTTTTTATTTATTTATTCTTTATTTATTATTTATTTTCTATTTATTTATTAATTAATTTATTTATTTTCCATTTAGTGTCTTCTAACAACTCTTGCTGACATTTTATTAAGTGATGACCTGTACATTTCAGTTGACCTATATTATTTTGCCCTGTTGTATAATAAGGGGACAGGCTGTGAAGAAATCGGAGAGGCAAGCCAAGAACGTGATGTGAGGGTCACGTTTCAAGCATGGCAACATGGAATGTTGGACACGAGCGTCACCTGAGCTAGTGACACAAAAAAAATCATAATACATACATATTTTCCTTTTGTTTCAAAAGTTCACCACACAACATATTTCAACAAACAACGATCAAATTTGTCCATTTTTCTTCTTCACTTCTGATGCGTAGTCCATATACCACCAGCGGTTACTGCACTGTAATTATTAAATTAGCATCAGTTGTTATGACACTCGATAGCTTCCCTGCGTGCTTCTGCCAAAGTTTTTTTCTTTTCAAAAAACTACTTTTCCCTTTCAACTTACTAATTGAAATGAGGAGCCGCTGCTATTTTCTCAAGTGTCACTCATTGTTCGACCCGCGGAGAAAAGGCTTTTTTTTAAAGCAGAAACACACAAAGGAAAAAATCGACTGTACTTACTGTTTGCTGAACTTCTGGTCTTTCTTTTGGTTTCTTGTCTTCGTTTTTCTGTTTGTTTTTTGTTCGTCTTTCGAAGCAGTCTGTTTGTTCCTTCGTTCTTTTTGTTGTGTTATTTCTTCCGTGGATTTTTGTTAGCCTTGCTCCAGGTTCGATCTTCCTATTCCTTGATGGAATAGCTGAGTCACGGCCCCAAAACGCTGTCTGTTGCGTTGTGTGCACTCAGTATATATAACTGCGTGAACAAATGGTCGCCGGACAAGTTTACCGACGAGTGTATATTTGGAATGACAACTAAAAGACTCGACTATTTACAAAAGAATTCGAGTTTATTTTAAACAATCTTTCTTTACACTTTTGTTGGTTGTCACTTACTCCACTAGCGAGGAGAGAGGTGTTGGGAGAGATAGGTGACGTGGCGGGGGTGTTGACAGATGACAGACTTGTTTCTCACCGCGTCGGCCGGCTACTCTTTTTGTAAAACCAAAACATCTTTGTTTATATTGGTATCGGTCACGTTTCTCTAGCCCCAGCTACGAATGTCAGCTGCATTCCGATCTGGTCATAAAATATTTGTTGATGTTATTATTTTTGATTAATTCAAAGCATAATTGTCCCAATAATCCACAACCGTTGTTTTCGATTGTAGGCCAATTTCCTTTTGTTTGTTTGGCCTTGAAACATCACCGCATTCCAATTATGTGTGTCACTAGCTCAGGTGACGCTCGTGTCCAACATTCCACGTTGCCATGCTTGAAACGTGACCCTCACATCACGTTCTTGGCTTGCCTCTCCGATTTCTTCACAGCCTGTCCCCTTATTATACAACAGCCCTATATATTTTTTTTCGCGCCTTTAACATTTCCTGTCTGGGTCATTTTGACATTTGTTTCCCTTTATTTTATATTTTATATTTAACTTTATCGTCTTTTTTTTCTCCCTGATCTTTCTTATTTATATTTATGTCTCGGAAGTAGAGTGAAAAGCATATCTTATTTTTCTTTTATTAATATTATTGGAATCTTTTCCTTTTTTCCTTGTACACATTTTTCTGAATTATTCCATGGATTTCTGCCTTTGGATTATTATGGACCATCTTCTTCCAATTACGGGATTTCCTTGGATTTTACTTGTACAAATGGAAATTCTTTTAACTTTCTTGAAGTTTTACATTTGGATTTTACCGTCACTGGATTTTTTATCTTCCACCAGACTATCCATTCATGTGTAATCACCTTTTTCTTCACCATATTCCCTCTGCTTCACTTTTTTTGTTTTCAAGTAAGATCTTTGACTTACTTGTTGTTCATCAAATACTTCTGCATGCAAAATCCGATCCCGCATTTTGCTAATTCCTACCCTCTGATGAGAAGGAAAGTATTTCTTCGAAACTCCGCGGATTAATGACTATCCACTTATCTAGTGTTTCCTTTTCAGATTAAATATGTTTTTAACTCATTTCAAATTGTTTTTAACATATTTTATTAACTGTTTGCTCATATATATATATATATATATATATATATATATATATATATATATATATATATATTTTGTTATTGTTGTTATTTTTCAAGCGATACATACGGTTAATATTGGCGCCGCCTCGGAGTTCATTTTTTTATTTACTTAGAAAGTCGCCCTTTTTAATTTGGACTTATATAACATTTTTATTTATTTTATTATTTTTAAAACAGTAATCTACGTACACGCGTGTTTTAAGGTTTTTACCTCTCATCAGCGTAGTTTAACTGCCTCTAGGGATCGAACCTCGGACCATGTTTACCACAGTCTGGTGCCTTAACCGTTAGGCACTAATCCCAAGATTGATTATACTGTTTATTTTTATCGCTTATAAATTTAGATTTTGTTATTGTTGTTATTTTTCAAGCGATAACTACGGTTAATATTGGCGCCGCCTCGGAGCTCATTTTTTTATTTACTTAGAAAGTCGCCCTTATACATATAAATATATATATACATGTATATAGAGATATATATACATATACATACATACATATATATACATATACATATAGATACGTTTGTTTGATTTAAAATTCGATAATATGCGTAAACACTTGCTTTCTTAAGTGGTCTTATGATTTTGACCAGGAGTGTATATATATATAATATACATATATATATATATATGTATATATATATATATATATATATATATGTATATATATATTTATTATTATTGTTACATATAGGTTTTCTTATTAAGAGTGAGTCTTAGAAAGAGAGTCTTGGAGAGTTTTAGTGAGAGTTTGTTGTTGTGTCTTGGAGAGAGAGATTGTTGTAAGAGAGAGATGTTGTAAGAGAGAGATGTTGTAAGGGAGATTGTTCGTGTTATGACGAGATTCATATTTATAAAAAAACGTTCATTACTTAGATGTGTAATAGAAGGAAGCTCTTTGACATTTTATAACACAGATATATAATACAATTTTCACTTTACCTTTTGGTAGAATTACAACACAAAGACGACGTTTATAAAAACACATGATGGGTTTATTTCTTCTCACGACTGGCCGTGGTTTTCTGAGTCAAGAATTCAAAGCTTCACATTCTAAGTTTCAAAAGTGACCGCCTCGCTTCTAGACGTTCGAATGTCCATGTCTGGACTGTCGTCTGTCGTCCTCAGACTCTCTCTCTCAGTTTCTCTCCGCTTAACTCTAAAGTTTCTAACTATATCTAGAACTTCCCATTTTCCATGACGTCATACACATGTTAAAACATGTGTCTTCTTTCACGTGTTCTGGACATGCGTGTCCAAAACTTTTTCCTTTGTTTACAAAAGGAATTTTAACCTATATTCTCAGTAACCTATTTTTCCAATATGTTAAAAACATGTTTATTAAATTATCTTGTATAGTTGCATTCCTCAATTGAATTTTTCATAACAGAATTGACAACGCACATTATTTTCTTGAAACTATTTTATCTCTAAGCTAAACAATGGTTTGTTTTACATTCCATTTTCTAATTCTCTCTCGTAATCTATTTCTAAACCTAATTTACGAGGTTCGAATTTCGTCTATTCTATTTCATTTTCATTTTAACTAAATCTCTCTATTTTTATACTTACATGAAAAGGGGACAACCCTTATCATGTAACATTATTACATTTTCACCCCAAACAAGGCACGTTGCCATTTTAATGTAGGGGGCTACTATCAGGGACATAAGCTACAGGGGTACTATGTGGGGAGTTAGCCAGCAAGATGTCTGTTCACGTTGCTCTTGAACTTCTGCATGTCAGTACAGTTGGGAAAGCAGGGACCCAGAAGGGAATTCCAAAGTGTAGCTGTTCTGGGGAAGAAACTACTAGAGTAAAAGGCTCTCTTACATCTAGGGATATCTACTGTGAAGGGGTGTGATTTTGCTGCTTGTTGGGTTTGTCGGGCGTATTTACGTCGAGGGGGCACAAGTGCTTGCAGTTCGTCAGAGCATTCACCGTTAAAGTACTTGTAGAAAAGGCAGAGGGATGCAACATTTCGTCGATTTGACAGAGGCTGAAGTTTAGCTGACAGTTCAGGGCCTATCATGTTGGCGACTCTCTTTTGAACCTTGTCTAGGAGTGAGAGACTAGTGGCAGATGCACCAGCCCAAATATGACAACAATACTCCATACATGGGCGAATGGTGGCCTTATAGAGGTATAGGATACTTTCGGGCGTCATTAGCTTTCTAGCACGGTAGAGAGAACCCACATTCTTTGCAACGGTCCTGGCAATGTTCTCAATGCAATTGTTCCAACTCCTGTTTCCTGTGAACATATATATATATATATATATGTATATATATATATATATATATATATATAAATATAATGTTGATTAACATATATACATATATATATATATATATATATATAATATAAAGCTGAACGTGTGTGTGTGTGTGTGTGTGTCTGGTCACGAATAGGCTCCTATATGGTTGACTATTTTAAAAAACTGATCGCATATGATGATAGAAGATGTATCGAGACACAGGAATGGGTATGTTTGATCTGGCAGAACGGTGGTTCATTAAAATTGTGGGGTCTGCATTCGTGCCTGGTCCACAAAGTATGGAAATAAAAAATTAAAAAATTAAAAAAAACGTTTACAAGTGTTTTTGATATAGATATACATAACAATACTTTGATAAGTATGTTTTAACTTAAATAGGGATGGTATAATAAAATTGTGGCGTCTGCTTTCGCGCCTGGCCTCCATAGAATGGAAATAGGCGCAAACTTTTATAAAGACTTTTCATATCTATCTGCGTAAGTATACTTTGATAATTATGTTTCAGTTTGAAGAAATATGGTATAATAAAATTATGGGGTGTTCGTTCGCGTCTGACCTCCATAGAATGGAAATATGTCACAAAGTTTAACAAGGTTTTTTTAATATAGATCCACAGAATATTGTGATAAGTGTTTCAGTGTGAACAGGTATGGTATAATAAATTATGGGGTTTATCTATTTTATTTTTACTTTCATCATAGTTTGTTTGGTTTTGATACCCCCAAATTCGAAGCTATCTCTTTACAACCCTTCCTTTTCATAACCTATCATACTTTCATAAATCAGAGTCCATTTTCTGTAGACTGTTTCAGAACCCAGTCAACGACGGGTACTTTAGGTAGTATATATATACGTTAATTCATTTAATTTTATCGTTTCCCCTTCCCTCTTCCCTGTACATTAATTTATTAAAATTTCATCATTAATTTTTATTTCTTCGCCATATTTTATTTTTTAAAAAAAGATCAAAAATGCTATGAGGATGGCGAAAGACGTCTAGGGTCCAAAAGAATTTTTTTTCATTCATATATATATATAGTCTGTCAAAGACTGAAGGAACCTATATATATATATATATATATATATATATATATATATATATATATATATATATATATATAGCCAGTAGAGTTTAGTTTCCTAGAAGTACATTCAATGAAACAACATCTGTCTACCAAAGAGTGCTCAATGAGTGAACAGATTAGGCATATTAAATTTATTTATACAAACATTGATGGCTACATATGTGCATACATGTTTCTGTAATCACCGGCGTTTTTCTTATTTCGTTTACAAAGTTTGAATGTAACATGGGTGGGGGTTATGAGCGGGGAGAGGACAAGTGAGGTCTTTGGAAATAATAAAATTCTTCTTTTTTTACTTCCCTCTTTTTTATATTCCTTTTTGAAGTTTATCTATTCCATCTTTTGGTTTTTACGGTATAAGGTACTTGAAAATTTAGTATTTTTTTCTTGCACACACATGTTACATGATAAGGGCTGTCCCCTTTTCATGTAAGTATAAAAATAGAGAGATTAGTTAAAATGAAAATGAAATAGCAATAGACGAAATTCAGGTTTAGAAATAGATTACGTGTGAGAATTGAATTTAAAAATGTAAAACAAACGATTGTTTAGAATATAGATAAAATATTTCAAGAAAAGAATGTGCACTGTCAAGTTTGTTATGAAATTTTAAATTGAAAGAATGCAGCTTATAAGATAATGTTTTTAACATATTGGAAAAATAGGTTACTGAGTATAGGTTAAAATTCCTTTTGTAGAAAAAGGAAAAGTGTTGGACACGCATGTCCAGAACACTTGAAAGAAGGCACATGTTTTAACATGTGTATGACGTCACGGAAAATAGAAAGTTCTAGGGATAGAGAAAAACTTCAGAGTAAAAAGAAGACAGTCAGAGTTAGACAGTCAGTGAGAAACTCAGAGAGGGGCAGAGAGTCTGAACGTCTAGAAGCGAGACGATCACTTTGAAACTAAAATGTGAAGCTTTGAATTCTTGATGATGGAAATTACGGCCGGTCGTGTGAAGAATAAACTCATCTGTATTTTGTAGAACGTCGTCTTGTGTTTGTGATTCCTACCAAAAGGTAAATTGATTTGTTATTATATGTCTGTGTTATAAAATGTCGTGACATAAACATCATCATGACTACACAATGTCTGAACAGTGAACACTGTCTCATCACTCCAAGAGCTTCTTCCCCTTCTTCTTCCATAAACACATCTATTAACCTAAGGAATGAACAATCTCTCATAACATGAACAATCTCTCTAAGTCTCTTACAACAACATCTCTCTTCTAAGACTGCGCTTGTAATAAGACTCTTTCTAAGCATCACGTGTAATAAGACTCTCTCTAAGATGCAACATCTGGTTATCTCTAAGACTCTCTTTTGATTGTGATTAGGGTTGGGGTTGGGGGTTAGGGTTGGAGCTAATTTAGTATTTTTGTCTTGTGGTCAATAATTAAAAACATTCCTCATGGCTATTGAGTGCTGACCGGTTTATTTCGATTCACACACACACACACACACACACACACACACACACACACACACTCATACACACACATACACACGCACACACTCTAGAAGCAAACATACGCATATACCTATACTCAGGAGTGGATATACACCGCTCACTGTATATTATTCACATTATGGAAAGACGTTGCGAGCCTGTCTTTGTTTTATCGTTACTTCCATGGCAGGTGCTCGTCTGAGCTTCAATCCCCCCCCACTGATCTTTCATGAAAAACACCCGTCTGGCTGAAATCACTGTCATTAATTTTCGCTACTCTTTATCTGTGCCAAAACCAAAACGTAGATTCCATGAACAAAGCTTCTTTCTTAGAACTGCACGCCCGTGGAACTCTGTTCCATCTGCCTGCTTCCCACCTGACTACAACTTGGATGTCTTCAATCCAACATAAACCAATTCCTGATAAACCGCCCCCTTTAGTAGACACTTTATCAAATCTCAACATTAACGTACACGCAATAACCCTTATCCCCGAGTGGCTTCTGGGCCTTGATAAGTGGTGACCACCTTGTAAAAAAAAAAAGTTTGAGTCTATCCGTCACACCTATCTTGCACACCTTTCTATAAACTTTAATTCCTTCTTATATATATATATATATATATATATTGGTGGGTGGATGGGGGTGCATAAGAGAGTGAGGGAGAAGAAAAGAAACAATGGTAGAGAGAGGGGCTGTTTCTCTCCTGTTACCTATTTGCAATTCAAGGTTCCATCAAGTAACTGTTTCACGAACATCCCCGAGAATTGAAAAATTGATGCAGCTGCTCGTTTCCGATTTCAATCCATCATGATATATATATATATATATATATATATATATATATATATGGGCTTGACCTTTACTCCTTATCTAAGATGGAACACGTACATCAAATCCGTTGCCAGGGCTGCTGGAAAAATGGTGGGATCCTTCTATCGATCCAGTAGATATCTCACTACTGATGTTCCTTTTCTCTTCACTGCAACCTCTTCCCCCAGCCTGTCTCTGCTTTATCGTTCTTTTCATTTCTTTGTCACTCCCTGGCCTGACTTTCATTAAAAACACTCGTTTTTTTTTTTAAATTGTTTTTTTTTATTACATTTTCATCCCAAACAAGGCACATTGCCACTTTGGTGTAGGGGCCTACAATGTGGGGCAACAGCTACTGGGGTACTATGTAGGGAGTTGGGTAGCAAGATGTTGGTTCACGTAACACTTGAATTTCTGCATGTCAGTACAATTGGGGAAGCAGTGACCTGGTATGGAATTCTGAAGTCTAGCAGTTCTGGGGAAGAAACTACTGGAGTAGAAAGCTCTTTTACATCTAGGGATTTCTACAATGTGGGGGTGGGATTTTGCAGCCTGTTGGGTTTGTCGAGAGTGTCTACGTCATGGAGGCACAAGTGCTTGCAGTTCGTCAGAGCATTCACCATTAAAGTACTTGTAGAACAGGCAGAGGTATGCAACGTTTCGTCGATGGGACAGAGGCTGAAGCTGAGATGACAGTTCAGGACCTACTAGATTGGCGACTCCCTTTTGAACCTTGTCTAGGAGCGAGAGACTAGTAGCAGATACACCACCCCAAATATGACAACAATACTCCATACATGGGCGAATGGTGGCCTTATAGAGGTACAGGATACTTTTGGGCGTTAGTAGTTTTCTAGCACGGTAGAGAGAGCCTACCTTCTTTGCAGAGGTCCTGGCAATGCTCTCAATGTAATTGTTCCAACTCATGTTTCCTGTGAACGTTAGGCCAAGGAGTTTAAAAGTACTTTCAGATACAGAGTCTTTGGCCATTGCTATTGGTGGTAGAAAAGGTTTCTTGTAATTATTGAATAAAACAAGTTTAGTCTTGGCAGCATTGAATGTGACCATCTATTTATGTCCCCCATTCCACTACAGATTGGAGGTCATCCTCTAGTGTTTCTGCCATTTCTTTCATCACTATTTCAAACTATAATTTTAATCGTTATTTTCAGTATTCCTCTATTTATGGAGTATTGCTATCACATCTGGGCTGGTGCATCTGCTACTAGTCTCTCGCTCCTAGACAAGGTTCAAAAGAGAGTCCCAAACATGATAGGCCCTGAACTGGCATCTAAGCTTCAGCCTCTGTCCCATCGACAAAATGTTGCATCCCTCTGCCTTTTCTACAAGTATTTTAGTGGTGAATGCTCTGACGAACTGCAATCACTTGTGCCCCCACGACGTGAGCACCCTCGACAAACCCGACAGGCTGCTAAATCCCACCCCCACACAGTAGAGATCCCTAGATGTAAAAGATCTTTTTACTCCAATAGTTTCTTCCCCAGAACCGCTAGACTCTGGAATTCCATTCCAGGTCCCTGCTTCCCCAACAGTACTGACATGCAGAAGTTCAAATGTAACATGAACCGACATCTTGCTGCCCAAATCCCTACATAGTACTCCAGTAGTTGTTGCCCCTGATAGTAGCCCCCTACACCAAAGTGGCAATTTGCCTTGTTTGGGGTGAAAATGTAATAAAAAAAAAATTTTTTTTTTAATTTTTTACACTTATTCATGAATCTTTATACTTTCAGATACCAGATTATAAACGGATTGCAATTGTTGAGTTGTTTAAAGCAGGAAACTCCAGGAAGGATATCTGTAAAAGCCTGAAAATGAACAGAATGCTGGTGTGGATAACTTTAAAACGTTTTGAGGAGACTGGAGACATTCAGAATAGGCTAGGGCAAGGTCGCCCTCGAACAGCTAGAACCCCTAAACTTGTTAAATCCATCAGAGAAAAGATCAGGAGGAATCCTAAGAGATCCATCCAGAATCTGGCTAAAGAGTCGAGAGTGTCGTATGGGACCATGTCAACTGTACACCGAAAGGACCTGAAGATATATCCATTCAAGCATGTCAAGAAACAACATCTTTCTGCTCAAGTTGTTGATAAACGACTCCAAAGATCCCAAATTCTTCTTTCCTGCATTCAGGATGACACGCTACCAAATCTCGTTTCAGTGATGAGAAGAAATTTTGTTGAACACCACTTTAACACCCAAAACGATCGGGTTTGGTTGAGGGATGGGGATGAAGGATCCCGAGTCGTGACAAGAAAACAATGTGCCGCCTCAGTGATGGTCTGGGCAGCGGTGACAGAGTCGGTAAAAGTCCCCTTCTTTTTGTTGACCAGGGGGTGAAATTGAACTAGATAAACTATCAAAATGACATCCTCGTTGGCGTATTGTTGCCCTGGGCACAGAAGTCACTTCAAACAACGTCCCTGGTCTTTTCAGCACGACTCCGCACCATCACATGGGGCTAAAAAGACTCAGAAGTGGCTTTCCGAGAATGACCCGCACTTCATTCCCAAAGAGGAATGGCCCCCATTTCCCCCCGATCTGAATCCCCTTGATTTGGGATCTGGTCATACATTGAAAGCAAGGTCTCAGCCACGCACCATGAAAGTTTGGAGGTCAAACTGCAGAAGGAGTTGGCCAAAGTCCCCAGAAAGTAATTCGTCTTAAACTGGTTATTGACATAGATGGTGGGCATATCGAATAATATAACTTTCTATTGATTTTTCTACAATAATACATTTGCAAAAATTCTAAATCTGGTTAAATTCCTATATATAACCACTTTAAGTTATAACGATAAATACTGATTGCCCTGTATACCCATCTCAGAGGCAATTTTATCAGGGAGGTCATTTATGAATATTAGGAATAATAGAGGTCCAAGGATAGACCCCTGAGGCACTTCTGCATTTATATCATATTGTTTAGATGTACGACCATCAAGGACAACCTGGATTTTTCTCTTACTTAAGAAGGATTTAATTATGTTAAGTATTTTTCCAGTGATACCGTATGATCTAATTTTCCTGAGGAGACCCTCATGCCATACCCTGTCAAAAGCCTTCGATATATTTAGAGCTACCGCTCTACCCTCCCCCGCTTTGTCCAGTGAATGGTATATATGTTCAGAGATTACAGTTAGGATATCCGCTGTGGAACGGGCTTACCTAAATCCATATTTTTGGTCAGTCAGCAGCTTAGCATCTGTAAGGTGATGAACTAGAGCTTGGTTAATTATGGTCTCAAATATTTTGGCGAAAAGTGGGAGGAGGCTGATGGGGCAATAATTTAATGGGTCAGTTCTTTCGCCCGATTTCTTGAAAACTCGTACCACAGAAGCAGTTTTCCAGCAGGCAGGAAAGCAAGATTCATTAAGGCATTTGTTGTAAAGTTTGGAGAGGATTGGAGCTACTTCGGCTGAGCACTTTTTTAAATAGCACAGCCAGGATGAGATCAGGTCCACATGCTTTTGAAGTGTCAAGGGTTTTTATGATAGCATGCAACTGAGCAGGGGTGATTTCCAGATTGTCTAGCCTGGCGTTTGTCTACAAAGGAAAGTCAGGGAGGGTGTGATTAGAAGGGTCCAGTGTGGAGTTTGAGGCAAACCGACTGGCAAGCATGTTAGCCTTCTCGGTTGCTGATTGTTGGATAGTGGGGGAATTGTTGATTACCCATTATTTACTACACTGTTGTAGATTTTCCTGAAGTCACGGGTTCCTAATTTTTGTGCTTTGGGCGTTTTTTGGTGGTTTAAGTAAATTCTCTCTTAACTGTCGGTATTTCTTTCTTACAGTTACTTCTGGCTTCTATATACTTCTGTCTGTTTAAACTGAACTTATGTCGGTTAAATCTGCGGTACGCATGCTGCCTTTGAGCAATGGCAGTTGCACAAGTAGAAGTAAACCACTGGGGAGAGTGTGGCTCGCTATAAAATTTCCGTTTAGTTGAAACCACTATCAATAATTTCCCCCACTCTTTATCTGTACCTAAACCTAAACATAGATTCCATGAACAAAGTTTCTTTCTTTAAACTACACGCCTGTGGAAGTGTCTTCCGTTTTCCTACTTTCCAACTGACTGCAATATGGTTGTTTTCAAAAGTTATCTAATATATCAAATTTCCAATACTATCGATGACTGATATGACCCACCCCTTGACCACTGTACGCTCAGTAACCCTTATCCTCGATAAGTGGCGACTCCTTTGTAAAAAAAAAGAGAAAAATATGTATATATGAAATTGTAAAGTAAAAATATTAAAAGATATCATTTCCATAATTTTAATTTATTTTCAAAGAAATGTTTATTCGTAGAATTTTATACAAATCTCCAAGCTTTCATTTACAAATCACAGTAGCAATGGAAATCGTGACATCAAAGACCGGAAATCCAGATACCAAAAAAAAAAAAAAAACCGGAAGTAGAAATATTCATCTTCCAAGCCTTACACTTGGTTTAATCTTTGGTAGTTTGCTGCGCCATCGCCTCCAATAATTAAATATACTGTCCGCCATTTTAATTGCCACGCGATTTTCCGTATCACACACACACTATATATATATATATATATATATATATATATATATATATATATATGTACGCATATGAGTTTTTTGAAGTCGTCTTTTTCCTCCATCAAATAGTATTTTTTATTTGCTGTCATTTTTTTGCTGTTTTGTTTGGATGGAGGATGAACAAGTCTTTGTCTGATGAAGAACACAGGGAAGTCACTTGGCCATGTAAGTATGTTTGTATATGTGTTTCATAAGTGAGAGTCAGTGATGATGCTGCTGTCGGGTTTCTAGGTCGATTCCCTCCACGGAGCAGTGGGACACACCTTCCACAAACAAAGCCCCGAACCTGCCGTAAAAAAAAAAAATAAAATAAAGGATTTATTTTTTGCAGTCAATTAACTTAATATATATATATATATATATATATATATATATATATATATATAAAAACAAAAAACAGTGTAAGACATTTTATTTCACCGATTTGTTGCTACATTGGCAAAAAATTAACACAACAATTACAACAAAGTATACCTTTAAAATTCAACACAATTTTTTTTTTCATTGCAAAAAGGAAATGCCTCATTTGCCTCTGAAATGCAGCAGGTAAAATATAATATGGACTGGTTTAGGATTTTACACCAGGTTGACTCTTTGAATCACCTGAGGATTCTGGAGTCAGTCTCTATCCTCTCACTCAGTCCCTCTCTCTGTCGACAGAAGGATTTCGTAAAATCTTTGGACTTATTTGGGGATATATTTTAAATTTTAAGTTCCCAACATATCCCATTTTGTACATATATTTTATACAATTGTATATATTCTACAACGTATAATTTACTCGTAATCCCATTTGCCTTTCATTTAATTTTATATATATATATATATATATATATATATATATATATATATATATATATATATATTTTCATTTCATCCATTCATTATAATTTTATAAGTAATTTTATTTTATACCAAGCCCCACTCTCCCCAATGGTTTACTTCAACTTGCGCAACTGCCATTACTCAAAGGCAGCATGCATACCGCATACATAAGTCCAGTTCAAACAGACAGAAGTATATAGAACCTTGAAGTAACGTTAAGAAAGAAATAGCGACAGCTTAGAGAGAATTTACTGAAACCACTATAAAACACAACGAAGCATAAAAATTAGGAACTCGTGACTTCTGGAAAATCTACAACAGATAATGGGCAATCAACAATTCCCCCACTAACCAACAATCACGAGGTTGTTTGCTCAGCAACCGAGAAAGCTAACATGCTTGCCAGTCGGTTTGCCTCAAACGCCACACTGGACCCTCTCAACCACCCCCTACCTGACTTTCCTTTGCGGACAGACGCCACGCTAAACGATCTAAAAATCACCCCTGCTCAGGTGCATACTAGCATAAAAACCTTTGACACTTCAAAAGCATGTGGACCCGATCTCATCCCGGCTGTGCTATTAAAAAAGTGCTCAACTGAAGTAGCTCCAGTTCTCTCCAAACTCTACAACAAATGCCTTAATGAAACTTGCTTTCTGAGCTGTTGGAAAACTTCTGTGGTACCAGTATTCAAGAATTCTGGTGAAAGAACTGACCCATTAAATTATTGTCCCATTAGCCTCCTCCCACTTTTTGCCAAAATATTTGAGACCTTAATTAACCATGCTCTAGTCCAGCACCTTACAGATGCTGAACTTCTGACTGACCAACAATATGGATTTAGACAAGCCTGTTCTACAGCTGACATCCTAACTGTAATCTCTGAACATATATACCACTCACCTGACAAAGCGGGGGAGGGCAGAGTGGTAGCTCTAGATATATCGAAGGCTTTTGACAGGGTATGGCATGAGGATCTCCTCAGGAAGATTAGATCATATGGTACCACTGGTAGAATACTTAACATAATTAAATCCTTCTTAGATAAGAGAAAATTCCAGGTTGTCATCGACGGTTGTACATCTAAACAATATTATATAAATATGGGAGTGCCCCAAGGGTCTATCCTTGGACCTCTGTTGTTCCTAATATTCATAAATGACCTCTCCCACAAAATTGCCTCTGAGATGAGTATATATGCTGATGACACCACTCTATAACAAGCACGACAGGAAAACAAACAAACACATATCTAAAGAAATGGCAGAAACACTAGAGGATGACCTCCAATCTGTAGTGGCATGGGGACAAAAATGGATGATCACGTTCAATGCCGCCAAGACTAAACTACTTTCCTTCAATAATTACAAGAAACCTTCTCTACCACCAATAGCAATGGCCAACGACTCTTTATCTGAGAGTACATTTTTTAAACTCCTTGGCCTAACGTTCACAGGAAACATGAGTTGGAACAATTACATTGAGAGCATTGCCAGGGCCGCTGCAAAGAAGATAGGCTCTCTGTACCGTGCTAGAAAACTACTAACGCCCGAAAGTATCCTGTAAGTCTATAAGGCCACCATTCGCTCATGTATGGAGTATTGTTGTCATATTTGGGCTGGTGCATCTGCTACTAGTCTCTCACTCCTAGACAAGCTTCAGCCTCTGTCCCATCGACGAAATGTTGCATCCCTCTGCCTGTTCTACAAGTATTTTAATGGAGAATGCTCTGACGAACTGCAAGCACTTGTTCCCCCACGAGGTAAACACCCTCGACAAACCCAACAGGCAGCTAAATCTCACCCCCACACAGTAGAGATCCCTAGATGTAAAAGATATTTCTACTCCAGTAGTTTCTTTCCCAGAACCGCTAGACTTTGGAATTCCATTCCAGGTCCCTGCTTCCCCAACTGTACTGACGTTCAGAAGTTCAAGTGTAACGTAAACAGACATCTTGCTGCCCAAATCCCCACATAGTTCCTCAGTAGATATTACCCCTGATAGTAGCCCCCTACACCTGAGTGGCAATGTGCCTGTGTGGGGTGAAAATGTAAAAAAAAAAAAAAAAAGAAGTAAGTCTTCGCTCTTGCGTGACATTTGCTTTACACTTGATAGAAATTCAACGATTGACTCCTGATGAGTTTGTTGATGAAAGGAACCCCTAGAGTCTTCCCGACCTTATTTAAAGCGCTTTATAAGTTTTGTACCGTAAAACACTTATTTAATATATTGTTCTTAGTTTAGTTTTCAGCATCTTTAGCATTTGTTTTTAGTTCAGGTTTTAGCATTTTTTAGCTTCTTTTCCAGAACTGCCCGCCTGTGGAACATTGTTCCGTTGTCCTACTTCCCAGTTGAATACAACACGGTAGCCTTCAAATCCAATGTAAACAAGTTCTTGTTGTGCCATTCCCATACGTATTCAAATTCTACCCAATTTACACAATTAACGATTACTACACTACGACCTTACATTCATTAACCCTTTTCCTCGGGTGGCTTTCGGGCCTTAATAAGAGATGACTCCCAAGTAAAAAGAAAAGATGAGATGGCTATTGACCTTAATATTGAAAAGAACACAGGTAGAAGGACACTATCAACTACAAGAAAACGAGTTTAGTGAAACGCACCAAAACATGGCGCCGTCCGTGTAATGCTGTTATTCTAATATGTATATACACTGTGGAATATATAATAGTAGTATCTAGTAACCGTAAAAGTAGGATTTCCCAAACTCTAGGACGCCATGGAGCCCCTGAGCAGATCAAAGATTTTTCATGGCGCACTAACAAGATAATTTCTAAAAGAAATATGAAAAACATTAATTTCAAATTTTAACTTATTTCATTTGGTGTTCATTAGTTCATTAGTTCATTAGTTGTTCCTGTTCATGACTTCACCATATTTTGGGGCAAAGATTTTTCACGAAGCATTAACAAGATAATTTCTAAAATAATGTATGATATTTATCTCACCTGTTTTTGCCGACAGTGGCAAAAAAAAAATAACATGACAATTGCAACAAAGCGTACCTCTAAAATTCGACACAACAAATTTTATTCTTTCTTCGTTGCAAAAAAAGGAAATGCCTAATTTGCCTCTGAAATAGAACTGGTAACAACCTTTAGCAGGAATCGTATACGGGTTCAGCACCGTTTGATGAAAAGGATTAAAAAAAAAAAAAAAAAAAAAGCTGCCGCGGCTTTTCTTTTCTTTTTTTTTTTACTGAACAAATCTTAAAATATTTATAACAGCATTCCCTTATCTTTAAAAACAGCTTCATCCTTGTTTTATTAAAGAGTTTGTTTGCTAAAATCACAATTACCTCTACAACTATTGTTGTATTTTTCTTCATTTTTTTTTGTAATTACATTTTCACCTCAAACAAGGCACATTGCCACTTTGGTGTAGGGGGCTACTATCAGGGGCACCAACTACTGGGCCACTATGTAGGGATTTGGGCAGCAAGATGTCGGTTCACGTTACACTTGAACTTCTGCATGTCAGTACAGTTAGGGAAGCAGGGACCTGGAATTGAATTCCAGAGTCTAGATACAATAAAATAAAAATAAAAACTGCACAAATTGCCGTAAAAAAGGACATTTTGCTCAAAAAAACATACAATGTCGGACATTCATACAATTCAGACCACGAAAATATAGACATTCTCTCTACCGTGCTAGAAAACTACTTACACCTGAAAGTATCCTGTACCTCTATAAGGCCACCATTTGCCCATGTATGGAGTATTGCTGTCACATCTGGGCTGGTGCATCGGCAACTAGTCTCTTGCTCCTTGACAAGGTTCAAAAGAGAGTTGCAAAGCTGAACTAGCATCTAAGCTTCAGCCTCTGTCCCATCGACGAAACGTTGCATCCCTCTGCCTGTTCTACAAGTATTATAATGTTATAATGTTGAATGCTCTGATGAACTACAAGCACTTGTGCCCCCACGACGTGAACACCCTCGACAGACCCGACAGGCTGCAAAATCCAACCCCCACACTGTAGAGATCCCTAGATGTAAAAGATCTTTCTACTCCAGTAGTTTCTTCCCCAGAACCACTAGACTTTGGAATTCCATTCCAGGTCCCTGCTTCCCCAACTGTACTGACGTGCAGAATTTCAAGTACAACGTGAACCGACATCTTGCTGCCCAAATCCCTACATAGTACCCCAGTAGTTGTTGCCCTGATAGTAGCCCCCTACAACAAAGTGGCAATGTGCCTTGTTTGTGGTGAAAATGTAATAAAAAAAAAAATGACTTTGTATAAAAAAGCGCCGGTGATACGAGGAAGCTAATCTTTTGATGCAAGGGCAATAACTTCCCCTTTTTTTGTCTTCAAGGGAAATAACTCTTATTTTTCGGTTGCACTAAACTAGGCACCGCCAAAACTCGGGGGGGGGGGCAGGTAAGTACTTTTTGACGGACCGTCTTTTTAAAAATCTACCAAAAATCAGGTAATTATCCAATCAATACGAAATTTTCAGCGATTATTAAGAGAAGAATGAACTTTATAACAGTGTACTTATTTTTCACAAACCATATTTATATATATATATATTTTTTTTGCTTACAACCCCCCTTGTTTTGAAGTGGGAACAAATATGCTTAAAATAATCATCTGAAACTGAACACAACATATTGTGTTGTTGTAAGGGACAGAAATATAGATTAAAAAAAAACTTGTTTGCATACCTTATTTTGACGTCTGAATATCAGAACTTCGATTGTGTTTAATTATCCCGCTTTTGAGTTTTGAAGTGTGAAATTCGGTGAATGTTAAGTAAAATAATTAATTTAAGTTAAGCAAAACAAAACAAATTTTTTTTTAATATTTATACGAAAAAAGCCATTTTAAAATCTTTGATAAATAAATTAACAATTTTTTTTAGCGAGCCGAATAATGCATGACCATTATTAAACAGGGCATGCTTTAAAGAATCGATACAAAAAAAATTCGATAAATATTGTGCCCTTTGTGTTAAAAATAGCATCATTTTTTCGATCCCGTTTGAAAACGTTTGCCGCCTGTCGACTACGGTGGACCAAACGCGCTGAAATAATTTTTTTTATTCTGCTTTAAATTGCCCCTCTCCCATTTTGGGGAGCCTGGCCCCCACACACATACACATTAAAAACCAAACTCATACAAATGGTCACCCATCTGGTACTGGCCAGCATCAGCGTTAATAATACATTGAAATTTTCGTTACTGAAAAATAAGTTTTTTTGGCCTGTATGGTCTTCCATAGTTTGCTTTTTATCGAATACAAACGTAAACAGTGTCGATCTAGACTCTAGATCGACGCGAAGTAACTGGTTGCCTATATGAATAAGTGGAATTATTTGAAATCCAGGTACTTATATTATATTTTTGCATATTCTCATAGAAAATCATCCTAAATCTTAGTTAGACTAAAAATAAATAAATGAATTATTTCAAAAACCTTTTAAAAAAAATATTTATGTACGTTTTCTGTGCAAGACAAAAAATGTCAATTGTTAACTCTTGGGGAAAATTTAACATTTAAAATTTAATTAAAAATCGGAGAAAAAGTTTTACATTATTCTGTTTTCTATATGATAAAATTCGGGGTTTTATCTTTCTGGGAAAAAAAAAGTTACTCAGAAATAATGGATTTTAATAAATGTAATTTCGTTTTTAAAAACAACAACAACTTCATTTTTCGGCCATTTTTTGTGGATGATATGGTTGCATGTGTTACTTGATGAAAATTTAGGGATGTAATTTTGTACAAAAAAACAAAAGAAAATATTTTTTTTATACTAGCCTCGGTGCCCGGCGTTGCCCGGGTGTTTGGAGCAACAAAAAAAAAAGAAAAAAAATCTAGTGGTAGTAAGCTGGTAGGCTTGAACCCGTGACGTAAAGGCAAAAAATAAGGTGAAAGAAAAGCTGATATCTTACCGATACGCTAAGACACGACAGAATTTAAAAAGGGTTCAAATTTAACGATTAAAAAGTTGACTTGCAGAAATGAATGTACGCAAGCGCAGAAATAAACGTCTGGCTTGAGGCCAGTCAAGCTTCTCGCCGTATTTGTTTCCCCACGATGTTGGGGAAAACCAGCCCCCCCCCCAAAGAGGCCGCTCTCAAGTGTATAGCATTTTTATTTATTTTGAACAATATACAATACTTTTTGCGTTATTTAAAACAATATAATCACATATTTAATAATTAATTATTATTAATTTAATTGCAATTTTTTATTTAATTAAAAAAAGGTACTTTTGTAGCACGTGCCTCAGCGTATTATAAACACCTCAACCTTATGTTAAGAACCTCCTTCGAAATAAACACCCCTTCCCAACCTCGAAAGCCGTTCTTAACACGGGGAGGTTGGAAGGGTATCCTGAAAGCCGTTCTTAACATGAAGTGGTTGGCGGTCGGTAGTAAAAAATACCCAAAATATTTTAATTTATTAAATAAATGACATTATTATTATCTATATATTAATACGATAGCGTGCGGGTTCTTTTGTGTGCCATGCTTTCCAGGTTTTTTTGATTGGTTGAAATTTAATTCTGGAATAGACATTTATTTTCAGAATACACATTTACGAACGCTCTAGGTTCTATTCGATTAGCATGTTCTCACCGGTATATTTGTTTTAAATTCTATAAAATTTAGGGTTTTATCTTTCAAAAGTTGTTAAGAAATAATTGATTTTAAGTTATTCCGTAATACAAAACTATAACACAAACCTCTCGGCTGGCGGGGACAAAAAATTGAGCAGTTATTTGTTTGTTTTTTTCATTGTTTATTTTTTTTTTACATTTGTTTATTGAGAGAAAGCAAAACGAAACCTATATCTAAAATTTCAAGTGTTTAACGCCAAAATTGGCGGAAGAGTTTGGTAGAGTTCTCAAAGGTCAAATTGTTGAACTTTGACCCTTTAACAGCCAAATTTCTGGCCTAAAACGGATTACAAAGATTTTCCCAAATCTCAGTACGCTGTATATCAAATTTCGAGTCTGTAGACCAGACCGTTGGAAAATGCACACAGACACACACACAGACAGGTTCACTTATATATATATATATATATATATATATATATATATATATATATATATATATATATATATGTATGTATTATATTAAATTAATTATATATATATGAAATTAATTAGATATATATATATGAAATTAATTATATATATATATATATGAAATTAATTATATATATATATGAAATTAATTATATATATATGAAATTATATATATATATATATGAAATTGATTATATATATATATATTAAATTAATTATATATATATATATATATGAAATTAATTATATATATATATTAAATTAATTATATATATATGAAATTAATTATATATATATGAAATTAATTATATATATATGAAATTATATATATATATTAAACTATATATATATATTAAATTAATTATACATATATATATGAAATTAATTATACATATATATATTAAATTAATTATACATATATATTAAATTAATTATATATATATATTAAATTGATTATCTATTTTAAATTCATTTTCATAATCTGCTTTTGTAAATGAGTTATCTCCCTTATATAATCCTCCTTTAAAACAAAAGCGCTAATGTTAGATATTATTTACCTCTGTTTGGCCTGCTTGGTAACTCCAACCCTCTCTTGACGTGGGACATCCCGAGCCGAAGATTCCTTTTGAGTTCGCGGAGGGCGGCCAGATTGATTGGATAATTCGAGCGTGTCTCTCGGTCCATCATTCGATATAAACACTTCTGAAATTAAAACAAAAACGAGGTGAGCAGATATGGCACAAGGCTGGGTTTTAAGAGCGCTAAAAATGCAATAACAAGAGAGTAACAGCATGACTTCAGAGAAAATGACGTCACTTTCTCGAATATGTTGGAGAGAAAAAGAAAAATGAGTCTGTCGTTTTATATAGGGTCTGGGTTTCGAAGCCATTATTTAAATAGAGGAATGATTGACGGAAGTGGAGCTAAAATATAACCTTTACTTAATAGAAGTTGCTAAAATCACGTAACAATTGTAGAAAGAGAGAGAATTCGGTTTCCTCTGTATATCCCTCGCTCTAATATTGTGAAGGGGCATACATGTCAAACATGCAGCCGGCGAACTGCATGCGGCCCATTACATGCGTATTTACGGACCGCATTTTTTTTTTTAAATTGTCACTATCTTTATTTGGAAAGCAGTTACACACAGTTGAGTTATAACAAAATAACTCAAAAGGGATTTAAAATCATTCATGTCAAAACTTTTCACATCAACATTCCCAACATCCTGGAAAACCCCATGAGCAGTTCACAGGGAACATGAATTGGAACAGATACATTGAGCGTATTGCCAAGGCTGCTGCAAAGAAGGTAGGTTCTCTCTACCATGCTAGAAAGCTACTTACGCCTTAAAGTATCCTATACCTCTATACAGCCACTATTCACCCATGAAATGTTGCATCCCTCCGCATGTTCTACAAGTATTTTAATGTTGAATGCTTTGACGATGTACAAGCACTTGTGCCCCCTCGACGTAAATATCCCTGACAAACCCGACAAGCAGCTAAATCCCACCCCTTCACAGTAGAGATCCCTAGGTGTAAGAAAACCTTCTACTCCAATAGTTTCTCCCCAGAACTGCAAGACTTTGGAACTCCCTTTTGGGATTCGTCTTTCCCAACTGTACTGACATGCAGAAGTTCAAGTGCAATAGCTCTTGACATATCAAAGGCTTTTGCTGCTCATCTCCCTTCATAATATCCCTGCAACTTATGTCCCCGATAGTAGCCCTATTTCAAAGTGGCACTGTGTCTTGTTTGGGATGAAAATGGAAGTAAAAAAAAACATTCTGGATCTCTCTCTTTCTCTCTCTCTCTCTCTCTCTCTCTCTCTCTCTCTCTCTCTCTCTCTCTCTCTCTCAGTACAGACCAGTCTCCTGTGCATAATGAGTAAGTTGCTGGACTCTGTGATAAACAGAGAAACAAAAATAACCTGCCTACTCACGCATGACATACAATATGGTTTCTGTTCTGCTAGTAATATTGCACAGGATTAGTGAATCTCTCGACAGGTGCTTAATTTCCAGAGCAATAGCTCTTGACATATCAAAGGCTTTTGATAGAGTATGGCATAACGGTCTACTTCACAAGATCGCCAACTATGCAATAGCTGAAAATGTCCTCTCAATTTTTTTTTTTTTTTACACAGTGATCACCACTTATCAAGGTCCGGAAGCCACTCAGGGATAAGGGTTATTGCAAGTACATTACGTTAGTGTGGAGATTTGATGAAGTGTCTACTTAAGGGGGCGGTTCATTATCAAATCCTTTCTCTGTGATACACTTATAAGTGTAGTCGTTGATGGGCAGAAATAAGAAATTCATAGTATTAACCCTGGCGTCCCTCAAGGTTCCATCCTGGGCGCAACCTTTGGTACTCGTGCATAATTTGACCCGAATTCTCGTGAATTCCTGTCAAACATGGATCGGGTGAGACCGATAATCATCGGTGTCAGCCAAGCGTTGTTCAAATGTTGAACGCTAACTCGACTTTTTATTTTATTTAATTTTTTTTTTCTGTTATGTTTTTAGTAATTTTTAAAGTGATATTAAGGGGGCGGGGGTGACTTTTTATTTTCTTATTAGTTACTTATTTATTATTTATTTTTTATTGAATTTTTGGGAATTTGATTAGCCAAAGAGAAAGGGCTATCTAAATGGAAGCAGACGACATTCGAATTGGAAGAAAGCGACTAACCCAACAAAAAAAATAGAAAAGCTGAAAAACAAATATATTTTCAAACTCGCCAAACAGAAAAATGACAGGCAAGAAAATAAATCTATACAAAAAACGAAATGAAAACATCGATGCAGATTTTTTTTTTACACAGTGATCACCACTTATCAAGGCCCGGAAGCCACTCAGGGATAAGGGTTATTGCAAGTACATTACGTTAGTGTGGAGATTTGATGAAGTGTTTACTTAAGGGGGCGGTCCATCAGGAATTTGCTTGTGTTGGACTTGAAGGCATCCAAGTTGTAGTCCGGTGGGAAGCAGGCAGATGAAACAGAGTTCCACAGGCGTGCAGTTCTAAGAAAGAAGCTTTGTTCATGGCATCCACGTTTTGATTTAGGCACAGATAAAGAGTAGGGGAAATTTTTCACAGTGGATTCAGCTAGACGGGTGTTTTTCGTGAAAGATTGGCGAGGGGGAACCAGAGATTGGAGTTCAGATGAGCACCTGCCATGGAAATAATGATAAAACAAGGATAGGCTCGCAACGTCTCTTCTGTGGGAGAGAGGTTGCAGGTTAGAGAAAAGGGCATCCCCCACCAAGCCATGAAGTCTATTTTGTACTCTGTCAAGGCAGGATAGGCTGTTTTTAGCAGCTCCCACCCAGATGTGGCAGCAGTACTCCATCTTTGGACGTGCTTGGCTTTTATATAGATAGAGAATTGCATCATTAGTGAGATATCTTCTGGAGCGGTAGAAGGATCCCACCATTTTCCTAGCGGCTCTCATTTCGGGAAAGTTTCATGTCTTGACAAGTTTTTGAGACTGACCTTCATTTCTAATCTGAAATGGAACACATACATCAAATCTGTTGCCAAGGTCGCTGGAAAAATAGTTGGATCACTCCACCGCTCCAGTGCCACCGCTCATAACATAAGGAATTACATTGCTAAATATTCAGAAAACGCGTTACTGTCTTGTTAACTCAATTTTTCTTTCCAAGAATAAGTTTCTTTTTTTTCTTTTTTTAAAATGTCGTAATATGGGAAACACCCGATGCATGATGCAGTAGCGCGTGTAAGTGTGATGCAAGGGTTGCGCAATCTTCAACCACACCTTTCGTTAATCGGCACTGTTTGAGTCCAGTGGCAAGGAGAAGACCAGGACGACTGGAAACAATGCAGAGATAAGCGGAGAGCACATACACCACCGGGAAGTCCCAAATGGTCACCCATTTAATGCTGACCAGGTTCAACGTTGCTTAACTTCAGTGATCCAGTGTGTCAACGTGATTATGCCCTGATGGTAACCGCGTCGTAATTTAAATTAGCATCGGTAGATTACACCATATTACTTCCATGCTCGAGTTCCTATTTACAATGCCTCCCTACGGGACAGAGTTAGACACCAGGGTCGTTTTTTTAACGTAGAGTAAAGGAACAAAAATTAAAAATTGTCTCAGTCGTGAAAGATTTCTCCTCTACTGACAGAGAACAAGAAATGGAAGTACATCATCTGAAGAACAGATACTACACTGTGATCTTGGCCCCAAATCAATAAAAGCCAGGTACTCCCAAAAAATTAAATTCTGTTGTCATATTTGAACAGAAGTTGCTCGGTATGACCTATCCTGCGTTGATAAAGTTGAAACCTAGTATGACCTATCCTGCGTTGATAAAGTTGAAACCTAGTATGACCTATCCTGCGTTGATAAAGTTGAAACCTAGTATGACCTATCCTGCGTTGATAAAGTTGAAACCTAGTATGACCTATCCTGCATTGATAAAGTTGAAACCTAGTATGACCTATGCTGCCTTGATAAAGTTGAAACCTAGTATGACCTATCCTGCGTTGATAAAGTTGAAACCTAGTATGACCTATCCTGCGTTGATAAAGTTGAAACCTAGTATGACCTATCCTGCGTTGATAAAGTTGAAACCTAGTATGACCTATCCTGCGTTGATAAAGTTGAAACCTAGTATGACCTATGCTGCCTTGATAAAGTTGAAACCTAGTATGACCTATCCTGCGTTGATAAAGTTGAAACCTAGCCCTTTTGTCTTCCCTGCAAACTCTTTTCCACAGAAGAAACGTTGCCAGCCTGTTTCAACCCTCTTGTTATTTTCATGGTAAGTTTCATGGTTCGTCTGAACTCAAATCTATATCCCTGTTGATAAACTTTCAGTCTATCGTCCCCATTCATGGAAAGCGTATGACCCCCCCCCCCCAAAAAAAAACAAACTCATGCAAACAAATTCTTACACACACACACACACACACACACACACACACACACACACACACACACACACACACACATACACGGTCCTGGATATGACCTTAACCTATATCCAGTGGTGAGGCTGAGGCCCCAGCTTGCAGGCTTTGGGGAGTGTGGAGCCACCCTTTAATTGCCATTGCTCCCAAGTCCACTCTGACCCGGAGTGGTAGATCCAGTTAGGATCTCAAATATGAGTTAAATAGAAACCGACTTGAAACTACCACCTATAGCAATGGCCAACGACTCTTTATTTGAGAGTACGTCTCTCAAGCTCCTTGGCCTAATGTTCACAGGAAACATGAGTTGGAACAATTACATTGAAGGCATTGCCAGGGCCGCTGCAAGGAAGGTAGGCTCTCTCTACCGTGCTAGAAAACTACTAACACCCGAAAATATCCTGTACCTCTATAAGGCAACCATTCGCCCATGTATGGAGTATTGCTGTCATATTTGGGCTGGTGCATCTGCTATTAGTCTCTCGCTCCTTGACAAGGTTCAAAAGAGAGTCGCAAATCTGATAGGCCCTGAACTGGCATCTAAGCTTCAGCCTCTGTCCCATCGACGAAACGTTGCATCCCTCTGCCTGTTCTACAAGTATTATAATGGTGAATGCTCTGATGAACTGCAAGCACTTGTGTCCCCACGACGTGAACACCATCGACAGACCCAACAGACTGCAAAATCCCACCCCCACACTGTAGAAGTCCCTAGATGTAAAAGATATTTCTACTCCAGTAATTTCTTCCCCAGAACCGTTAGACTTTGGAATTCCATTCCAGGTCCCTGCTTCCCCAACTGTACTGACGTGCAGAAGTTCAAGTGCAACGTGAACCAACATCTTGCTGCCCAAATCCCTACATAGTACTCAAGTAGTTGTTGCCCCTGTTAGTAGCCTCCTACACCAAAGTGGCAATGTCCCTTGTATGGGGTGAAAATGTAAAAAAAAAAGAAAAGAAAACAACAAATAATTCTATTAAAAAAAATTTCTTCAAAATCTTTGGATTCGGCATTAAATAACCTGAAAAGGGTTGATATGGCGTAAAACAAAAACAACCAATCAACCAACCAACACACGCACAGAAAAAAAAACGCACACACAGAAAAAGGTACACAGAAATAGGCGGCACGCACACATACTTGCACACGTATAAATGTCATCATACGCACAATGCCTCTTGAAATCACGCACACATATTTGTACACAGAAAAAAGTGACATACGCAGAATTACTCACACACATATTTGCACATAACGCCGACTTTCTTATGGAGTCAAGCACAAAAATTTGCAAGGAAAAGGCGGCATACGCAAAATCTCTCTCTCTCTCTCTCTCTCTCTCTCTCTCTCTCTATATATATATATATATATATATATATATATATGTGTGTGTATATATATATATATATATATATATATATATATATATATATATATAGATATATATATGTATACTAGCAAAAGTACCCGTCGTTGACTGGGTTCAAAAACAGCCTACAGAAAATGGACTCCGATTTATGAAAGTATGATAGGTTATGAAAAAGAAGGGTTGTAAAGAGATAGCTTCGAATTTGGAGGTATCAAAACCAAAGCAAAATATGATGAAAGTAAAAATAAAATAAATAAACCCCATAAGTTATTATAACATACCTGTTCATACTGAAACACTTATCACAATATTCTGTGGATCTATATTAAAAAACCTTGTTAAACTTTGTGACATATTTACATTCTATGGAGGTCAGGCGCGAACGAACATCCCATAATTTTATTATACCATATTTCTTCAAATTGAAACATAATTATCAAAGTATACTTACGCAGATAGATATGAAATGTCTTTATTAAAGTTTGTGCCTATTTCCATTCTATGGAGGCCAGGCGTGAACGCAGACCCCACAATTTTTTTTATACCATCCCTATTTAAGTTAAAACATACTTATTAAAGTATTATTTTGTACATCTATATCAAAAACACTTGTAAACTTTTTTTTTTATTTAATATTAACATTTTTTATTTCCATACTTTGTAGACCAGGCGCATACGCAGACCCCACAACTTTAATGAATCATCATTATGCCAGATCAAACATACCCATTCCTGTGTTTCGATACATCTTCTATCATTATATCTGATCAGTTTTCTATAATTGTCAACCATATAGGAGCCTATTCGTGACCAGGCACACACACAGACGTCCAGCTTTATAATATATATATATATATATATATATATATATATATATATATATATTTAAAATTCATGCTAACATTTTTTCCGATTTTACATAATGTATATATATTATCATAGATATATAATTATATTTATTAATATCTATATTGATAAATATATATTAATATATAGGTATTACTATATATATAGTATTATCTTGTATATAATTATATATATATAATTATATATATATAATTATATATATAATTATATATATATATAATTATATATATAATTATGTATATATATAATTATATATATAATTATATATATATATAATTATATATATATATAATTATATATATAATTATGTATATATATAATTATATATATATAATTATATATATAATTATGTATATATATAATTATATAATTATATATATATAATTATATATATATAATTATATATAATTATATGCATATAATTATATATATATAATTATATATATACATAATTATATATATATAATTATATATATACACAATTATATCTATATTATTATATATAATTATATATATATATAATTATATATAATTATATATATATATAATTATATATATATAATTATATATATAATTATATATATATATAATTATATATAATTATATATATATATATATAATTATATATAATTATATATATAATTATATATAATTATATATATATATAATTATATATATATATATAATTATATATAATTATATTTAATTATATATATATATAATTATATATTATTATATATATATAATTATATATAATTATATATATATAATTATATACATATAATTATATATATATATAATTATATATATATAATTATCTATATATATATAATTATATTTATATATAATTATATTTATATATAATTATATATATGTATATATATATGTATATATATATATATATATATATATATATATATATATAATTTTTACACATACATATATATGTATTAACATGTTAACTTTCCCTTGAAGTCATACACACATATATACACACACTTATAAAAACGGCGGACACAGAATGTCCCTTGCAGTCACGCACACATATTTGCACACAGGAAAAAGTGGCATACACAGTATGTTTCAGGAACTCATGCGCACATATTTGTGACCAGAAAATGTCTATATGTTATATATAAAATTCATGCTATTGTTTAAGACATAATTATATATACATTTTTACATATATGTATAACTATATATAATAATAATATATATAGACATATATGATAATGGAGTACTACTGCTAAAAACAGCCTATCCTGCCTTGACAGAGTACAAAATAGACTTCGTGGCTTAGTGGGTGATGCCCTGTTTTCTTCCCTGCAACCTCTCTCCCACAGAAGAGACGTTGTGAGCCTGTCTTTGTTTTATCCTAATTTCCATGGTAAGTGCTCGCCCGAGCTCCAATCTCTAGCCCTCCCCCCTCGCCAATCTTTCACGAGAAACACCCGTCTAGCTGAAACAACTGTCAATAATTTTCCCCACTCTTTATCTGTGCCTAGGTCAAAACGTAGATTCCATGAACAAAGATTCTTTCTTAGAACTGCACGCCTGTGGAACTCTCTTCCGTTTGCCTGTTTCCTACCTGACTACAACTTGGATATCTTCAAGTCCAACATAAACAAATTTCTGATGAACCGCCCCCTTAAGTTAGACACTTTATCAAATCTCCAATATTAACGATTACTACGATATTATCCCATTGATTACTGTACACGCAATAACCCTTATCCCCGAGTGGCTCTCGGGCCTTGAGAAGTGGTGACCTCCATGTTGAAAAAAAAAATAGATTGTTTATTTTATTTTATTTTTATAAGCGATTCTGTGGCATTTTTTTTTCTTTCTTTTCACTTCCTGAATGCTTTTAAAGAGAGAAGTTATCTGCCCTTTATTTATATCCTAGTCGCCCACATTGGCGTCTTGGATATGACCTTAAACTATATCCGATGGTGAGGCTCCAGCTTGCGGGCTTTGGAGAGTGTAGAGTAATCCCTTAATTGTCATTGCTCCCATGTCCACCCTGACCCGGAGTGGTAGTACCTGTTAGGGTCCCAACTATGGGTTAAATAGAAACAGACGTGAAAACAACAAATATATTCTATTAAAAACATTTTCTTCAAAATCTTTGGATTCGGCATTAAATAACCTGAAAAGGGTTGATATGCCGTAAAACAACCAACCATAGTTGGAGACGTATTTTTAAAAATTAATTTACTAAAATATTTATTTAAACATAAAATTAAGTATGTTTCGAAGTATCACATCTCGTCAGTATAATGTTGATGAGACTCGAACTCGCCACCGCTCGACACGTACGAGGGGCGTGCAATAAGTAATGCCCCTGACCCACTTCCAGTTGTCTGATCTAGCTGAAATTTTGCATGTGCAATGATTTATATCTATTCGGATTATGTGGCAACTTACAGCTCTGAACTAATTGTGGTTTCTGTTTTACAGGTGTTTGAACTGAGTTAGGTGTGAAATGGAGCCTGTTGAATGTCGAGCAGTGATCCGGTTTTTGTATTTGAAAGGACGCACACCACAGGAGACTTTTGATGAAATGAAAGAAACTTATGGTGATAATGCCCCATCATATGACCTTCTAAAACGCTGGCATCGTGAATTCAAACATAGCCGGAAGTCTGTGGAAACAGCTCCTAGACCTGGTCGCCCCCCACCTTCTGCCATTGATGAGGCATCTGTCCGTCACGTCGAGGCTGCCATTTTGGAAGATCGGCACATTACTATTCGCCAAATAGCCCAAGATGTCAAGATCAGGGTCTGTGGAAACAATCATTCATGACCATTTGCATATGCATAAGGTGTCTGCCAGACGGATTCCCAGGTTGCTCACACCATTCCAGAAGCGAGAACGCGTCGAGTGCTCGAGGATGAATTTGGAGATGTGCCAAGAAGATGAGTCAAAGTTTTTCAAAAGACTGATTACACAGAATGAAACCTGGGTCCATCACTATGATCCAGAGACCAAAGCCAAATCAATGCAGTGGAAGCACTGGAACTCACCACTTCCAAAGAAGACAAGGGTGCAGCCCTCCGCTGGAAAGGTCATGCTCAGTCTTCTGGGACCAGGACGGAGTAGTGATGACAAATTTCCTGGCAAAGGATACCACAATTACAGCAGCCTATTATGTTTCACTTTTGAGGAAATTAAGGGAAGCTATCAAAATCAAGAGGCGGGGCAAGATCAGCAAAGGTACCCTCCTCCTGCAGGACAACGATCCGGTCGACAACTCGCATGTCGCCAGATCAGAAGCACAGGCGTGAGGTTATGAAATCCTTCCCCATCCTCCCTACTCTCCTGACCTTGCACCCTCTGACTTTCATCCCTTCCCAGCCATGAAGTTGTTTTTGAAAGGAAAGCGTTTCCATATGATGCAGCCTTGATTTCTGAAGTCACGTCGTGGTTGGAGGACCTGAGGTGTTCTACAAAAACGGTCTCCAGAGCTGCATCAAACGATGGGAGAAATGCATAGCTGTGGGTGATTCCTATGTAGAGAAAGACAAATAACTGTGCCAAGTATCGTTGCTCTACTGCTATGGGAAGTGGGTCAGGGGCATTACTTATTGCACGCCCCTCGTACCATGATGTCTTATCACAGGACCACAGGATCTTTTTTCTGTGATATTTTTCTCTTAAAACACACAGAGAGTGAAAAAAAGAAGAAAAAATACCACAGAATCGATTTAAAAAAAAAAAAAAAAAAATCTTATGCATCGTGCATATAACTGGGGAGATCCCGTGATCTTTTGGTAATACATCAGGCTACGTATCGAGCGGTGGCGAGTTCGAATCTCAACAAGTTTTGCTATACTGACGAGATGTGATACTTCGAAACATGCACGTCTATAGATAACTTAACTACATGCATGTAAAAAAAATTAAATAAATATTAAAAATTACAAATATGATAATATATTAATATATATATATATATATATATATATATATATATTTAAATAAATGTATTTATAAATATGTATATGTTAATATATATATATATATATATATATATATATTAACATGTACATTATAATATATACATTAATAAATATGTATTAATATGTGAATATATATATACATATAATTATATAAATATATTCATGAATTTATATATATATATTATTACATATATATGTATTAATACATATATATTATATTTATATATATTTATTTAAATATATATATATATTAATATGTAATTATATATATATATATACATAAATATAAATATACATAAATAAAATGGAAAATTGATTTGCATATATGTTTATTAATATTAATATGTTCCTTTCTCTTTTATTAATATATATATATATAGATTAATACATATGTTTTTACATATATATATATTAATACATCTGTATTTACATATATATGTATTTATATATATATAAATATATACCTATTAATATATATAAATATATATATATTAATGTATATATTAATAAATACATATCTATTAATATATATATGTAAATAAATATATATCTATTATTATATATAATATTTTGTAATTTACACACACACCCACACACCCACACAGTGATTAAAAGGTTATGAGGGTTTTTTTGAAGCATGAAAAACGATGTTACTTTTTGTATATATATGTACATACGTATAAAATAATACTTTCGTATATTAATTTATGGGATTAAATGAAGTAGTCATATACATATATATTTTGTATATGTATATATATTTTTTGCATATGTATATATATATATATATGTATATGCGTATGTACATGTATATATATATATATATGTATATATATGTACATACGTATAAAATAATACTTTCGTATATTAATTTATGGGATTAAATGAAGTAGTCATATATATATATATGTATATATATATATATATATATATATATATATACATATATATATAGTAATTTATAAAACATATATGGCGATTAAGCTACACTGAATATTCTGCGTTTCATCCAGTATAGGATTCGTCAGGCTTATGCGCGAATTCTGTGGTTGCTTCTTGTTTTTATATATGTTGAGGATTTCTAGTTAGATAATCAGCTTTCTGATTGGCTAACTAGAAAACTGGAAATATGTATATGTATATATATATATATATATATATATATATATGTATATGTATATATAGATGTATATGTATATATATATAGATGTATATGCGTATGTACATGTATATATATGTATATATATGTACATACGTATAAAATAATACTTTCGTATATTAATTTATGGGATTAAATGAAGTAGTCATATAAATATATATATATATATATTTATGTGTATATATATATATATATATATATATATATATATATTTATGTGTATATATATATATATATATATATATATATATATATATATATATATATATATATATATATATATATATATATATTGAGCTTTTACGTCTGGTTATGATTACTTTATAAATATTAAGTCTTTAATATTTATAATTTATTTAAAAGTTTCTATTTTCGATCATGTTTGTAAACTTAATTGTAATTCACATTTGTATCTGAATCTTCCGTTTGGTTGATCTTTTTTTGTCTTATCCTCTCCAGATATGTTCGGAAAGGAACACATTTCCATTTCTGCTAAAACTATCCCGATCCTTAATAATTGTTCAAAATTGGAACAAAAGTTTACAAAATGCTGATAGAAATCCGGTGCTAGTTCAATGTTGGGTTCTCAGATTTTAGCTGCATTTTCCCATCCTTATCAAGAAGATATCCCAGATTTGTTGAAGCATTGAACATTTTCCTAAACAATATAAAATGGAAAGCTCATCACCATGATATGAACATTAGTAACGAATCCAAAGCGTCTATTTCTGCTGAAGCTCAACCTCACACAGAACTCCTAATAAATGAACTCCTGATAAATGAACTCCTAATAAATGAACTCCTGATAAATGAACTCCTAATAAATGAACTCCTGATAAATGAACTCCTGATAAATGAACTCCTGATAAATGAACTTCTGATAAATGAACTCCTGATAAATGAACTCCTGATAAACGAACTCCTGATAAATGAACTCCTGATAAATGAACTCCTGATAAATGAACTCCTAATAAATGAACTCCTGATAAATGAACTCCTGATAAACGAACTCCTGATAAATGAACTCCTGATAAATAAACTCCTGATAAATGAACTC
>NC_136527.1:10646696-10661696 GCF_053919585.1 Euprymna scolopes | reverse complement strand
CATTATTCACATCTTCCCTCAACTCTCCCCTTCCTCCCCCATCTCCCTCGCTCGCATGTAAATACGTGCGCATTTCGTCTTCACCAGAATCTCTTCTTAAGTTTGCTCCAGAGAATCTGTTTTTGTCCCCACAACAATTCATCCCAAAACCACCTTCAAACGAACAACCACGAGACGCCGTATTCTTAAGTATAAAGGGTAGCGCGATGATCGTTCATCAGGTGTGAGTGACGGGATTATCTCCTTCCTACAGTGACAAGATTAAACACAAGGTCAAGGAAAATGGGGTCTTTAAAGCCAGCGCAATAGATTAGCGCATTGTGACCTACAAAAAAAAAAAAAAATTAAAAATTAAAAAATCATAGGCAGCTCTGTCCGCATTCCCCGGGGAAGATGCCTCAGACGATTAAAATTAAATTAACTCCTTCTCAAAGGGCGAGAAGTTAACGCTTGGGAAAATGGACCCCTCAAACTGCACAAAGACCATACCTGAGCCCGACAAAAACCAAGCCACTTCAACAATGACCGAGACTCTGGTAGTCTAACTTTTGTATGAAATAACCCCAGAGAGTTTAGGAAGAATTGGAGGCGTTTGCTACTACCGATAGCTATGGAAAATAGCATCCTACTGATGAAACGATCATCAAAATGTCCCCACATATCGTTCAATGATAAATAACATCCTATCCGAGATCCCATCTTTGGTTTATCATTCACCGACAACAGGAATTGGCACACTCATTATAACACCAATTCAGGATCACATCCACTGATGAAGCGGTCATAAAAGTGTCCCCGCATATTATCATCGAACGACAATAAGACAAACCAAAAGTTCCAAAAAGTAATGCCTCCTATCTATTTATTCCGCCCGAATGGATCAGAGGGAATTGCAAATTCCGCTTTTGTGATGACTGAACTTACATATTCATAACCAGAAAGTTTCACCACTCTGTTGCAGATATTTACGATGTGAGATTCTAAAAGCGCAATCCCTGTCATAAACGTGCATCAGTAGTATAGATGGGTCAATGACTTCCTTGCAAAAATGCATTGAGAATGGTGGTGACTATGTAGTAAAATAAATTCTGGAGCAAGAAAGGTTGCTCACTTTAATGGTACCATTCCTATGGTTTAAGCTATTCCATTCCACCTTTTCCTATTCATCAAAACCTGATAGGTCCTGAACTGTCATCTGGGCTTCAACCTCTGTCCCATCGACGAGATGTTGCATCCCTCTGCCTGTTCTACAAATACTTTAATGGTGAATGCTCTGACGAACTGCAAACACTTGTACCTCCCCGACGTAACTACCCCCGACAAACCCGACAAGCTACTAAGTCTCATCCCTTTACAGTGGAGATCCCTAGGTGCAAGAAAGCCTTTTACTCCAATAGTTTCTTCCCCAGAACTGCGGGTCTTTGGAACTCCCTTCCGGGATTCTGCTTTCCCAACTGCAATGATATGCAGAGGTTCAAGTGTAATGTTAACAAACATCTTTCTACTCTTCTCCCTTCATAATGACCCCGCTAATTAATTCCCTAATAGTAGCCCCCTGCTTCAAAGTGGCACTGTGCCTTGTTTGGGGTGAAAATTGAATTAAAAAAAAAACATAGGAGGCTTTAATTTTGGAAGGATCCCTGCATGACGAAGTATGCTCTGGACGTCTATGTGTAGCCATTGTTCATCGCTTACAAAAGTGCATTTTGAATCTTGGCAAATATGTAGAAAAATAAATTCTGGAGCACAAAAGGTTGCTCATTTTAATGGTATTACTCCCGCCTTTGTAGCGCTTCAACTTTTTGAGTTAAAAATAAATGAGAAGCTTTAGTTTTGGAATGATCCGCATAGAATATAATTAATAGAAAATAAGAAATATTTATCAAATGTTAACACAAAAACCTAAATATGAAGCTTTAGTTTTGGATTGATCTGCGTAGAATATAATTAATAGAAAATAAGAAATATTTATCAAATGTTAACACAAAAACCTAAATATGAAGCTTTAGTTTTGGAACGATCCGCGTAGAATATAATTAATAGAAAATAAGAAATATTTATCAAATGTTAACACAAAAACCTAAATATGAAGCTTTAGTTTTGGAACGATCCGCGTAGAATATAATTAATAGAAAATAAGAAATATTTATCAAACGTTAACACAAAAACCTAAATATGAAGCTTTAGTTTTGGAACGATCCGCGTAGAATATAATTAATAGAAAATAAGAAATATTTATCAAATTTTAACACAAAAACCTAAATATGAAGCTTTAGTTTTGGATCGATCCGTGTAGTGTAGAATATGCTTAATAAAAAATAGGAAATATTTATCAATTGTTAACGCAAAACAATAAATAGGAAGCGTTAATTTTGGAACGATCCACGCAGTGTAGAATTTGCTTAATAAAAAATAGGAAATATTTATCAATTGTTATCACAAAGCAATAAATAGGAAGCGTTAATTTTGGAACGATCCACGCAGTGTAGAATTTGCTTAATAAAAAATAGGAAATATTTATCAATTGTTATCACAAAGCAATAAATAGGGAGCGTTAATTTTGGAACGATCCACGCAGTGTAGAATTTGCTTAATAAAAAATAGGAAACATTTATCAAATGCTAACACAAAAACCTAAATATGAAGCTTTAGTTTTGGATCTATCCGTGTAGAGTAGAATATGCTTAATAAAACCTAGGAAATATTTATCAATTGTAAGCACAAAATAATAAATAGGAAGCTTTACTTTTGAAACAATCCACGCAGTGTTGAATAAACTTCTTATTATCCAGCGTAGACATGCGAGCAACAATATCATGCGAGCAACAATATGAAGGTTTACTAATTGACATATCTCTTTAAAAACCCAGCGTTAATTAATTACTTATTCATTTTTTTATCGTTTATCAGATAATTTAAAATGAAAACGTCCTAGCACACGGAAATATCTATCTATCTATCTATCTATCTATCTATCTATCTATCTATCTATCTATCTACCGTATATTTCGGCGTATAGGGCGACCATCAGATAAGATGAGGTACAAAATCGGAGCAAATTTTAATAAATTTATCTATATCGGTTTCCTTATCATATATATATATATATATAAGTATATATATATATATATATATATATATATATATATGAATATAAGTTTCCTTGTCAGTGTGTGTGTGTGCGAAAAATCTCTACCAAACTCTACCGAATACTTGGTCTACAGAGAAAAAATTAAATATACATTGTCCCTTAGCACACTTTCAATTTGGTTTTAGCCGGTAAAAATTGCTGCTAAGGGGTCACAGTTGAAAAAATCATTGACATAGACTTGGCGTTTTTATTTTCTGCACATGCGTTGATTGAATGTTGCATTTTTGTATGGAATTTGATCATACGCTAACATATAAGGCTGGAGAGCTGTACGTTTTGTTTCGATTCTAACCCGATCGCACTCAAGTCATTTTCTTTTATTTTTGAAATCTTTTGCCATATATAAGGTACAATATAATGATCAATAGAGAATAAAAATCTGCATTAATTAAAATATCATATTTAAGCGTATTTTACAATCGGGCAAAGCCTGAGCGCCTGCTAGTATATATATATATATATATATATATATATATATATATATAACTACTTAATTTACTCACATAAAATTAAAATACGAAAGTATAAATAAATTTATGCGTAAACTTCAAGTATTTACTTCAAAAGTGCTCAATACGTAGGTAGAGCTAGTTAGTAATTTATAAAATATATATGGCCATTAAGCTACACTGAATATTCCGCGTTTCATCCACTCTAGGACTCTTCAGGATTATGCGCCTAAGAATCTAGGAATCGAACTCAAGCGCATAAGCCTGAAGAATCCTAGAGTGGATGAAACGCGGAATATTCACTGTAGCTTAATCGCCATATATATTTTATAACCAATTATATATATATATATATATATATATATATATATATATATATAGGATATCTATACCTATTGAGCTTATTATATATCTACAGCACCACGTGCACCGTTTATTTTTTAATAGTATTTACTAATATATTAAAATAACCTCTGCTCTTTAGACTCCAGCTCTAATTCCATCTTATATAATATAAAGCTGAACATCTGCGTGTGTGTCTGGTAACGAACAGGCTCCTACATGGTTGACTATTATAGAAAACTGATCACATATAATGATAGATGTATCGAGACACAGGAATGGGTATGTGTGAACTGGCATAATGATGATTCATTAAAATTGTGGGGTCTGCGTACGCGCCTGGTCCACAAAGTATGGAAATAAAAAATTTAGAAATTAAAAAAAAAACGTTTACAAGTGTTTTTGATATAGATGTACATAATAATACTTTAATAAGTAGGTTTTAACTTAAATAGGGATTGTATAATAAAATTGTGCGGTCTGCGTTCGCGCCTGGCCTCCATAGAATGGAAATGGGCACAAACTTTAATAAAGACATTTCATATCTATCTGCGTAAGTATACTTTGATAATTATGCTTCAGTTTGAAGAAATATGGTATAATAAAATTATGAGGTGTTCGTTCGCACCTGACCTCCATAGAATGGAAATATGTCACAAAGTTTAACAAGGTTTTTTTTAATATAGATCCATAGATTATTGTGATAAGTGTTTCGGTGTGAACACGTATGGTATAATAAATTATGGGGTTTATCTATTTTATTTTTACTTTCATCATATTTTGCTTTGGTTTTGATACCCCCAAATTCGAAGCTATCTCTTTACAACCCTTCCTTTTCATAACCTATCATAATTTCATAAATCAGAGTCCATTTTGTGTAGGCTGTTATTTAACCCAGTCAACGACGGGTACTTTAGGTAATATATATATATATATATATATATATATATATATATATATATGTTTTATTTTTTTATTATCGTTTTATCTTTTTAGTTACACATGTTTCGGTTGCCAAATCATATTTAAGATCCGTTAGACTTTACAGAAATGGTTATTATTATTTGGAAAAATGATTTTAGAGGAAGTACGAGGAAAGAAAAGGGGGGAAAGGAAGGGGTGGCGTTGAATAAAAAATAAAACATATATTTGCTCTGCAATAGTATTGAGCACTCTCTTCAGATTTTTAATAATTACTATTTTTGCTATATATATATATATATGTATATATATATATATATATATATATATATATATATATATATATACAAACAGGAAGACCCGACGTTGCCCGGGATTATCATCGATATCGGTGAAATCGGCCATTACTCAATACAAATCGATTAATTGCTTGCTCTATTCAGGAACCCACTGCGGTGCACCTGGAGGAAGCTCTCATGCCTCCCCACAGTGATATAATTAATTGTAGTCTGTATTACACTGTGAAGAAGCTACCATTTATCTTATGAAATTATTTTATATAATGACTTGAAAGTTTAAAATACAAAAGTCAAGTATCATGGTTCAATTGTGTCCTAAAAAGAAACGTTCATTGCAAACGCGCCCTTGTCTTATCTGTTGGCTTCTGCTTGTGTGGTGATAAAACTTCTCAAATGAACTTGTAATGTTAGGCTGTATAAGAGTGTTAATTTTCGTCAAAATCGAACCGTTGCTTCATTGATAGGGAATTTTCTTATCAATTATTTATACTTATGGGAGGCATTTTGATATGAAACCTATTTAAGAACACTCTCAGGCACTTGTGTGAAATTAAAAAAAAATGGTTCAGCTATTTTGGAGCCCATGGGGAAATCTCCCCCCTCTCTCTCTCTCAAATATACTTGTGATGTTAGGCTGTATAAGGATGTTAACTTTGGTTAAAAATCGGACCGTTCTTTCTTTAATGGGACTTTTTCGATAAACGATTTTTTGGTTCTTATTGAGGGTATTCCGATACAAAATCTATATAAGAACACTCCCAGACACATGAAGTGCACCTGTGTGAAATTAAAAAAATATCTCAAGTGTTTCGGAGTATATAGGAAACAAAATTTCTCTCACACATTGAGATAAAGAGTCCTCTTTTTTTCTTTTTTTTTTTTTTACACAGTGATCACCACTTATCAAGGCCCGGAAGCCACTCAGGGATAAGGGTTATTGCAAGTACATCACGTTAGTGAGGAGATTTTATGAAGTGTTTAATTAGGGGGGCGGTTCATTAGGAATTTGTTAACATTAGACTTGAAGACATCCAAGTTGTAGTCCGGAGGGAAGCATGCAGACGGAACAGAGTTCCACAGGCGTGCAGTTCTAAGAAAGAAGCTTTGCTCATGAAATCCGCGTTTTGATTTAGGCACAGATATAGAGTGGGGGAAATTTTTCACAGTGGATTCAGCTAGATGGGTGATTTTCGTGAAAGTTTGGCGAGGGGGGACCAGGGATTGGAGTTCAGACGAGCACCTGCCATGAAAATAACGATAAAACAAGGATAGGCTCGCAACGTCTCTTCTGTGGGAGAGGGGTTGCAGGGTAGAGAAAAGGGCATCCCCCACTAAGCCACGAAGTCTATTTTGTACTCTGTCAAGGCATGATAGGCTGTTTTTGGCAGCTCCTGCCCAGATATGGCAACAGTATTCCATCCTTGGCCGTACTTGGCTTTTATATAGATAGAGAATTGAATCAGTAGTGAGATATCTTCTGGAGCGGTAGAAGGATCCCACCATCTTTCCTGCGACCTTGGCAACAGACTTGATGTACGTGTTCCATTTCAGATCAGGAGTAAAGGTCAAACCCAGAAGCTTGTCAAAACACGGGGCCTCACCCAGACGAGAGCCATCCATCACAATTGATGCCAGCTGGGGATCAGAGCGTTGATGATGTAAGGATAGGAGTTTGGTTTTAGATGCATTAAAGGTAACTAGCCACATCTTCCCCCACTGAACCACGCGCTCGAGATCAGAGGAGAGAGAATCCGAGAGAACTTCGTCATTTACAGCCTTTGATGTGTTGCCGTAGATGGTCGTATCATCAGCATAGATGTCAACGAATGATTTAAGTATGTGTTTAGGGAGGTCATTGATGTAGATCAGGAAGAGAGTTGGGCCGAGGATTGACCCCTGAGGGACTCCAGCATTTATATTGCAGGCCTCCGATTTTTGTCCATCTACCACTACTCTTATGAGCCTATCGGAGAGAAATGATTTAATGATTGAGAAAACATTTCCAATTATACCGTAGCTGGAAATCTTGTGAAGTAGACCCTTATGCCATACTTTGTCAAAGGCCTTTGATATGTCAAGAGCAATTGCCCTAGAAAGGAAGCCTTTGTCAAGAGATTCACTAATCCTGTGGGATATAACCGTCAGCACATCTGCGGTAGATCTTGCAGAGCGGAAACCATATTGTGTGTCACTAAGAAGGTTGTTTCTGCTGAGGTGGTTGACTATTTCTCTATTTAATATTGATTCCAGTAACTTACTCATAACACAGAGAAGACTTATTGGTCTGTATTGAGAGGGAGATGACTTATCACCTGAATTCTTAAATACAGGGCAAACTGATGAGGTCTTCCAGGGGGTCGGAAAGCACTTCTCCTTAAGGCAGCGCTTAAATAGTTTCGTAAGTATGGGAGCAAGTTCTGGTTGAAGCTTTTTTAACACTATAATTGGGATGCCATCAGGGCCAGTTGCTTTACTGGAATCTAGGTTTTTTATTAGCTTGGCGACCTCATGCACGGATATTTGTATATTACCTAGCTTGTTCTGTGTTATAGGAGGAAATATGGGGAGTTGATGGCCTTCGTCGCATAGGGTAGAATTAGCTGCAAAGTTCTTTGCAAATAGTTTGGCCTTGTCTGACGCTGACGAGATAACCTCTGGTCCATTGATAATGGTTGGGATAGAACGCACACTTCTGTTCAGGATCCTATTTGTTATTTGCCAAAACTGGTGGGAACCAAGCCGCTGATCAGCTACCTTGGATTTAACAGACTGGGCATATAGCTCTCTTGCATTTTTTATTACTCTTTTGCAGTGGTTGCTGGCAGTCCTGAAAGCAGCTTTAGTCTCAGTGCATCTATTACGTTGGTAGTTATGGAAAAAGTGATTTCTGTGCGCGATAGCAGCAGCACATTCTGGGGAGAACCATGGCTGGCTGTTAGGTTTTTGTTGGAATTTTTTTGATGGTATGAATTGGTCTATGCCTACAATTAACCATTCGGTCAGATCTGATACTATAGAGGACACTTCCTTTTTAAACATGGAGTGCAGAGGTAAATCAGATATGAATGTACGGAAGCTATCCCAGTCAGCCATAGAGTATCGGTATACAGTACGGTGGAGGGGTACGTCTGCTGGCTTCTTACATTTTGTTTTTATCTTAACTGATACGACGGAGTGGTCGGAGGATCCTAAAGGAGAATGAACGGTACATGAACATAGCTCAGGGGAAGTTGAAAGAAAAAGGTCTAAGAGGCTTGCATATTGATTGGGTGTATCGGGCACACGGGTGGGTTCGCGAACAATCTGAGTGAGGTCATAAGCAATGGCAAAATCATGACAAAACCTCCCCTCATCATCTGTCTTATTTGAATGGGTCAGCCATTCCACGTTATGGACGTTGAAGTCACCACAGATGTGGATGTTAGCCGAGGGATGTGAAGACAGTATGTGGTCTATTTTCTCAGATATGCTCTTAAAGATAGTAACTCCGCTGTTGTGGGGCCTATAGAGGGCAAATATAAATGCAGTGGTGTTTATCTTTATAAATAGATATATATATGATGATTGCAACGTCTTGTCAGACGAGTGCCACTCTCTCAGACACATAAAGTCCATGAGCCGAAATGCCTGAGGGAGTATCTATACAAAGATGATGTTACAAAGTCTTAGCTTTGTACGACAGCTAAGTCTCTCTCTCGGTTCTAAATGTTGAGATCCAGCAACAAGCAAGAGCAAGATATCCAGCAACAAGTTAAACTGCAAACTAGCTTAATGCGGGTACTGGTCTCCCGCTTTATGTTTTTTAAAATCCCAAACCACACTTCTCCTGAATCAGTACTGCTTGAAATTCCATAAAAAAATACATATATAGAGAGATAATACGAGAGACGGAACGGATATATATATATATATATATATATATATATATATATATATATAGAGAGAGAGAGAGAGAGAGAGAGAGAGAGGAAAGGCGTTACGCGATTGAATTAGAGTAGCATGTTGTGAAAAGCAAACGCCCATACACACGGACACTCTAAACACCATAAATAAAAACTATTTCTATTCGAATTGTACAAGTAAAATACATTTAGCGTTTATTTTATTATACAAGCGTGGGTGCCCGGCTTTGCTCGGGTGTTTGGGGGGGTGTGTTAAGCAAAAAAAAAAATGAAAAGAAAAATGTGGGGTAGTCGGCCAAACCGGAAATGACAAAGTAAATTAAGGCTAGTCAATCGAAAAGAGGATATTACTTCCGAAAATATCGGCGAAAAAAGAGACCCTTTCTTGTAGAAAAGTGCCCATTGGTGGGTGAAGGAATTAATATTTTGGGGCAATTTTTCGATATTTGTCATCCGAAGGATCGAGCTTCAAAACGAACCCAATCTCGTGAAAATCCGATGCCTCTGTCGAAAGTTTTAGGCATACATACATACATACATATATGCATTTAAACATACAGGTGAGATTTATTTTTTATTATAAAATATTACTAGCAGGACCTGTGTGCCGGCATTGCCCGGTGGAAGTCGTAACCTTCAAATTGTTATATTATAGAGCTTCACGTAATATTACACAATGTCATTACGTCATACTCAAAAAGGTACGACGACAAGTATGCCTTAAAGTTGTCCCTCCATATCCTACCATATTCTATAAGTGTAACGTCATATTTCTAAAGATGTCAGGTCGTATTCTCATAGTTCTTACGTCATATCCAGAAAGTTAAGTTACAGAGTGTACAAGTATCCCATAAAATGTAGTAGAGGGGAGGAACATTCTTTTATTGTTTAAATGTAGTGTTATAAAAGATGCATTTTGTCTTGTGGTGTCAGTTTGTAGTTAAGAGGAAGATTAGAGAGATTGGACAACGTTTAAGTAGACCGTTTAATCTGGAAAAAACGATTAGAGAAACCGGGTTACTTTTAAAGTAGTCCAGAAAATGTAGTAGAGATGAGGAACATTCTTTTATGGTTTAAATTTGTTTGATATCTATGCATTTCTGGTTTGCAGATATTGCCTGTAGATCTTCTCTGGTGATTCTCCTTTGTTATAAAAGATACTCCCCGTTTACATCTATGCGTAATGTTCTCCTTTGATTAATCTAGATTGTGAGGATTATTTGTATAAATTTTTGTTTAAAGTCCCCCAAAGATAAAAAAAAAAAACCACATGATAACAAGTCCGGGGAACGTGGTGGTCATAACACTTTGCTTATTGTTTTCTCTTCCGTAAACATGTCATAGAACTCATGTCAGTGATCTGTGAGATGTGTGGCATGTAGCGCCATCTTGTTGGAAAAAGAATTGCATTTTGTCTTGTGGTGTCAGTTTGTAGTTAAGAGGAAGATTAGAGAGATCGAACGACGTTTAAGTAGGCCGTTTAATCTGAAAGAAAAAGATTAGAGAGACCGGGTTACTTTTAGTCCAGAAAATGTAGTAGATAGGACGAACAGTTCAATTACCTGTAGCATTGTTTAAATAACCTGTAGTTTTATAAAAGATGCTGGAAGTGTCTCCGTTAACATCTATGTATTTCTGTGCATGTTTAACAACGTTTGCAGATACTGCCTGTAGATTTTCTCTGGTGATTCTTCTGATTGCGTGGATACTGTTCTCTTTTAGTTGGTCTAGATTGTGAGGATTATTTGCATAAACAATTTTTTGTTTTAAAGTCCCCCAAAGATAAAAATCACATGATGACAAGTCCGGGGAACGTGGTGGCCATAACCCATAGAACTTTGCTTATTGTTTCTGATAATTAAACAAAAATTAAAAGTTGATTTTAAGAAATTAGGAAACTTAATCCTAAAAAAAAATGATTAGAGAAAGATTTAAGTGAACGTGCTACTTTTTGATTGCTTAATCTGAAACAAAAAAAAAATGATTAGAGAGATCGGACTACTTTTAAGTAGACCATCCTATATATATATATATATATATATATATATATATATATATATATTGTATATATATATATAGTGTATATTTGTGTGTGTGTATATGTGTATTGGGGTAGAGAGGGCTCCCGTAAGCTGTGGTGAAGGCAACCTTTCTAGGAGAGGCAAATCTCTGATTTAAAAAAACCATAAAGCGGAAGACCAGTACCCACATTAAGCTGGTCTGCAGTTTAATTTGTTGCTGGTTATCTTGCCCTGGCTTGTTGCTGGATCTCAACATTTTGAATCTAGAGAGAGACTTAGCTGTTGTACAAAGCTAAGACTCTGTACCATCATCTTTGTATAGATACGCTCTCAGGCATTTGGGATCATGGACTTTAAGTGTCTGAGGGAGTGGTACTCGTCTGTCAAGACGTTGCAATCATCATGTATGTATTATGTATGTATGTATGTATGTATGCCTAAAACTTTCGACAGAGGCGAAGGATTTTCATGAGATCGGTATCATTTTGAAGCTCGACGTCTCGGATGACAAATACCGAAAAATTTGCCAAAAATATTTATTCCATCACCCTTAACTGGGCAGATTTCTAAAAGGAGGGGTCGATTTTTGCGAGCCATTTTTGCAAGTCATCGTATCGGTTGGATTGACTTTAACTGATTTTAACATTCCAAACTTCCGGTGGCGCAATGGAGTAGAGGTACGACGTCAGATTTTCTTTCAGTTTCTTTTTTTGCCTTTGCGTCACGGGTTCGAGCCTTCCTGCCTAGTACCACTTTTTTTTTGTTCAAAACACCTCCAAACACTCGGGCAACGCTGGGCATCCAAGCTAGTACTTTAACTTTGTTACGTCATATGGCAAAATTTATTACATCTTCTAAAATGTGTTGCATTATATATATAATTATGTTGTAAACTATTCTAGAAAATAGTTACTGCGTATTCATAGGATATGACGTAATCTACCGCAATATATGACGTCATACCACAAAGTATGTTGTGTTAAATTGAAAATATTATATTCCAAAACGCTGATACGTCATATTTACCCGGTGGAACGATAAAATTGTCGCACTAAAAAAGACGACATGATTCCATTTCCGTAAGTATACTTTGATGTTTCAGTTTGAAGAAATATGGCATAATAAAATTATGGGGTGTTCGTTCGCGCCTTACCTCTCATAGAGTGGAAATATGTCACAAAGTTTAACAAGGTTAAATAAATAATGCTGCCTGATAAATTTACGTGATTTTTGGAATGTGACAGTTTTCTTTTCTTTTTTATTGATATGGGAGAAGTCAGTCGTAAGAGATTATTAAAATAGAAAATCAGTCATAAGAACTTGTTGGCATATCCTGGTAGGTGCGCCTCAGGCGATTAACAACAAGCTAACCGGAACCCCTTCTCAAAGAAAGAAAGCAAAGCCTGGGAGGTTGAACCTCCTAGAACTGCACAGGACCAACATAACACAACAATCAAAAAGACTATTTTAGAAATGGCATGGGCCGTTTTGATTTCGGTGTCGAAGGGACAAACTTATTGTGGTTTCTTGTTACACGGTAGAGCGATGAAATTGTAACCCTAGATAAAACAACACTACAGCTTTATTTTAAAACTTTTATTGAAAAAATCAAATCAGATAACTTGATTATGTAGTAGAGCTGACATCTATTCAATTCAAAAACCCTTATCCCTGAGTGGCTTCCGGGACTTGATAAGTGGTGATCACTGTGTAAAAAAAAAAAAAAAAAAAAAAATTTAACTGGCTATAGCCTAAATCACCGCCTCGATACGGGTCCGGAACTGGGAGCATGCCTTTTACCACAAGCACAGGCGGAGGTTCGGCGAATACTCGATAAATGGCGGCGATCAGGCTGGCTTTGGTGTTGTGGGAGGTTATGTTGGTGATGTTCTCGACGTATAAGCAAACAAAGTAGTCCTGCGGGTTCATGTTGAGGGAGGAGGGGGCTCCCAGTGAGAGAATAAGATAAGCACTCCTGAAGCCAAGCCTGAGTCTTGCTACCACACCCCAGGTCAGTCAGCAGACACCAGATTGTATCATGGAATCATCATGCCGATTTCAAAGATATGAAGTTGCATGATGTGGCTCTCACTCGAAACCACACCAAAGACCATAACCGTGGTCTGCAACATCAATAAGCTGTGCCCTCAAGAATTGAACTGCCCGGATTTGCATTTTGAGGGTGGAAATGGTCCTGTTGTCATAACTTGGATCGGGAGCATGAGCTGTACAGTGGCACATCTCTGATCTCGCTCGTTTAACATTGTGTCATTTTCAGACATGAAAGAAGGTTCGTAGCGCTCTTGGGATTTGTACACAGTGATCAACTAGTAGATGATTTGCAACAAAATACAAAAAACAAAAAAAAAAAACGGTTTTCATCAAACGGAAATGGAATCAAGTCGTATTTTCTAGGGCGAAAATTTTATCGTTCCACCCTGTACTTATTAATCTAAAAATGCTAGATTTGACGTAAAAGCCACAGCCATTCAATTATGCTGACGGACGACATGGTTGACAATGATCGCTGCGTAAACGTGCAGCCATTGAGCACACGACTCCGCCCATTCAAAACTCTCGTTCGTTTCTGGTGTCGTGTTGCGATTTGGAAGAGTGGACAGAGGCGGTCATCTATCTATTTTTTTTTTTCTTTAATTAATTGTAGTTTATTTTTAGTTTTAGTTTTAGTTTTTTATTTTATTTTATTTTTTTTTTTTCTGTTCCGCCTCCTCCATTTTTTTGAGTCTTTGCTTCTTGGCGTCGATCCGAAAAAAGCGACCAATGGCGATCGATGACGAAAATGACGTCATCGGTCGAGGGAGAGATAAAAGTAAAAACATGATAATAGAGAGAAAAGACGAGGAGGAGAAAAAAGAGGAAGAATAAATCTACAAGAAAATCGCGGGCACGATCGCACTATATATATATATATATATATATATATATATATATATATATATATATATATATATATATATATATAAAATGAAAATTACAATTGAATTTACCAAAATGATCCAAGATGGTAAAAATAAAGTATATTATAAATATTAAAGAATTAATATTTATAAAATTATTTCAGCCAGATATAAAAGCTCGATAAAACCAAATAGGAAATAGAGCTTATAATATGAGCAAACAGTTAATGAAATATGTTAAAAACACTTTGAAATGAGTTAAAAACATATTTAATCTGAAAAGGAAACACTAGATAAATGGATAGTTCTTAATCCGCGGAGTTTCGAAGAAATACTCTTCTTCTCATCAGAGATCGGATTTTGCATGCAGAAGTATTTGATGAAACAACAAGTAAGTCAAAGATCTTACTTGAAAACAAAATAAGTTAAGAAAAAGGTGATTACACATGAATGGATAGTTTGGTGGAAGATAAAAAATCCAGTGACGGTAAAATCCAAATGTAAAACTTCAAGAAGGTTAAAAGAATTTCCATTTGTACAAGTAAAATCCAACGAAATCCCGTAATTGGAAGAAGATGGTCCATAATAATCCAAAGGCAGAAATCCATGGAATAATTCACAAAAATGTGTACAAGGAAAAAAAATAATATTAATAAAAGAAAAATAAGATGTGCTACTCGGGATAAGGGTTATTGCGTATACAGTAATCAGTGAGATAGTATTGTAGTAATCATTAGTATTGGGGGTTTTGATAGAGTGTCTTACTTAAGGGGGCGGTTTGTCAGGAGTTTGTTTATGTTGGACTTGAAGACGTCCAAGTTGTAGTCAGGTGGGAAAGAGGCAAGCGGCAGAGAGTTCCACTGGCGTGCAGTTCTAAGAAAGAAGCTTTGCTCACGGAATCTACGTTTGGATTTAGGCACAGATAAAGAGTGGGGGAAATTATTTACAGTAGTTTCAGCCAGACGGGTGTTTCTCGTGAAAGATTGGCGAGGGGGGG
>NC_136527.1:10571696-10641696 GCF_053919585.1 Euprymna scolopes | reverse complement strand
AGGGACACCCTTCGTGCAAATATGAAGGTAAAACACAAGAAACATCCACCTAAAAATGAATATGTATGCCATTGTGGTTTCAGAGCACGCAGCAAATCAGGGTTATCTGTTCATTCGAGAAGGCATCTTTGACCTACGAGCATATGAAAGTTCACCATCTGCGGAGGAGTGTGCCGGACGTCTACAGGATTGCAATTACGCATGTGGTGTCACAGATCTTGGGAGCTGCTGAAGATTGCATACCGAACCCTCATTCATCGTCTTCGATGAGAGAATCCACTATATATTTGTTTTTTTTTTTACACAGAAATCACCACTTATCAAGGCCCATAGACCACTCGAGTGTGATTGTAGCGTAGTAAACATAAGTAGTGGATATTTTGTCAATCGGATTACTTAGGGGGACGGTTCATTAAGAAGTTGTTTACATTGAACTTGAAGACAATCAAATTGTAGTCAGCTGGAAAGCAAGCAATCGGGAGATAGTTCCATACGCGTGCGGTTCAAAGAAAGAAACTTTGCTCATGGAATCTACGTTTAGGTTTAGGCACATATAAAGAGTATGGGAAATTCTTGATAGTGGTTTCGACTAGATGGGTGTTTTTCGTGAAAGTTTGGCGAGGGGTGACCATAGATTGAAGCTCAGAGGAGCACTCGCCATGAAAATAAAGATAAATCAGAGACAGGCTCGAAACGTCTCTTCTGTGTGAAAGAGGTTGCAGGGAAGAGAAAAGGGCATCCCCCACTAAGCTACAAAGTCTATTTTGAACTCTGTCAAAACAGGATACGGTGCTTCTGGCAGTTCCTGCCCAGATATAGCAATTGTACTCAATCCTAGGACGTACTTGGTTCTTATATAGATAGAGAATTTCTTCGGCAGTGAAGAATGATCCCACAATTTTTTCCAGCAGCCTTGGCAACGGATTTAACCCTTATCCTCGAGTGGCCCCCGGGTCTTGACAAGTGGTGCAGCCTATGTAAAAAAATTTTTTTTTACCTAGGAAGCACCACTAACCAAGGCCCGGAGGCCACTCGAGGATAAGGATTATGGGTAGACATAAGTCGATTGTATTTTAGCGTAATAAACGTAAATAGTGGAAAGAACTTGTTTACATTGGACTTGAAGATAATCAAATTGTAGTCAGCTGGAAAACAGGAAAACGGAACAGAGTTCCACAGGCGTGCAGTTCTAAGAAAGAAGCTTTGTTCATGGAATGTACATTTAGGTTTAGGCACAGATAAAGCGTGTGGGATTGATAGTGTTTTTGTTAGACGAGTGTTTTTTTGTGAAAGTTTGGCGAAAGGGGTGACCATAGATTGGAGCTCAGACGAGCACTTGCCATAAAAATAACGATAAAGTAGAAACAGGCTCGCGACGTCTCTTCCGTGGAAAAGAGGTTACAGGGAAGGGAAAAGGGCATCACCCGCTAAGCTACAAAGTCTATTTTAAACTCTGTCAAGTGACGATATAGCAGCCGAGGGAAGCGACAGTGTTGGCGATGGTGACGACATTTGTAATGCTAACGACGGCGAAGAAATGAACGATATATTTTGACGACAGAGAAAACAAAAAAAAAAAGGCGATAATGAGGAATGACGATGTATTCAATATAGACGAAGGAATGAAATTGTTTAAAAAGAAAGGAATGCGATAGAAATATTTAAAACCCGACGCTGAGTGAGTCTATTGTTTATTTTTCTCTATATCTCTCTCTCATAATGAAAACAATAACACAAAAAGGCTGTCCTTCCATTTTGGAGTTACAAGCAGACGACAGGATGTGAACTGTTATTTCTTTTGCGCGGAAATTCTCTCTCGAATCTATTTCAAGTTTGTTTGTTCATCCAGTTACACATTCTCTTTTACTTTCGTTACAATATATTTTTATATATGTAAATAAAATTGTGTTAATTTTTCCATTGGCCTCGGTATTGTTACTTGGATGTGTTTTTCCTGTCTTGTGTTTATAAATGTCTTTCGAGAAAATGGATATATCCCTCCCGCATCTAAAAACCCGGGAAAACTAATTTCTTTTAAATATATTTTTTAATATTTTGTGTTACGACTTTTACCCCTAGACATTCCGGGTCGTAACATAAATAAGCTGTAAGTTCCGTTATAGAAACGTTGATTTAATTTGAATCAAACAAAATATGCAACAAGTGCGCTTGAAAGTCAAATTACAACGCAATATTACGAAAATAAAATTTTTTTTTTACTTGTTTGAAATTTATAATTTAAATATAGTTCGGAGTGAAACTCCATCCTCAGTATTTTGATTGTTCCTCTTTCTTGCTTTCTTCTTTCTTGCTATGGGGAGCAATAGAAAGAGGAGCGATAAAGTTGGGGGCGATAGAAAGGCGAAAGATAGTGGGGAACGATAAAGAGGGGAGCCATGGAGAGGGGAGTGATAGTGGGATGCGGTAAAATGGGGAATGACAGATAAGGAGAGCAATGGACTGTGGAGTGATAGAAAGGGGAGCAATGCAGGGGAAGCGCTAGAGAAGAGAGTGATAGAGAAGGGAGCCACATAGAGGGGAGCCACAGATAAGGGAGCGATAGAGGCGGAGTGCTAGAGTGGAGAGTGATAGAGAAGGGAGCTACATAGAGGGGAGCCACAGATAAGGGAGCGATAGAGGCGCAGCGCTAGAGAGGAGAGTGATAGAGAAGGGAGCCACAGAGAAGGGAGCGATAGAGGTGGAGCGCTAGAAAGGAGAGTGGTAGAGAGGAGAGCTACATAGAGGGGAGCCATAGAGAAGGGAGCGATAGAGGTGGAGCGCTAGAGAGGATATAGAGGGGAGCCACATAGAGGGGAGCCACATAGAGGGGAGTCACAGAGAAGGGAGCGATAGATGAGGAGAGATAGAAAGGGGAGCGATATGGAGAAAAACGATAGATAGCGGATAGAGAGGGGAGCGAAAACAATACATCTATAGTTTCCCTCACGGAAAGAAACGTTACTGACAGCTTGAGGCATGTGGTTGTATGGGCAGCGGCGTTCGGTGATTGTGAAAATAATTATCTATCTATCTTTTTAAAAATAATAAAAATAATATATATATATATATACAGCTCCCCATGTGGGGGTACCAAATTGGTTAAAAGGGAAAATTATTCCCAACTCGCATTTAGGTAAAAATGCACTTTCGTTAATAATTGAATTCATTCAATACATATCGCTAAAACCAAAACAAAACAAAACAACATCCACATACAGTACTGTTTCGTTGTATCACAACTCATCAGTGCGGCTAGACAAACACCTTTCCCCAACCGTGGATTGAACCTTCAACCATCGCATATATATATATATATATATATATATATATATATATATATATATATATATATATATATATATTGATTGAACCTTCAACCATCGCATATATATATATATATATATATATATATATATATATATATATATATATATATATATATATATATATATATATGCGATGGTTGAAGGTTCAATCCACGGTTGGGGAAAAGTTGTTTGTCTAGCCGCACTGATGAGTTGTGATACAACGAAACAGTACTGTATGTGGATGACAATTAAAGCCACACCCTCTTTGGGTTGAGCAGTTTATAAATATATTTTCACCCGACGCGTATTTAAAAGCGATTAAGCGAAGCCGGGAAGCCCACTATTAATTTGTTTGTAAACAAGCTGATGGTTCGAGCACTGTGCGACAGGAAAGTGTGAATTTAATACACACTGTCGGAGAAATATTTACGGCACTGATTCGTAGCCGAATGGTGAGAGCTGCCGACTGTCAATGCGACGGTTGTAGGTTCAATCCACTGGGGAAGGTGTTTGTTTAGCCGCGCTGATGAGTTGTGATACAACGAAACTACTGTATGTGGATGACAATATATATATATATATATATATATATATATATATATATATATATATATATATATACTAGTCTTTCGCTCCTAGACAAGGTTCAAAAGAGATTTGCCAATCCGATAGGTCCTGAACTGTCATCTAAGCTTCAGCCTCTGTCCCATCGGCGAAATGTTCTACGAGTACTTTAACGGTGAATGCTCTGACGAACTGCAAGCACTTTTACCCCCTCGACGTAAATACCCCCAACAAACCCGACAAGTAGCTAAATCCCACCCCTTCACAGCAGAGATCCCTAGATGTAAGAGAGCCTTCTACTCCAGTAGTTTATTCCCCAGAACCGCTACACTTTGGAATTCCCTTCTGGCTCCCTGCTTTCCCAATTGTACTGACATGCAGAAGTTCAAGTGTAACGTGAACCGACATCTCGCTGCTCAACTCCCTACATAGTACCCCTGTAGCTTATGTCCCTAATAGTAGCCCTCTACATCAAAGTGGCAATGTGCCTTGTTTGGGATGAAAATGTAGTCACTCAATAAATTAAAAAATTTATGACGTGAAATGTTTAAATTTCAAATCAAAAGATTTTTATTACTCTATGTAAAACAAAGAATATATTTAAAATATTTTAAAAACATTTTAAAATTTTTTAAATTTATTGAATGACTAAAATTTTATTTATTTGCTCTATCTTGTATATCGAGCAATTTTTTATTTAGGTGGGATATTACTTATAGAATGTTACCGCCAGTAATATCTTGTAAAACTTATGATCACAGGTTTCGATACCAGTTGATGATTTTATTCTGAAGAATATATATATATATATATATATATATATATATATATATATATATATATATATATATATATATATATAAAGAGAGAGAGAGAGAGAAAGAGAGAGAGAGAGAAAAGCATTTTGAAATTTTCTCTCTCTCTCTCTTTCTCTCTCTCTCTCTCTCTCTCTTTATATATATATATATATCTATATATATATATCTATCTATATATATATATATATATATATATATATATATATATATTCTTCAGAATAAAATTATCAACTGGTATCGAAACCTGTGATTCTTGGCCTTTTGGTCAAGATCAAAGTGTAGTATCTGTTCCGGCAGATGCTGCACTTGGGATGGTTTGTGCCAGTCAATGGAGGGGAAGCCCTCTATACTGGGAACCGCCTGGGTAATACCTAGGAGGTCCACCCTCCCAGGCCTTGCCACCGGGCTTTCCGGTGGGGCAAGTTTATTGCTTGCTGCCTGAGGCGCCCCGACCGGGGAATGCCGACGGGGTTACTCAGGCAATTTTTAAAATTGCAGGAGTGCCCCTCCTTTAGGGGAGCCTGCGGGGTTCCCACTTTCCGGCCTTGTGCCACATAATGCTGATGTGGGCAGCATTTAAATAAAAACCCTCTATACTGAGACAATTATTATTTTTGGTAACCAGAGTGACCCCTTTTAGGGGAGCTGGTTTTTACCTCACATTAAAAACGGCCTTGTGCCTAATTTGCTCAGTGGGGGAGCAAATAAATACCATCTGTTCTTCAGATGCTGCACTTCCATTTCTTGTTCTCTTTCGGTGGAAGAGAAATCCTTCACGACTGAGACAATTTTTATTTTTGTACCTTTTCTCCACGTTAAAAAAACGACCCTGGTGTCTAACTCTGTCCCGTGGGTAGGCATAGTAAATAGGTACAAAATATTACTGGCGATAACATTCTATAAGTAATTATTAAAGTAGCATACAAAAAAAAAAAAAAAAAAAAAAAAAAGATAAAATAAATAAAAAAAAATTACGGTGTGCATATATAGAGTTCCGGTTCCGGTTAAAGACAGATGAGAGTCGGCTGAAGAGAGCCTGAGGCGGACATTAAGAGCAGTCCTCAACTATCGGGTTTGAAACCGTCGGTACCGACTACCGATGTAAATTCCTGTATATATTATACAAAAAAATATATTGCTCTTATTTCGAGAAAGGTTTTTCCCTAATAATAGAGCACTGTATGGGATTTCTTTTTCTACAAAAAAGTACAAGTATATATATATATATATATATATATATATATATATATATATATATATATAGATATATATATATATATATAGAGAGAGAGAGAGAGAGAAAGAGGGAGAGAGAGAGAGAGAGAGAGAAAAGCATTTTGAAATAGAGATAGAGTGGCTAACGAAAGTAATATCTCCATGTTTGCCCACACGAAAAGAAACGTAACTGTCACTGAATGCTGCCAGCAGATGGCGCTCTCGTTGTTTTGATGTCCTTAGTGGGGCGGCCATTATCGCCTTTTACGACTTCGAGTCAACAATCCTTCATTTGATTTCGTTTCATAGCATTTCTTTTGAGAAAATCTTTCAGTATAGAATGACCCATTTTTAGAAATGCAAACCATTCTTAAAACGCTTTCAAATCGGCATCGTTTGGACATGAAAATCCGATTCCAAAGATAAATAAGAAAATGCCGTGCAAAACTCGAGTAAGAAAACGCTATTTCAAACTTACGGCAAAAAAAAAGTAGTAAAACGCTATTTCATATTTCAGTAAGTAAATGCGATTTCGAATTTAAGTAAAAGACATCATTTCTAATTTTACCGAGAAAAAGCTATTTCAAATTTTAGTAAAAATATGTTATTTAAAATACTATTAAAAATTTTAGTAGGAAAATGCTATTTCAAATTTTAGTAGAAAAATGCTATTTCAAATTTAAGTAGAAAAATGCTATTTACAAATTTAAGTAGAAAAATGATATTTCAAATTTAAGTAGGAAAATACGATTTCAAATTTAAGTAGAAAAATGATATTTCAAATTTAAGTAGGAAAATGCGATTTCAAATTTAAGTAGGAAAATGCGATTTCAAATTTCAGTAGGAAAAGGCTATTTCAAATTTAAGTAGAAAAATGATATTTCAAATTTTAGTGGAAAAATGATATTTCAAATTTAAGTAGGAAAATGCTATTTCAAATTTTAGTAGGAAAATGCTATTTCAAATTTAAGTAGGAAAATGCGATTTCAAATTTTAGTAGGAAAATGCTATTTCAAATTTAAGTAGGAAAATTCTATTTCAAATTTAAGTAGGAAAATGCGATTTCAAATTTTAGTAAGAAAATGCTATTTCAAATTTACGTAGGAAAATGCTATTTCAAATTTAAGTAGGAAAATGCTATTTCAAATTTTAGTAGAAAAATGCTATTTCAAATTTAAGTAGGAAAATGCTATTTCAAATTTAAGTAGGAAAATGCTATTTCAAATTTTAGTGGAAAAATGCTATTTCAAATTTACGTAGGAAAATGCGATTTAAAATTTTAGTAAGAAAATGCAATTTCAAATTTTCGTAGGAAAATGCTATTTCAAATTTAAGTAGGAAAATGCTATTTCAAATTTAAGTAGGAAAATGCTATTTCAAATTTTAGTGGAAAAATGCTATTTCAAATTTTAGTGGAAAAATGCTATTTCAAATTTTAGTGGAAAAATGCTATTTCAAATTTTAGTGGAAAAATGCTATTTCAAATTTAAGTAGAAAAATGCTATTTCAAATTTTAGTAGGAAAATGCTATTTCAAATTTAAGACCTTTTCTCGTAAAACAAGTATGTTACAGAAACGGCAACAAGTATGGAGTATTGTTGTCACATTTGGGTTGGTGCATCTGCTGCTAGTCTCTCGCTCCTAGACAAGGTTCAAAAGGGAGTCGCAAATCTGATAGGTCCTGAACTGTCATCTAAGCTTCAGCCCCTGTCTCATCGACGAAATGTTGCATCCCTCTGCCTTTTCTACAAGTATTTTCATGGTGAATGCTCTGATGAACTGCAAGCACTTGTGCTCCCACGACGTAAACACCCTCGACAAATCTGACAGGTAGCTAAATCCCACCCCCACACAGTAGAGATCCATATATGTAAAAGATCTTTCTACACCAGTAGTTTCTTCTCCAGAACCGCTAGATTTTTGGAATTCCCTTCTGGGTCCCTGCTTCCCCGACTGTACTGACATGCAGAAGTTCAAGTGTAGCGTGAACTGACATCTTTCTGCCTAACTCCCTACATAGTGCCCCAGTAGTTGTTGTTCCTGATAGTAGCCCCCTACATCAAAGTGGCGATGTGCCTGGTTTGGGGTGAAAATGTAATAAAAAACGAAACAAAACAAAACAAAAAAAACAAAACGAAACAAAACGAAACAAATAGAACCACTACTTCAGCGTGTAGAGGGAGGGCTTCTGAGTCAAGTGAAAGACTGTTTCAGGATAGGCGAAGGTGGAGGGAACTTGTTGCTGCCCAGCACACAAATAGGTGTAATGGTTGAAAATGATGATGGCAAGGAGATGAGCTAAGCCCTCAAAAACTCTCCCCTTTTTTCCTTCCAACTAGATCTGTTACTTGGCCCTTTTGGATAGAAGCAAAGTGTAGTGTAAGAGATGTAGAGATTGTTTGTTGAACGTTAATTGAATCCCGGACAGCGGCAGGTGACCTATCAAAAGTGATGAGCATTGTACTAGAAGAAAAACAGACATAAATTTTATTGTTTAAAAAGCCCAAGGACAGGTAACGTCAGAATAATGTGGAGATGAAACCAGCCCTACGCTGGCCTGAAGAGCAGTTGTTCCGACAATAGATTTCTGAATGACAGGATTTGACCCCTTGAGGTGATGTAAAAGGATTTCATTTTTTGTCCCAGGTTTGCGAACCAGTGGACGGATTGCTGAAGTGCACACACGCAAATGGATCTGGGATTTCCCCAGAGACGTGGTTGGCTTTGGTTGGTTCAGCAGATCGCCAGACCCACCCCGCCCCTTAATATTTAAGCAAGCACCCAGGCTTTTGGGGTTAGATTGAAGTCAAATCTAAAGAAGAATACACGCTCCCAGAACGCTCCAGACACCTCTCCATCTATCCTGACTGCCATCCAGTGAACGAACAATAAGATTTTGTGAGACTTAAATGTTTTGGTGAACTGACAATGTACGTATGTAAAAACCTGTAATTTTTGTGAAATTAACTTGTCGTAGTTAGAAACCCTAAGTCTGTCTTCTTTCTTTTCCGGCACGCATGTGAAGCTTTATTTTTTTCTTTTCAGCAGAAATCAACAGAGAACTGAGACGCTGAGTATTTTATGCGAAGATCCCCCGGTATAGACGATCATGAGCCACAGTTTCCGATGAGGTTAGAGGTCAATTGCTGACCTTGAACCGGGATGCATGTCACAGTAGTATTTGCCCTGATGCTGCACTTTTCTGGCCTAAACTTATACCACTATCAGCCGGTCACTGAGGTGTGACCGACAGACGTGTTATAGTAAATGTCTTAAAGCGGTCTCATGAAGATATGAAGATGGGCCAGTCATTAGGGTCCGTGTAGCAAGAAGAAAATCATACCTGAGATGTTGGATCTGGGTGTGGCTCCTTTCTTTTCTCAAGATGATCTCTTCACCCTGGTGGCATTCTGGTGGGAATCTTCATCTCTTTGTCCTCAGAGCCGCCTTCCGACTTAAGACATGTATGGAGACATTTATGAAGGAATTTATGAAGGCATTCATGGCAGACACAAGAAAAACGACACGCGACACAATTGTAATATATATAAAGCATAACTATTTTATTTTACAAAATATATATTACAAAAACTTTAACAATTAAAAACTTGACAATAGGCTTTTTAAAGCTAACTAAGCTAACTAGTATTGAGGGAGGGGGTGCTATCCCCACTTACGGAGAGACAGAATATGCGTCTTCACTTCATGGTGGTCGTGCAGGAAAAAGAGAGAGCTCTAAGAAAGGGAATTATTGGAAGGCGTTTCTTTGTATCTCTACGCACATGGCCAAATAACCACGCGGTCATGCTGCGGAGTTTGTTAGAAACAGTGGCACAAAGAAATAGTGCCACAAACTGAGGCAACTTTTATGTTTGTTCTTATCCAGACTGCCACCTTTTGGAGAAAGCTCAATTTTCTCCACATTTAAAACCGACCTTGTGTCTAACTCTGCCCTCGTGGGAAGGCAAATAGATGCTGCACTTCACCTTTTCTGGCCTCGATCAGTGAAGGAGAAATCTTTCCAAACTGAGGCAATTTTTATTTCTATTCTTATCCAGACTGCCACCTTTTGGAGAAAGCCCAATTTTCTTCACATTTAAAACCAACCTTGTGTCTAACTCTGCCCTCGTGGGAAGGCAAATAGATCGGAACAATGGAACATATCGCAATGTTATCTTTTGTGTCCTTGCCTTTCCAGCAACCTGCCGCTGTCCGGGCATCGCAATATCCAACAGAACAATAGCTTAGCATGGGCGCCTGGAGCGTGCTTTATCATACAAGGGTTGTTCAAAACGTAATTTTTAACTAAAAAATGTTGAAGAGCTACGAAGACGGGAGTGATATCATTAAAATGAGCAACATTTGTGCTCCAGAATTTATATTTCTACAGTCTCTACTATTCTAAATAAAATTTTCCAGGAATTCGATGACACATTTCTTCTTCTGACACACGACCATGATCTGGGGTTGATTTCTCAGAATCTCACACTGTCAATATCTGTAACAGAGAAATTAAACTTTCAGGTCATGAATGCATAAGTGTTGGATAATGCAGATTCCCGGGGATGACGTAGAATCCCAATAATAAACTACATCGATTGAAACGTTATGCAAATAACTCTGTTTTTTTCAGGCAGAGGCCCTAAGTAGTTATGTATTTGATTCCCTACTGAGAAAATTAGGCACAATACCGCTTTCTAGTGTGAAGAATGAGGAGGAGGGGAGCAGCCCCTCCGAGGGGGAACTGGATAAGGACAATTGATATAAAGGTTTTCCCTACATTGACCAAAACTGATTGCTACAAGAACAATGGTATGATATGTGGGGGCAACCCCACATATGGTCTTTAGTGCAGCATCTGCCGGAACAGATACTACACTTTTAAAAAAACATTTTTTATTACATTTTCACCCTAAACAAGGCACATTGCCACTTTGGTGTAGGGGGCTACTATCAGGGGCCACATCTACTGGGGTACTATGGAGGGATTTGGGCAGCAAGACGTCGGTTCACGTTACACTTGAACTTCTGCACGTCAGTACAGTTGGGGAAGCAGGGACCTGGAATGGAATTTCAAAGTCAAGCGGTTCTGGGGAAGAAACTACTGGAGTAGAAGTATCTTTTACATCTGGGGATCTCTACTGTGTGAGGGTGAGATTTAGCTGCCTGTCAGGTTTGTCGAGGGTGTTTACATCGTGGGAGCACAAGTGCTTGCAGTTCGTCAGAGGATTCTCCATTAAAATACTTCTAGAACCAGCAGAAGGATGCAACGTTTCGTCGATGGGACAGAGGCTGAAGCGTAGGTGTCAGTTCAGAGCCTATCAGGTTTGCGACTCTCTTTTGAACCTTGTCTAGGAGCGAGAGACTAGTAGCAGATGCACCAGCCCAAATATGACAACAATACTCCATACATGGGCGAATGGTGGCCTTATAGAGGTATCGGAGACTTTCGGGTGTTAGTAGTTTTCTAGCATGGTAGAGAGAGCCTACATTCCTTGCAGCAGCCCTGGCAATGCTTTCAATGTAATTGTTCCAACTCATGTTTCCTGTGAACGTTAGGCCAAGGAGTTTGAAAGATGTACTCTCAGATAAAGAGTCGTTGGCTATTGTTATTAGTTGTAGAGAAGGTTTCTTGTAATTATTGTGACCATCCATTTTTGTCCCCACCTGCTGGAACAGATACTAAACCTTCAGGAGAATATTATTTTTACCATCGTTTTTTTTCCAAGTACTCTATCTCAATCAGATGAGACCAATAATCTAAAGAATCCAAACAATACAGAATAATCAATCCTTATCTAAAATCTAACGTGAAAAAAAGGAACCAACACGTTGTAGCTTCAGTTGCAAAGTGGACAAAGAACGAAAAGAACTTTAACTCCTTTTTTCTTCGTAACAGCAAAATTATTTATTTATTTATTTATTTTACTACATAGGAGTCACCATATATCAAGGTCCGGAGGCCACTCAAGGGTAACGGTTATTGAGTGTACAGAAATCAATGGGATAATATCGTAGTAATCGTTAGTAATGGAAATTTGGTAAATTGAATTACTTAAGGGGAACGGTTCATCAAGAATTTATTTATGTTGGACTTGAAGACATCCACGTTGTAGTCAACTGGGAAGCAGGCAAACGGAAGAGAGTTCTACATGCATGCAGTTCTAAGACTTTGCTCATGGAATCTACGTTTTGATTTAGGCACAGATAAAGAGTGTGGGAAATTATTGACAGTGGTTTAAGCTAGACGGGAGTTTTTCGTGAAAAATTGGGGACTAGAGATTGGAGCTCAGACGAGCACTTGGCATGAAAATAACGATAAAACAAGCACCCCTTATGGACGTGATGTAACCCATGTGATCTCGAACGTTACTTTCGTTCCATGTTCCACGTCTCTAACGTGATCGTTCTCCTTTTCCTTTTTGTAGTCTTTTTTCTTCTTTACTCGTGACGTCATTTCATATGCATTTGCATATAGCCATCATATTAAGATTTATGAATTCATTTGTGCGGCAATCACAGTATTCACCCAAACTAAAAAAACAGACGCTTGAGAAATGGCCGACATAGCTGAAAACACTTCTTTTTTTTTTGTAAAAAATATGAATATTTGACCAATCAGGTCTCGATTAAAAAAAAACAACTTATTTCTGCAAGCCTCTAGGAGCCGCTAAAGAAATATAAAAGGCACGGAGAACTTCTCCCGCTCTCAAGTCTTCACCTTCTTTTTCTCTTCCTTCTTTTGTACAGACTGCCAACTTGGCGCACACTAAAAATAAGTTTCTTTTCTTTTAATGAAAATGAACAAAAGTTTATTTTACATTAGCATTTACGCCCGGGTATTTGGATATGTATGTTGAGCAAAAAAAAAAAAAACCCAAAAAACAAAACGTTTTTTTCAACTTTGACCCCTATTATGACCTCTTAACATTTATTGTTTTGGGCTCTAATCAAGTTATTAAGTTAGATCCATGTCCAAGGAATCTATATCTAAAATTTCAATTGTTTATACCCAAAATTGGCGGAGTAGTTTGATAGAGTTCTCAAAGGTCAAATCGTTAAACTTTGACCCCTTAAAAGCCAAATTTCTGGCCAAAAAACGGATTACCAAGATGTTCCCAAATCTCAATACTCTGTATATCAAATTTCGAGTCTGTAGACTAAAAATTGACAGAGTTATTGTGTAGGGAAATGTACTCACACAGACACTTTCACTTATATATATATATATATATATATATATATAGATAGATTAAACAAAAATACATACGTATACATAATATATATGGAAACAATTTTTTGTTAACTGTAAACTTTTACGCAAATATTATGCAAGTATAAATCATGTAGAATATCTGCATGAATATAATTACACGTAATAGTTATAACGGCCGTAAAAAAAGCAAAACCTCACTGAAGGAAGAACTGCTGTTTGGATTCTGGTAAAGTTTTTATTTATTCTTTGAGTTTGTTGACCGAAAAGCACATATTACGTATAGAGCAAACATTTCAAAAAACAATACATAAAGAAATACTTTCTTTATAATCTAAGGGAGACAATTTATTAGCGAGTTGTCGCCCTTCAAAATAATAATCTTTTCTTTTTTTTGTTAATTTATTTTTTAATAAATTTCTTTTTCATTAAATCTTTTTCTTTTGTTTTAATTTTATTACATGTGGGTGCTGGTAAACCCCTAGAACATACGAGCTATCATCAGCACACATATGTAATAAATCGTTTGCTAGTGAATGCAATTCCACAATCAATAAGAAAATTGTATTTTCTTTTTGAATAAATAGAAAAGATGGTTTTTAATATGAATATCAATAAACACAAAAAAAAAACGAATTTATAGGAGTATAAATATATATATATATATATATATATATATATATATATATATGTATATATATGTTGTGGTGGCACACATTCATTTGCATATGTGGATAGTAATTACACATAAATAGGAAGACTCAGTTAGTCTGAGTGTGTGTTCACCAGAAGCCACCGAAGGCCGCCGAGAGCAGATATGTTTCTCCAGCAAAGACTCTCTTTTTTGACACCATTATGTAAATATCCTGTAAATATACCTTTTCCTAATACACTTCTTATTTGATCTACCTTTGTTTGTTGAGTCGTCATTTGTATTGTTTTATACGTTACTTGTTTCAACCTGCAAACCTAACAGTGGCGACGAGGATGAACGTCAAATATAACAGTTTGACGAAGAAATGGAAAGAACTCACTAAAAAAAAAGTACAATGCAACGGTTGACCTTTCTAAGGAATACAAGTTTTGACGAACGAAATAATCGTAAAAACGGATTTTACGCTAAAGAGAAGGTCGACTCAAGCGGAAAAAATGAATAATTCAGCGAACATTGGAAAACTGTAAAATATTTTCCTCGCGAAGTACAACACTGAAAGTAAGAAACGGTTGTTTCCCACATTCCAAGAACAAAAACTACATTCAGGTTTAAAAAAAAAAGTAACCTCGATTAATAGTATTTTATTTACTAAAATACTAGTCGGAATAAAAAGAGACAAATCAAAACCTTCAATTGCAGTCTCAAAGAAAAAAAACTCGAACGTGGCAAAAAAAAGCGACGATTTACGCCGTTTCCGTGGAAGCCATCTTAAAAAAAATAACAAATTGTAAAAGTGAATTTTTGTAAAACGACAAACAGATTCGTATTACTAAATTACAAAGAACAGATTCGTATTACTAAATTACAAGGAAGTAACATACGAAAAAAAAGTTCACCAGTGGATTTCCTAAATTGCTGTAAATACCAACTAAAGACTTTTTGGTAAATCAAATTTTTCTCTTCGGTATTTAAAAAAAATATACCACAGTTAAACTAAAATCAAGGAAAGATTTTTTTTAAACTAAAGTTGTCACTGGATAACTGATATAAGACAGTAAAACGTCACGTAAAAAGTAAAATTTAAATGTAGTCCATACATTTTATTTTTTTCAATTGTGACTCGAATTAAAAACTTTTTTTTTCTATGGAAAGAGTTGTACTTAAGTTCGGCTGTTATTTATTAGGAAATGCCTAAAACGGAAAAGTAAATCGTATTTTGGGGTTTCAGCAAAAGCCTCAGTTCTTATGTTGTGGTTGGATGAGCTTGACTCGCTAGCGAAGTGAGAAAATATTATTCGGGCAGCGATATTACTATTGAAAACAGGAACTATGAACAATTTTTTTTGTAAAACAAGCCATTTTATATGGTACGGATATTGTGTTGCATGTGAAATTGTACAAATTTTCTTCGTAACTGCATTACTGCTACTGAAGGATAAAAAATGGAAGATTTATCTAGAATGTTAATGCAATTTTTGCAGACGCAACAAAAGGCGCAATCCGAGCTAGATGCACGTAGAGAGGAGAAATTATTGAAATGGCAAATGGAACAAGAAGAAAGGCAAAAGAAATTAAAATTTGAACAAGATGAAAGGCAGAACATATTACAATTTGAATATGAAGAAAGGCAAAATGAACGTTTTGCTAAAACACTGGAACTATTAAAGACTAATCGAGAAAATGTCGACAGTACTAATTTCTCGCATACAACTATATTTAATAGCATGGACACATTTAATTATGTGCCGGAGGAAGAAAAGACTTTTGAAGCATACTATACAAGATACGAGGACGTCTTTCAACTGGACTGCAAAAGTTGGCCAAATAGCCAGAAAGTGAGCCTTTTACTCAGGAAGTTGGGTGTAAGAGAACACAGCAAGTTCGTAGATTATATACTACCTTAAAAAACTACGGAATTAGATTTCATGGAAGCTGTAAAATTACTAAAAAAATTATTTAATCCGAATATATCTCTTTTTCATAAGAGATGGTTGTGTATGAATCTAAGGAAGATGGACGACCAAGATTATGTGACATACGCATCAGTTGTCAATAAAAACTGTGATAATTTTAAGCTAGCGGAACTAACAGTAGAAGATTTCAAATGCCTAATCTTCGCACAAGGGTAAGTCTCCACGAAAAATGCAGAAATACGCAGACGAGTGTTGTCTAAGCTGGAATCTGAGCAAGATTTAACACTTCAGAAATTAGCAGATGATTGTGAAAAGGTCATTACACTAAAAATGGATTCAAAAAAGATAGAAGAATCTGGAGTGGCATATGTAAGAAAGGTTAGAAAACCATACACACCAACCAAGAACTATACAAATAAAAGCAGTCAAAACGGAACGAGATATTCCAAATATAATAATTATAATTATAGTAAAGAATATAACAAGTCTCTTCCTAGATATAATTGTAAGAGATGCGCAGAAAGACATTGGGAATCGGATTACCCTTATAAGAAGAAAAAAATGCTACATTTGCAAGAAAGTCGGACACAAAAGCGATTGTTGCAGATATAAAGATTTCACCAGAAAGAGAGTACAGCAAACAAAATCAAATGAAAAATTAGACAAAAATCGGCGAAAATACATAAAAGCGGAAATATTTAAAACGCCAATAAAATTACAACTGGATTCAGGATCCGATATTTCTATAATAAACTTGAATACATGGAAAAAGTTGGGTAAACCAACCATGATGAAAACAAGTAAATCAGCTCGGACGGTAACTGGTGGTGAGATGAAATTTGAAGTAGAAGTTATCCTTCCGATAAAATTAAACGGGATTACGGAGAAATTAAAAATGTTCGTATTGAAAAATAGCGAAAACCTGTTTGGAATAGATTTAATTGAGAAATTTGGACGCTGGGATAAGCCAATTAATACATTCTGTAAAAAAATAGACTGTACTACTCCAACAACAGAAAATATAAAAGAAGACTTAAAAAAATTATTCCCTGATGTATTTATGACTAAATTAGGTTGTTGCAATAAATTTAAGGCCTCGTTTGAACTTAAAGAAAACACAAGCCCAATTTTTAGAAAAAAGCGAAACGTTCCGTTCGCTGGGTTGGAAAAGATTAATAAAGAAGTAGACAGATTGAAACAGACAGGAATACTATAAAAAATAGAACATAGCGACTGGGCAGCCCCCACCGTATATGTAAAGAAAAAGAATGATGAAATCAGAGTGTGCGCAGACTTTTCGACAGGTCTAAACTCCATATTACAAGATTACCGTTACCCTCTACCAAGCTCAGAGGAAATATTCACAAAGTTGAATGGTGGTAATATCTTCTCCAAGATAGACTTGAGCGACGCGTATTTACAAATACCGGTCGCATAAGGGATTGTACAAATACAACCGGTTGCCCTTTGGCATCAAAGTAGCGCCTGCCATCTTTTAGCAAGCAATAGACACAATGCTAAGTGATATTGAGTGCGCATGTGCATACCTGGACGACATTGTTATCAGGAGCAAATCCCTAGAAGAACATAAGGAGCATTTAAAACAAGTATTCACTCGAATACAAGAATTCGGGTTTAAAGTAAAAGAAAATAAATGCGACTTTTGTATGAGCGAAATTAAGTATCTTGGACATATAATAAATAAACATGGGCGACGTCCAGACCCAGAAAGATCTGCGGCAATAAAAAACATGCCAGCACCTAATAACTTAACAACCTTGCAGAGTTTCTTAGGACTCGCAAATTATTACCAATCTTTTATTGAAGAGATGCATAATTTGCGAGCTCTCTTAAATGAGCTGCTAAAAAAGGACACACCTTGGAACTGGACGCAAGAATGTCAAACCGCTTTTGACAAAATAAAGAGCGCACTAACATCTGAATTATTTCTAACTCACTATGACACAAAATTAAATATAGTCGTCGCTAGTGACGCTAGTTCATACGGCATAGGAGCATGCATTCAACATATCATGCCTAATGGATCTAGAAAGCCGATAGCTTACGCTTCGAGAACGCTGCTTCCAGCAGAGAAGGCGTATTCACAGATTGAAAAAGAAGCGTTGAGTATAATCTTTGCAGTGACTAAATTCCACCGATATTTATATGGTAGACAATTCATACTTGAAACCGACCATAAACCATTAGTCACAATCTACGGATCAAAAAAAAGGATTGCTTGTATACACCGCAAGTAGATTGCTGCGCTGGGGTACGATCCTACTGAATTACGATTTGCAGCTACAACATCTAGCATCGAAAAAGACTTGCCATGCGGATGGACTTTCAAGACTGATACCACAGAAACATAATTTGGAAGAATCAGTGATTGCAGTAATTCGAACAAATGTCGAAGTGAAAAATATGGTAGCAAACATAATTAAAAAACTACCGGTAAGATTGTCGGACATTAAAAGAGAAGCCGATAAAGATGAATACATAAATGATATAAAAGAAAAAATTATAAATGACAAAAAGGTTCAGGAAATTTTTCCATATGTAACGATGTGTTATTATATAGCGAGAGAGTAGTAATACCTAAAACTTAACAATATATATATATATATATATATATATATATATATATATATATATATATATATATATATATATAGATGATGTGCTTAAAGTTATATCTCATAGGATTAGCAAATCTCTCGATGGAGGCAACCTTTCTAGGGCAATTGCTCTTTTATAGGGTATGGCATGAAGGTTTACTTCACAAGATCTCAAGCTATGGTATAGCTGGAAATGTCTTCTCAATTACTAAATCATTTATTTCTGATAGGTTCATAAGAGTAGTAGTTGAGGGGAAGAAATCAGAAGCTCACAGTATTAATGCCGGTGTCCCTCAGGGATCCATCCTGGGCCCAACTCTTTTCCTGATCTACATTAATGATCTTCCAAATCATATCCTTACATCATTTGTAGACATTTATGCTGACGACACTACCATTTATGGTAGCACATCTAAGACAGTAAACAACCAAGTTCTCTCCAATTCTCTCTCCTCTGATCTTGAGCACGTGGTACAATAGGGAAAGAAGTGGCTGGTTACTTTTAATGCATCTGAAACCAAGCTTCTCTCTTTACATCTTCAACGTTCTGATCCCCATCTGGCATCAGTTGAAATGAATGGCTCTCGTCTTGAGGAGGCCTCAAGTTTGGACAAGCTTCTGGGCTTGACTTTTACTCCTGATCTTAAATGGAACAGGTACATCACATCTGTTGCCAAGGCCGCTGGAAAAATGGTGGAATCCTTCTATCGATCCAGTAGATATCTCACTGCTGATGCAATTCTCTTTCTATATAAGAGCCAGATACGTCCAAGGATGGAATACTGTTGCCACATCTGGGCAGGAGCTGCTAGAAAGGACTTGTCCTGCCTTGATAGAGTTCAAAATAGACTTCGTAGCCTCGTAGGAGATATCCTTTTCTCTTCCTTCCAACTTCTATCTCACAGAAGAGATGTTGCGAGTTTATCTCTGCTGTGTCGCTATATTCATGGAAAGTGTTCGACTGAGCTTCAGTCTATGGTCCCCCCCTCGCCAAACTTTCACAAGAAACACTTGTCTAGCAGAAAACACTATCAATAATTCCCTCCACTCTTTATCTGTGCCTAAACCTAAACGTAGATTCCATGAACAAAGCTTCTTTCTTAGCACTGAACGCCTGTGGAACTGTCTTCCGTTTTTCCTGCTTTCCAGCTGGCTACAATATGGTTGTCTTCAAGTCTAACGTAAACAAGTTCTGGATGAGCCGTCTCACTTGTTAACAAATTTACCGAATTTCCATTATTAACGATTACTATATTGTCCAATTTCTACTGTACACTCTTTAACCCTTATCCTCGAGTGGTCTCTTGGCCTTGATAAGTGGTGATGCCTATGTAAAAAAAAAGATAGATTATTTCTTTTTCTTTATTTATGTACATTGCTTGACTCTCTCTTTCTCTCACTTCGCCACAACACACAGTCGGACTTTTTCTCCCACGCTCTCTCTTTCTTCTTTCTTTTCTTTTAACAAAAATAAACAAAAGTGTATTTCTTTTTAGTTATTTATTTATTTCAGGGGATTTATGCAAGTCCCTAATGACCCCTTAACAGCCAAATTCGACATTTTCTCAAACGTAAAACAGATACTTCTGGAGTGATCGCTACATTTTAATTTTACTCACAGTGTAAAATTAATATATATATATATATATATATATATATGTATATATATATATATGTATATATATATATATATATATATATATATATATATATATATATATATATATATATATAAAGTTTTAAACAAAATTAACAAAATAAAGAATTAAAAGCATCGTTTTTGGTATCGGAAATTAAACATACATTTTTCCAATTTCGATACTCCGAAAAGTGACGATTTTTCCGAATCCTGATTAATCGTCCCAACACAAAGGGGGAGACAACCAAGAAAAAAAAAATGAAATAAAAAATAGGGCCCTAAGCAAAATTCATCCGAAAGCAGCAAAACTAAAGCTGGCCACGTGATCTCGAACTTTATTTTCGTTCCTTATTCCACGTCTCTAACGTGATCATTCTCTTTCTTATTTTTATAGTTTTTTTTCTTTACTGGTGACGTCATTTCACATGCATTTGCATACGCGCGTCCGCGCTATGTTACATCTTTTCATTTGCAAAAAGAAAAAAAAAAACTGTATATGTTTATTGTAATACATACTTTGTATTGCTTTTTCGTTTGGCGTTTGGCGTCAAACTAAATTCCGCTGTCCAAAGATCTGAACGGGAATAATTATGCTTGGCAAACTGTCACATGGAATAAATGTCATGAAAATGACAAACTCTGATTCTCAGTAGCAAGGGAAAGGTAAGAAGCATTTTAAATTTTAATAAAAAAGAGCGTTTTATTCGTCTGCTTCCGGGCGCCAATATTTTGTTAAATAATTATGTACAGTAAGTTATGAAAATATATAGGTCTAACGAAGGGCGGGGAGCGCCCGGCAATGCCCGGATGTAACATACGCTTAAATATGATATTTTAATTTGTCCAAATTTCATATATATTATTACTAGCAGTTCGTGTTTTGACAAGCTTCTAGGTTTGACCTTTACTGCTGATCTGAAATGGAACACGTACATCAAGCCTGTTGCCAAGGTCGCTGGAAAGATGGTGGGATCCTTCTACAGTTCCAGAAGATATCTCACTACTGATGCAATTATCTATCTATATAAAAGCCAAGTACGTCCAAGGATGGAATACTGCTGCCATATCTGGGCAGGAGCTGCTAAAAACAGCCTATCCTGCCTTGACAGAGTACAAAATAGACTTCGTGGCTTAGTGGGGGATGCCCTTTTCTCTACCCTGCAACCTCTCTCCCACAGAAGAGACGTTGCGAGCCTATCCTTGTTTTATCGTTATTTCCATGGCAGGTGCTCGTCTGAGCTCCAATCTCTGGTCGCCACTCGCCAATCTTTCACGAAAAAACACCCGTCTAGCTGAATCCACTGTGAAAAATTTCCCCCACTCTATATCTGTGCCTAAATCAAAACGCGGATTCCATGAACAAAGCTTCTTTCTTAGAACTGCACGCCTGTGGAACTCTGTTCCGTCTGCCTGCTTCCCACCGGACTACAACTTGGATGTCTTCAAGTCCAATGTTAACAAATTCCTAATGAACTGCCCCCTTAAGTAAACACATCATCAAATCTCCACACTAACGTAATGTACATGCAATAACCCTTATCCCTGAGTGGCTTCCGGGCCTTGATAAGTGGTGATCACTGTGTAAAAAAAAACAAAAAAAAGCAATAAATACAGGGCGTTCAAAAAGCCTTGGACACATTTCAGATCCTCATATCTGCTTAACTATGAAGGGTAGTAAGATTTTTTTTTTACACAGTGGTCACCACTTATCAAGGCCCGGAAGCCACTCAGGGATAAGGGTTATTGCAAGTACATTACGTTAGTGTGGATATTTGATGAAGTGTTTACTTAAGGGGGCGGTTCATTAGGAATTTGTTAACATTGGACTTGAACACATCCAAGTTGTAGTCAGGTGGGAAGCAGGCAGACGGAACAGAGTTCCACAGGCGTGCAGTTCTAAGAAAAAATCTTTGTTAATGGAATCCACTTTTTGATTTAGGCACAGATATAGAGTGGGGGAAATTTTTCACAGTGGATTCGGCTAGACGGGTGTTTTTCGTGAAAGACTGGCGAGGGGGGACCAGAGATTGGAGTTCAGATGAAAATGGTCCCATGTTAAAGTTAGATACATTAAGTTTTTTTGTAAGGCTATTGACTTTTATTTTTCAGATCCAGTAATGCCTTTTCTGGTTCAGTAAATTGAACCAGAAAAGGCGTTTTGTTTACTTGATTTTGCAAAAACTGAATCATGGACACTGCGTAATTTTTTTTTTTTTTTTGTGGGAATTTGTTAAAGGACTGATCTATGCGCCTCTCATTCCGAAAGATGTAGATGAGCTGAAAGTCCGAAGAACAGAAGCTGTTACAACTATTTAGAGCGCAATGATGGGATGTGTTTGGCAAGAATTGGACTATCGGCTTAATGTGAGTCGTGTGACCAATGGTGCTCACATTGAACATTTTTTAACATTCCAGTTTGAAACACCCTATATATATATATATATATATATATATATATATATATATATATATATATATATATATATATATATATATATAAAGTGAACGTGTCTGTGTGTCTGTGTATATTTCCCTACGCAATAACTCTGTCAATTTTAAGTCTACATACTCGAAATTTGATATACAGGGTACTGAGATTTGGGAAAATCGATGTGATCGAGTTTCGGACAGACATTTCGCTTTTAAGGGGTCAAAGTTCAACGATTTGACCTTTCAGAACTCTACCAAACTCCTCTGACAATTTTGGGTCTAAATACTTGAAATTTTAGATATTGGTTCCTTGGACATGGATCTAACTTAATAACTTGATTTGAGCCATAAAAAATAAATATTAAGTGGTCATAATAGGGGTCAAAGTAAAAACAAAATACCGTTTTTTTGTTGTTTTTTTGCTCAGCATACACCTCCAAACACCCGGCAACGCCGGGCACCCATTGCTAGTATATATATATATATATATATATATATATATATATATATATATATATATATATATATATACACAAGAGGGCTCCCGTAAGCCGTGGTGAAGGCAACCTTTCTAGGAGAAGCAAATCTCTGATTTAAAAAACCATAAAGCGGGAGACCAGTACCCGCATTAAGCTGGTCTGCAGTTTAATTTGTTGCTGGCTATCTTGCTCTTGCTTGTTGCTGGATCTCAACATTTTGAACCGAGAGAGAGACTTAGCTGTCGTACAAAGCTAAGACTCTGTAACATATCTTTGTATAGATACTCCCTCAGGCATTTGGGCTCATGGATCCTAAATGTCTGAGGGAGTGGCACTCGTCTGACAAGACGTTGCAATCATCATGTATCATATATATATATATATTTGTGTAAATAAATCGAGCGGAGGCAATTGGACGATGTGAAAAACATTATAGCATAATGGTGAGAAGCTTTGACTGTCATTTGGGCGATTGGGTTTCGATCCTAGCTTGAAGCAGTTGCCAGTCTAGCCGCACTGATGAGATGCGAAACAGTACTGTGTGTGGATGACTATATATATACTAGCATTTCAGCCCGGCGTTGCCCGGGTGTTTGGAGGTGTATGTTGAGCAAAAAAAAAAGGCGGTCAATTTTTTTAACTTTGACCCCTATTATGACCCCTTAACCTTTATTGTTTTGGGCTCAAATCAAATTATTAAGTTAGATCCATGCCCGAGGAACCTATATCTAAAATTTCAAGTGTTTCGACGTAAAATTGTCAGAAGAGTTTGATATAGTTCTGAAAGGTCAAATCGTTGAAATTTGACCCCTTAACAACCAAATTTCTGGCCGAAAACCGATCACATAGATTTTCCCAAATCTCAGTACCCTGTATATCAAATTTCGAGTCTGTAGACCTTAAATTGGCAGAGTTATTGCGTAGGGAAATGTACACAGACAGACAGACACACGGAAAGACACACAGACACACAGATACACAAACACGTTCACTTTTATAGATATATAGATAGATGTGTGTTTAAGGGTTTAAAATTTTAATCTGTTTTTCTTGCACCGTACGTTTTCGGTGTAAATTCACTAGATGTTTAAGTTTAAAAAATATATGCAAAAATACAATAATGTGCCCATGTTAGACACTTTGTTTCTTAGAATATCTATAAAAATAGAAATGTGTGTGAGGACACTTCTCAACCTATATACTCAACGAATTTTTTATCTACAGACTTTAAATTTGGTATATAGAATCTTCAGACATGTGGAAAACTTTATAATCCGTTTTTCATCCGAAAAAAGGGCTGCAAAGGTATCAAAGCGGGAGTCATCGGACTTATATCCGTTTGCTAACTGTTTCACGAATGCGCATGCGTCAATAGTTCATAATTACAGATTGCTTATGTTAAGAATAAGTATGGTTTGAAAAGACCCGTTAAAGAGCGTGTCTCGCTGGTCTAATTGGTATCGTACGTGACTCACTAACTTGAAGTTTTGGTTTCGATCTCAGCTGTAGTATTATTTTTTTATATATAGTGAACTTTTTAGGAAAAAAACAACACAAGCACATTCTCAGTTTGTTCTCGTATCTTTAAACTCCATTTTTTAAAATGAATTTAACGTTACGTTTAATAATATTTCTGTTTATAATAAATAAGAAATTTGCATTAATTAAAATATAATAATCTGTACTCATAGATGCGGGTGTACCTCAGGGATCGATCCTTGGACCTTTATTATTTCTGATATTCATAAATGACTTACCTGATCAAATTATCTCTGAGATGGGTGTATTTGATGACGACACCACGTTCTATAGCAGCACGTGGGAAAAACTAATGAGCACATATCTAAGGTAATAGCCGAAACCCTAGCGGAAGACCTTCAGTCTGCAGTGGAAAAAACATGTTAAAACCCTTTAAAAAGAATTAAAAGATATTTAATTTAAAAAAGGAAACAAAAATTAATCCGCGGGGGTTTCGAAAGAAATACTTTCCTTCTCATCAGAGGATAGGAATTAGCAAAATGCGGGATCGGATTTTGCTTGCAAAGTATTTGATGAAACTTTTTTTTTTTTTTTTTCACAGTGATCACCACTTATCAAGGCCCGGAAGCCACTCAGGGATAAGGGTTATTGCAAGTACATTACGTTAGTGAGGATATTTGCTGAAATGTTTACTTAAGGGGGCGGTTCATTAGGAATTTGTTAACATTGGACTTGAAGACATCCAAGTTGTAGTCCGGAGGGAAGCATGCAGCCGGAACAGAGTTCCACAGGCGTGCAGTTCTAAGAAAGAAGCTTTGTTCATGGAATCTGCGTTTTGATTTAGGCACAGATATAGAGTGGGGGAAATTTTTCACAGTGGATTCAGCTAGACGGGTGTTTTTCGTGAAAGATTGGCGAGGGGGGACCAGAGATTGGGGTTCAGACGAGCATCTGCCATGGAAATAACGATAAAATAAGGACAGGCTCGCAACGTCTCTTCTGTGGGAGAGAGGTTGCAGGGTAGAGAAAAAGGCATCCCCCACTAAGCCACGAAGTCTATTTTGTACTCTGTCAAGGCAGGATAGGCTGTTTTTAGCAGCTCCTGCCCAGATATGGCAACAGTATTCCATCCTTGGACGTACTTGGCTTTTATATAGATAGAGAATTGCATCCGTAGTGAGATATCTTCTGGAGCGGTAGAAGGATCCCACCATCTTTCCAGCGACCTTGGCAACAAGTAAGCCATAGAGGTTACTTGGTAAAAATTAAAAAATAGTGAAGCAGACGGAATGGGGAAAAAAGAAAAATGATTTCACGTGAATGGATGGTCGGGGAAAGAGTAGAATATCCAATAACGGTAAAATCCAAAAAAATGTTGTACAAATCTAAAAGAATCGAGAACGCTACCAAACTCCTCCGCCAATTTTGGGTCTAAACACTTGAAATTTTAACTATAGGTTACTTGAATCCAACTTTATTTTTTGATTTGAGCCCAAAACAAAACAATAAATGTTAAGGGGACAAAATTGGAGTCAAATTTAAAAGAATTGACCTCTGCCATCTCTACCAAATTACTCAGCCAATTTTTGGTCTAAACATTTTTAAATTTTACATAAAATATATTGAGACATAGGGTTTTTTAATCGTTTTAATCGTGAAAATTTGGCTTCCAGGAGGTCAACGTTCAAAAGATTTTACCTTTACGGTCTCTAGCAAACTATTCAGCCAATTTTGGGTCCAAACATTTTAAATTTTACATAAAGGGTATTCAGACATGGCGCAGCTTTTTAATTAGTTTTTGGGCGAAAGTTTGGCTGGCAAGAGGTCAAAGTTTACAGAGTTGGTCTTTACGGACTCTATCAAACTCCTCCGCCAATTTTTGGGTCTAAACACTTGAAATTTTAGATGTAGGTTACTTGGACATGAATCACATATTTTAATTTAATTTGAGGCGAAAACAATAAATGTCAAGGGGTCAAAATTGGGGCCAAATTTTAAAAAAAATGACGTCTGCGATCTCTGCTAATTTTTCTCTATGCCAGTTAAGGAAGACTATTATACAGAAAGACATTTTTTTTTTTTTTTTTTTTTTACACAGTGATCACCACTTATCAAGGCTCGGAAGCCACTCAGGGATAAGGGTTATTGCAAGTACATTATGTTAGTGAGGAGATTTGCTGAAATGTTTACTTAAGGGGGCGGTTCATTAGGAATTTGTTAACATTGGACTTGAAGACATCCAAGTTGTAGTCCGGAGGGAAGCAGGCAGACGGAACAGAGTTCCACAGGCGTGCAGTTCTAACAAACATTACCGTACATATTCACACTTTTTAATATATACATATGCACATTGAGTTGCGAACAGTACATAGGGCCCGAGCAAAGTCGGGTGGAACTGCTAGTATATATATATATATATTTCAAAAACAGCATCGAATTGCACCAACTCCTGTTTCTGTGGGGGTAATCTTTGTTGCTAATTGATACTTATTGTCTCCTGGCAGAATGGAGGACACACAAATAATCATCATACGAGATCGGCTGTTAGATGGCAACTTTCTCAGCGATACGGACGGCCATCTTGGATTTTTTTAAACGACACGGACGTTTTTTTTTTTTTATTTTTTTTTTTTTTTTGCATTCTGATCGTGCGACCTTTCCGATCAGGGGGTTACAGATAATAATACTTGTTATTTAGACACAATAACCAAGAAGAAATTATATCTTAATTTTCTTTTTCTATCCAATTTTACTTATTTTTTTTTTTTACAGAAAAAAAAAGACATGGGGTTACTCAGAATCTAAGAAAGGAAAGCAATAGCGTTTTAATCACAGGCGTTTTTAGCGTTTTGAATCGTTTCTTTTTTTTTTTAAAGCAATTTTTGCAATTTCTTTTCTTTTTCCTTTCACATAACTTCCATAACAATAACAATCAGGATTGATCTTTTTCTAAACCTTCCGTTTGAAATCCTGTCTATTATTTGCGTTATACGGATACTTCCCGGCCGATTACAATATGGTAGCCTTCAAGTCCAATGTAAACAAGTTCTTGTTGAGCTGTCCCCTTTAAATAACCTAAATTCTAGCCAATCTACACAATTAACGACTACTACACTACCACCTTATATTCATTAACCCCTATCCTTGAGTGGCGTTCGGGCCTTGATAAGTGCACGCTCGTGATGTCAGGCTGTATAAGGGTGTTTATTTTGATCAAAATCAGACTGTTCTTTCTTTTATCCGATTTCTTCGATTATCGATCTTCCATATTTATCGGAGGAATTCGGGTATGCATACAACGAATAAGCACCCCAACCTCCCCATGTTAAGAACGACTTTAAGAATAGACAACACCAACCTCCTCATGTTAAGAACGGCTTTCTGAATAGACAGCACCAACCTCCCCATGTTAACAACGGCTTTCAAAATAGACAACACCAACCTCCCCATGTTAAGAACGGCTTTCTGAATAGACAACACCAACCTCCCCATGTTAAGAACGACTTTCAGAATAGACAACACCAACCTCCTCATGTTAAGAACGGCTTTCTGAATAGACAGCACCAACCTCCCCATGTTAAGAACGACTTTCAGAATAGACAACACCAACCTCCCCATGTTAAGAACGACTTTCAGAATAGACAATACCAACCTCTCCCTGTTAAGAACGGCTTTCTGAATAGACAACACCAACCTCTCCATGTTAAGAACGACTTTCAGAATAGACAACACCAACCTCCCCATGTTAAGAACGGCTTTCTGAATAGACAACACCAACCTCCCCATGTTAAGAACGGCTTTCTGAATAGACACCCGTATTCTTGTCAGCATACCCCAAAAACATATAAAAGTTGAAATGTCGAATGTGAACGATGAGTTGGACGTAATGTAAAAATGTACCGAATTTAATACGGAACGAAATTTAAATTTCTGTTCTGTTTTTACAACAACCGTAAAACAGAGCATTGAGCATTCTCCGCAAGTTTTACAAAGAATCATTTTATTTTCAGTCATTCTGTACTTTCATCTAACAATTTAATAAACAAAATATATTGTAAAAATTTAATTTAACGTGAAAATACTTTAAAAAATATGCGCAAGCCTTTTCAAGTCTCACACAAAAAACACGCGTTCACATCTCAGGCTATATTACTTGTCATATACATACGCGCACGCAAACATACACGCGTACGTCCACACACGTACATATATTCACGTTCGCGTACATACATTCACATTTCACGTGTATACACACACACGCGCTAACGTACACACATGTACTCACATACGCGCACACATACGCACACATGGACAACATCACTTCCCTTTCAAAGGAAACCCACACATGCGCAAAAGACCACCAGAAACAACTATAAAATCAAGAGCAATAAGCAGCTTCTTTCTTTTCGGACCAGCTTCCGAGCTGAACGGTCTACGCCACTTGCTACTATGTGGGGCAAAGAGCTAACAGTACGTACACTTTATACGCTTTCTATCTCCATAACCTGGATTGACTTTCTTTCTCTTTTCTCTCTATGTACAACTTGTGCCAGAGAACACCTCCGCATAGCTGACTGCTAACATGGCGTGCAGCTTAACTGATGTCATCCCTCTATCTTTTTCTTTGTCTACACGCGGGACTATCATTCCCATTTTACACTAAGCTACTCACGCCTCTTTCCACACGCGAACAAACGGTGGTGAATCGAACGTGAGATGAACACACATTTCCTTTTCCTTCTACACCACCAGTCCCGCAACAAACGATGGTGACACCCGCGCGGACATGAACACGTGTTATACCTAAAACATTTATTTTTTCAACAGTAAATAAACGACACGTTTATCTTATCCAGCAATTGAGTTTTTGTTTCCTTCATTCCATTCGTTTCATTATTTTCTTTTGTAACGGGATTAGGATTTATATATGCTAGTCCTCTACAAATAGCTATTATAAGTGCACAAGGACCGTTTGTTGAATACTTTTTTCAGTTGCGTTTTTTATGTATTACTTTAATTTTGAATAATTTCATAATTATGAATTAATTGCGTGTTTTTTTTAAAAGTAGTATTTCCTCAGTTGCGCTTTCTTTTATTATTTTACTAGCATTTCTGCCCGGCGTTGCCCGGGTGTTTGGAGGTGTATATTGAGCAAAAAAAAAAAGAAAAGAAAAAGTGGTCAGTTTTTTTTAACTTTGATCCCTATTATGACCCCTTAAAATTTATTGTTTTTGGCTCAAATCAAATTATTAAGTTAGATCAATGTCCAAGGAACCTATATCTAAAATTCCAAGTGTTTAGACCCAAAATTGTCGGAGGAGTTTGGTAGAGTTCTCAAAGGTCAAATCGTTAAACTTTGACCCCTTAACAACCAAATTTCTGACCGAAAACCGACCCCAAATATTTTCCCAAATCTCAGTACCCTGTATATCGAATTTCGAGTCTGTAGACTTAAAATTGACAGAGTTATTGCGTTGGAAAACGTACACACACAGACATACACACAGACATACACAGACAGACATACACTCAGACACGTTCATTTTTATAGATATACTAGTATTTCAGCCTGGCGTTGCCCGGGTGTTTAAATGTATTGAGCAAAAAAAAAGAATTGGTAGTAGAAAGGCAAGCTCGAACACGTACTGCGAAGGAGGAAAAAACGGAGGGGGGGGAAACGACGTCTTTGTCGTTACGACCACCGGCAAACCGGAAGTGACGTAGGTTTTAATTAAGGCTAGACAATAGAAAAGAGAGGGGTGAGGTGTCCAAAAATAATTCGTACATTGGCGTGACTCGAACCAGCATCTCCCATCGTTTAGCATATCACCTGTCTTCCCCGAATAGTTCAATCTTTCAGCACCTCATAGCACACCACACCCCTAAAAATGAGTTTAGAGACATATTAATAAAAAAAAACACGGCCATTTTAACTGTCTCATATTGCGAGATGCGCCTCCCGATCTTTGAGGCATTGTTAATCCACATTAATAAACCAACGATTAACCAAACTCAAAACGAAACGGAGGGCACGCTAAAGTGCTTTTGAGTATTTTAATGATTTTAAGCGATTTTAATCGTCTTTTTAATCGTCTTTTCATTTCATCTCGCTATTTTCATTTTTCAATTTCATTTTTTATTTTTTACTACTCGCCTGAGGATGACCAATGAAGGTTGAAAACATTCGCGATTATGGGAAATTTCTTTTGTCACTCGGAAAAAAAACGTTCGAAAAATGGTCCGACGAAGAGAAAAGGAGGATTACAAGAAAAACAAGCAAGAGTTTTCCGTGCTATTTAATGAAACGTGCATAAAAGAAAAAATGCTGCCTAAATATACTTATATATATATATATATATATATATATATATATATTAGTATATTTAGGCAGCATTTTTTCTTGTTGATGGCTACACTCTTTTAAATATATATATATATATATATATATATTTATATATATATATATATTTTTATATATATATATATATATATATAACGGTTCTCCTGATTGATTTCCTAGATGTAATTCAATGAAACGCAGGACAGAGCTGATATGCAAACATTATTGGTTCTATATGCGTTGTTTCAGTGGAATTCCAATTCATCAGACCAATAAAGAATGAATATTCTTGATTCGTTTTGGTCTGATAAAGTGTTTTCTTTGAATTAGGATTCCACTGAAACATGTATGCACATATGTAACCTATTACAACAACAACAGCAACAACAACAGCAACAACAATAATAATAATAAGCAAGAGTTATCTGTGCTATTTAATGAAACCTGCATAAAAGAAAAAATGCTGCCTAAATATACTAATATATATATATATATATATATATATATATATATATATATATATATATATATATATATATATATAATTTAGGAAAACTCGTACCCGGAAAACTCGTACCCGAAAAAACTCGTCCCCTTTAGCTAGGTAAGAAAACTGGTCCCTTATTGAATAAACATCGATTGAAAACACATTTTATGACCGTTCTTGAAGAAGATATTGTTTTTAAAAGAGAATATACATCCCATATTTTTTTTTTATTTTTTACTTGTTTACTGTTGTTTTAAAAAAAATTTAATTAATTTTTTTAAGTTTTCGTTTTCTACCTAGCTTTGAAAGTTTTTGGTCTTTCAACTTATTTTAAAGAGTTTATTATTAAAAGGGGGGATTTTTCTGGGTACGGGTTTTCCGGGGACTAGTTCTCCGGGCACCATATATATATATATATATATATATATATATATATATATATATATATATTATAGGATAAAATATAATATGTTCGTTAGGGTTTACTTAGAGGATTAAGTATACTCAAGTCAGGTTGCCATGACAAACTTGTACAGAGAGACCGATGACACTCGAGAATGAATTCCCCAGAAACTCTTACTTTTAAAATACAAAAAAAAAAATGATAATTTACAAAAATAAAAATAAATAATTTACAAAAAAAAATAATAATTTACAACCCCCCCCCCCAAAATAATAATTTACAAAAAAAATATACCAAAAAAATAATAATTCACAAAAAAAAATAATTTATAAAAACAAAAATGATAATTCACAAAGCAAAAATAAAAATTTACAAAAACATAATTTACAAAAAATAATAATTTACAAAAAATGATAATTTTAAAAAAATAATAATTTACAAAAAAGATAATAATTTACAAAAAAATATAATAATTTACAAAAAAATAATAATTAAAAAAAATAATTTACAAAAAAATAATAATAATGTACAAAAAATAATAATTTACAAAAAATAATAATTTACAAAAAATAATAATTTACAAAAAATGATAATTTAAAAAAAAATAATAATTTACAAAAAAAGATAATAATTTACAAAAAAATATAATAATTTACAAAAAAATAATAATTAAAAAAAAATAATTAAAAAATAATAATAATAATGTACAAAAAATAATAATTTACAAAAAATAATAATTTACAAAAAGAAAAATTTACAAAAAAATAATTATTTACAATAAAAAATAATAATTTACAAAAAAATAATAATTAACAAAAACAATAATAATTAACAAAAAAAGATATAATTTACAAAAAAAATAATAATTTACAAAAAAAATAATAATTTACATCTAAAAAATAAAAATATTAATTTACAAAAATGAAAATTACAAAAAAAAAATTACAAAAAAAATATCGGTCAGAGAAAAACACTACATTTATAGTAGAAAAAGGAACGTCTTAAAAAAGAGGAAAATTATTCGTTGGCGCATATTTTGAAGTCAGATTCATTGCCAGCATACCCGAGAACTATTCCCACCCACTCGGTCAAATCAGAAGGTTTTTTTTTTACCGTCACGGGTAAGTACATCATACAGATTTTTCTTTATCTTATGTTTTTTTTCACATCAAAGAAAGTAAAACAAAATGGCGCCCAATGAAAACCATCAAGTTGCAAATTGGAATCAACTAGCCTTCCCAAATGGTCACCCTTCTGGTACTGGCCAGGCTCATCATTGCTAAACTTTGGTGATCTGGTGGGAATCGGTGTGTCAACGTGTTTGTGCCTGGAAATATAAAAGTTCAGAGACTACATCAGGTGAAACATTATAGAATTAATTCGTGGTGAGACGACAGATTCAGAGTTCCTATCCCATCGTGGTTAGCACCTGACAAAGGCCAGAGGAATAGTTGGCCGAAATGTTGTGAAAAAAAAACATTAGGATAATAGTCCGTAATAAATAAATTAATAAATAATACTCATCTCAATAACGAATTCCAATTAAAAAATATATATACCTGTTGTGGTGGCACCCACTCATTTACATATGTGGATAATATTACACATAAATAGCAAAACTCGGTTAGTCTGAGTATGTGTTAACCAGAAGCCACCGAAGGCCGAGCTGAGAGCAGATATGTTCTTACCTGACAACCATTATGTAAATATGCTGTAAATATACTTTTCCTAATACACTTCTTATTGATCTGGATGGCTCTCGTCTAAGAGAAGCCCCATGTTTTGACATGCTTCTGGGCTTGACCTTCACTCCTGATCTGAAATGGAACACGTACATCAAGTCTGTTACCAAGGTCGCTGGAAAGATGGTGGGATCCTTCTATCGCTCCAGAAGATATCTAACTACTGATGCAATTCTCTATCTATATAAAAGCCAAATACGTCCAAGAATGGAATACTGCTGCCATATCTGGGCAGGAGCTGCTAAAAACAGCCTATCCTGCCTTGACAGAGTACAAAATAGACTTTGTGGCTTAGTGGGGGATGCCCTTTTCTCTTCCCTGCAACCTTTCTCCCACAGAAGAGACGTTGCAAGCCTATCTTTGTTTTATCATTATTTCCATGGAAGGTGCTCGTCTGAACTCCAATTTCTGGTCCCCCCTCGCCAATCTTTTACAAAAAACACCTGCCTAGCTGAATCCACTGTCAAAATCTTTCCCCACTCTTTATCTATGCCTAAATCAAAACGTGGATTCCATGTACAAAGCTTCTTTCTTAGAACTGCACGCCTGTGGAACTCTGTTCCATCTGCCTGCTTCCCTCCTGACTGCAACTTGGATGTCTTCAAGTCCAACGTAAACAAATTCCTGATGAACCGCCCCCTTAAGTAGACACTCTAAAATATCCACACTAACGTACTGTACTTACAATAACCCTTATCCATGAGTGGCTTCCGGGCCTTGATAAGTGGTGACCACCTTGTAAAAAAAAAAATCTACCTTTGTTTGTTGAGTCTTCATTTGTATTGCCTTATACGTTATTTGGTTCAACCTGCAAACATAACAGTTGGCAACGAAGATGAACATAACAATACCATTCGGTATGGTCCCGACCATGGAAGATCAGATAATAAATAAGCATAAATTTATAAGACCAAAAAATAAAAAAAATTCAACCTTGATCGCCCTTCGGGGCCTGTGGCACAGTGGCTAGAGATGTTCAATCTTTACGGTTCCAGATGAGAATTGTTTGAAGATAGCGGTTTCAATCCTACCCAAAGCTGGCCAGAAGATTATTTGGCCAAAACTATGTGAGATGACGCCAACTATGAATGGCAGTAATTCTTGAGAATGCAGTTAGGAGATTCTGAGTTCTTATCCCGTCGCGGTTACCACCTGACGAATAATAGTCAGCAATCCAACCTTGATCGCCCTTCGGGGCCCGTGGCACAGTCGATAGAGACGTTGAATCTCTATGCTTCCAGATAAGAATTTTCTGAAGATAGCGGTTTCAATTCTGAGGCTTACTTGGCCAAAACATGGTGAGTGGAGAACAACTATGGAAGGCAGTGATTACTGAGAATGCAGTTAGGAGATTCGGAGTTCCTATCCCGTCGAGGTTACCACCTGACGAAGACCAGAAGAATAGTTGGCTGAAACGTCGTGAAACAATAACTTAAAAAAAAAAAGATGAGTATAATAGTCCACAATAAAGAAAATTGATAGAATTAATTCAGTTCTAAGAGACACTTTTTTGGAGGGTGAAGGTTTAATTCTCAATACAGGAATACAGTTACAAATTGCTTAAGGCTTCTAACGAAACGAGAGCAAGAAGGTCGGAGGTTACATCGACTGAAACATTGTGAGAAATCTCACTAATAACGAGGACATGCATACAAACCCGACGAGCAGCAAAGTTCCACCCCTTCACAGTAGAGATCCCTAGATGAAAGAAAGCCTTCTACTCCAATAGTTTCTTCCCCAGAACTGCTAGACTCTGGAAATCCCTTTCGGGTTCCTGCTTTCCCAACTGTACTGACATGCAGAAGTTCAAGTGTAATGTGAACAGACATCTCGCTGCTCAATTCCCTACATAGTATCCCTGCAACTTTTGTCCCGATAGTAGCCCCTTATACCAAGAATAAGACAGCAAGTAGATACACAACTTAAGGGCCCTTAAATTTGCTCGGCCGCATGTATGTACACCAGACCGTATAAATGTATATAAACTGTATATATAATACTTGTATATAATTGAAATGGGAACAGATGATCATTAGGCCTATGTCAATAGCATATTGTTATTGTTTTGACTCTCTAGTATATATCCGACACAGTTAGACACAGTTAATCAACCGAGAACCACACCACTAACTTAAAACATATAAGACATTAACTGATATGTGCTCGAGAATCGCAATAATGAAAAGGGCCTGGATATGACCTTAAACTATATCCGATGGTTAGGCCTCAGCTTGCGGGCTTTGGGTAGTGCAGAGCCACCCTTTAATTGCCATTGCTCCCAGGTCCACTCTGACCTGGAGTGGTAGTACCTGTTAGGGTCCCAACTATGGGTTCAATAGAAACTGACTCGAAAAAAAAAAAACCCCAAATATCTTCTATTAAAAAATTTTTCTTGAAAATCACTGGATTCGGCATTAAATAACCTGAAAAGGGTTGATATACCGTAAGACAAAAACAAACAAACAAAATAATGAAAAAAGATATTCTCTTGTCATAGCCCTAATGGACCCATAGAGGCCATTAGAACACCTACCCACAAAATTTAGAGCGAGGCGACATAACACGGTTATATAGCAGTCAATATATAGCACCAAATATGACAAAAATACTTGTATGTGTGAGTAATTTTCTAGTACGGTAGAGGGAGCCCACCTACTTTGCAGCAAACTTGGTAATGGGATCAATATATTTGCATGGGATAATTGTAGCGTTGTAAACACAATGAAATACCTTTTATATTTTTCTATACTGGTCCAGGCGTTTGCTTAGAAATAAAAAAAACAAAAAAAAAACTCTAATCCTGACTTAACCCTAAACTAAAGCTAACCGATTTTTATTGCATTTGGTAACAGTTGACTTGTTTCACCTTTTTTTTCTGTTGGAAATTCTTGAAAAAGTCCAATTTACACTTTAACTTCAAGTTTGCTTTTCTCGCCCTCTGATTGGATAAGCTCTTCGGCATCTTCCGGTTGTATGAATGGCACGGGTAGAGGTGAATAGGCGTGAAGTTCTCGGAGAAGTGCTGTCTTGGCTGATCTGGAAACTTCTTGATAGAACTTATATAAGTAGCAAGTTGAATTGTAACAGGATCTTTGTTGTTACCCACGCAAATTAAGTGGACGCTTCTTGCGGATGGCTGCGTTATTGTTTCATATTCTTTAATCTGGGAATTTCTGAATGCCACTCGCCGAATTTCCTTTCATGTGATCTGCTTTGAACCTTTTGCCAGACTAAAAATAAGCGAGAGATCAAATCGTCACAATGGCGCGTCTTTAGAAAAAAAACAACAAAAAACGAGATCACCCGGACAGAAACGAGAAAACGCGAGAAGTACAACGTATCGCGATAAGATAGCCGTACTATTATTTTTTTTCAATATAAAGAAATGAAAAACAAAAATGGCGGATGGATTACTTAGTAAAAAAAAAAAGGCAACAGTTCTGTGATTTATTTTCTTACTTTTTATTTTTTTTAACAATATGGTATCGAATTGATACACAAATCTAGGAATAGTTTTTGGTTTCTTCCTTTGTGATTGTGCGAAAGCCGATACCGAGTGGCCGTCATGCGTAGATTCGGCCTGAAAAGACAAAAAAAAAAAAAAAAAAAAGAAGAGAAGAAAAAAAAAAAAGATTGTGCGGTCTTCAACAAAATAGCGACGTCTATAGTGTTTCCGTGGCTGGCGATTCGCGCTATTGTGAATGTATGACCGGTCGGCAGCAAAAAAAAAAGAAAAAAAAAAGAAAAAAAAAAATGATGGAACTGGACAATGGGCGAAAGGCAGAATCGAGGGCGGATGAGTAGAAAAAGTAGACAGAGATGGATAAAGAAGTTTCGACAACGAGGAGAGAGGGGGGAGAGAGAGAGGGGGAGATAGAGAGAAAGAGAGGGAAGGAGAGGAGAGAGAAAGAGAGGGAGGGAGAGAGGGAGGGAGAGAGAGGAGGAGTGAGAGAGAGAAAGACAGGGAGGGAGAGAGAGATTAAAAACTAAGATAAGCATTACACACGCGCGAGCGCGCACACACACACACGCGTGCGCGCGCACACACACACGCGTGCGCGCGCACACGCACACACGCGTGCGCGCGCACACGCACACACGCGTGCGCGCGCGCACGCGCGCGCACGCGCGCGAGCGCGCATATATCAATACGATAGACTGTGTGTTATATTGTGTTTCACAGGTACATCTTTTTTCTCCCGAGTGACTGTCGTTTAATTGTTATGACCTTCCTTTTCTTGTAATAAATAATTTTACCAAAAATTTTTCTTAAGTTTTAGTTTCGGTTTCGATTACGGCTGATGGCACTCAAGTAATTTATTATTTTATAAATAATTTTACCAAGAATTCTTCATACGTTTTAGTTTCGGTTTTTATTATAGTCGATGCCACCCAAAATCATCTATTTTTTAAAAAATAATTTTACCAAGATTTCTTCATGTTTTAGTTTTAGTTTCGATTATAGCTGATGGCGCTCAAGTCATCAAATTTCTTTATAAACCAAGTCGGTTGACCAACAATTTTACCAAGAATTCTCCATAATTTTGGTTTCGGTTTCAATTATAACTGAAGGAACTCAAAGTATATATATATATATATATATATATATATATATATATATATATATATATATATATATATATATATATATATATAACTGTATTATGTGTTCATCAACGTCTTTTTCCGTTTTTCTGAAATAGAACAGCGTCACACTTTGCACGTGAAACATTTTCAAATATTTTGTACTGGTATTTTTTGTTTCTTAATCTCATTCATCCAGAGGAAGTCTCGAAATAAAGACGAAACGTTGATGAACACGTAATACGGTTTGTTCCTTTTTATTTCTCTCTCTCTCTCTCTGTATCTCTCTCTCTCTCTCTCTCTATATATATATATATATATATATATATATATATAGTGTTATAATGGAATAAATCCAGAGGAAATCCGGGTATGAGAGCTCAATGTGGTAAACAGAGCAATAAAAATTATAACACGGAAATTACCATAAGGTTGAAATAAATTATTGCATCGACAATTATGTAATTTCCGTGTTATAATTTTTATTTTATTTTTTATATATATATATATATATATATATATATATATGAGTAAACAGTTAGTAAAATATGTTAAAAAACACTTTGAAATGAGGAAACACTAGATAAATGGATAGTCTTTAATCCGCGGAGTTTCGAAGAAATACTTTCCTTCTCATCAGAGGGTAGGAATTAGCAAAATGCGGGATCGGATTTTGCATGCAGAAGTATTTGATGAAACAACAAGTAAGTCAAAGATTTTACTTGAAAACAAAAAAAGTGAAGCAGAGGGAATATAGTGAAGAAAAAGGTGATTACACATGAATGGATAGTCTGGTGGAAGATAAAAAATCCAGTGACGGTAAATCCAAATGTAAAACTTCAAGAAAGTTAAAAGAATTTCCATTTGTGCAAGTAAAATCCAGGGAAATATTATAATATCATATTATAAGCTCTATTTCCTATTTGGTTTTATCGAGCTTTTACATCTGGCTGAGATAATTTTATAAATATTAATTCGTTAATATTTATAATATACTTAAATGTTACCATCTTGGATCATTTTGGTAAATTTAATTGTAATTTTTATTATATATATATATATATATATATATATGTATATATATATATATATATATATATATATATATATATATATATATATATATTTCTTCATAATATTTTCTGTCAAATATTGTATACATTATAAATTGATTTATGTGAATAAAAATTCTCTTTGTTTTATGAATATATATATATATATATATATATATATATATATATTAATACGATAGCGTGTGTGTTCTTTTGTGTGTCACGCTTTTCAGCAAATTTCATTGGCTGAAACCGTTTATGATTTAAACGTTACTTTATTTCATGTATATTTTTAAGAGTGAGGTGGAATATGAAGTCAGTCCCAGAAATGACTGAAACGGTTTACGATTTAAACATTACTTTATTTCGTGTATGCTTTTAACAGTGAGGTGGGGGATATAAAATCAGTCCCGGAAATGGCTGAAACCGTTTACGCATTAAACATTACTTTATTTCATGTATATTTCTAACAGTGGGGTGGGGGATTTGAAGTCAGTCACGGAAATGGCTGAAACAGTTGACGATTTAGGCATTACATGTATATTTCTAACAGTGGGTTGGGGATATAAGGTCAGTCCCGGAAATGGATGAAAAAGTTTACGATTTAAATATTAGTTCATTTCATGTATATTTTTCACAGTGGGGTGACGGACATGAAGTCAGTCGCGGAATTGGATGAGATAATTGCAAATATATACTAGCAAAATACTCAGCGACGCCCAGGATTGAATGAGATAGGTGGAAAACATATAGTAGCAAAATACCTAGCGTCGCCCGGGATCAAATGAGATAACGGAAGATATATACTAGCAGAATATGCGGCATAACCTGGGATTGGATAAGATAGGCGAAACATATACTACGAGAATACCTGGGATTGATTGATGTGTTTGTAATGAAATAATCAGCCCAGACAATATATCAAAGTCATTATTAAAGTAAGAGGGCGATAATGTGGGTTAAAACTATAAAAAAAAAGGTTGTCAAAATTAGTAACATATTCACGAATTAGGAAAAATGATGAAATATTAATTAATTGATTGGTGTGTTTGTAATAAAATAGTCAGCCCAGACAATATATCAAAGTTATTATTTTAGTAGAGGGGGGGGGCGATAATGTGGGTTTTAATTATAAAAAATGATTGTCGAAATTAGTTACATATCCAAGAATTGAAATCTGCATTAATCAAAATATTATATTTAAGTGTATTTTACGACCGGCAATGCCAGGCGGCCTGCTTATATATATTAAGATGATAGTGTTTTGTATGTATGTTTACATCTTTCTCTTCTGCGTGACTGTCATTTGATTGCTATAACCTTCCACTTCTTGCAAGAAGTAATCTTACCAAAAATTATTCATCAGTATTGGTTTTGAGTGGTCATCATGCGTATATTTGGCCCAAAAAGAATTTAAAAAAAAAGAAAGAAGAGAAAAGATCGTGCAGCCTTCAACTAAATAGCGACGTCTCCAGCGTTTCTGTGACTAGCGATTCACGCTATTGTGAATGCATGAGCAGCCGGAAGCAAAAGATGATGGATAATCTGTGAAAGGCTGAATCGATGTCGGAGAAGAAAAAATAGGAGATATATAGAGAAGTCTCGACTGGGAGAGAGAGAGAGAGAGAAAGAAAGAGAGAGATAGAGAGAGATAGAGGGAGATTTGGAATAAGAATCAGGCACCACCACACCCACCCACACGCACACACACACATATATATGGCTCAACTCTTTCAACTTTGTCCTCTTAGCAGCAAAATTTTTGCACAAAAACTGACTAAAAAGCTTGCTACATGTCTGAATACCCTTTATGTAAAATTTTAAATTTTTAGACCGAAAATTGGCTGAATAGTTTGCTAGAGACCGCAAAAGAAAAATCTTTTATAACTTTGAACTCTTGGCAGCCAAATTTTCGGCTAAAAACCGATTAAAACGCTTGCCCCATGTCTTCATACACTTTATATAAAATGTTAAATATTTAGACCAAATATTGGCTGAGTAATTTGGTAGAGACTGCAGAGGTCAATTTAAAAAAAAATCACCCCAATTTTGACCCCTTAAAATTTATTGTTTCGGGCTCAAATCAAATTAAAAAGTTTGATCCATGTGTAATGTTATGAGCCTTTAGGCTGTGATCATAGCGTAGTATCTGTTAACTTGGCAAGCGGGAGCAATGGTCAAAACATTATTATTATTGTTATTGTATTCTTATTAATTGATTTGAGCGACAGATGGTCGCTGGATCAGTTATTATGATTAAAAGAATAAACAATTAAATTGCGAAAGAAATGATTGACGTGTGAATCGCAAAAAAAATGTGATAATAGAAAATGTAGAAACTGCAGATCCTGGTCACGGCACCAAATGAGAGTTTGCTATGTATTTTCAATATATTTTCATCCTTTTTTCAATAAATATATGGCGCAGACATATGTTTTCTATGTCTTCCATCTCTTTTTATGGTAACCACCAGGTTCGAGGGTTTTTTTCCATACTCTTTCTTTCAAAATGTGTGTTGTTAAATATACGGCGCAGACATATGTTTTCTATGTCTCCCGTCTTAAATAATTTATTTGGACGGACCCTTTTTCACGGCCCATATGGCATCATTCAGGGATGTGGGTAAAGTAACCTCATGTTCGTTAACAGCTGTCACTCAGTCATCCCATGCCAATTCCAATATCAAGGCACCTCCCGCCTTATCTCAAAAAAAATTTTGACGACATCTCATCCGACAGATTTCTGACTTCTTTTATACAGGCGTTATTCTCTAAACCTTTAATTCACAATACGGGAACATTTTACTTCTAAAGTTCTTACGTATCAGCGACATATATTCTATCTTTTTTTTATATTCTTTTACTTCAGATTCACTATATAGTGGCCACGTCATGACTACACGTCCGCTCTTGTGCTGGAAGTTCTGTTACTCCCAAGATTGGGCATTTTCAATCAGCCGAAGCTCACAAGCAGCCCTATCTGCAAACTTAATCTATGTGGTTTAACACATGTCCAAGTAACGTACATCTAAAATTTCAAGTGTTTGAACCCAAAATTGACAGAGAGGTTTGGTAGAGTTCTCAAAGATCAAATCTTGAACTTTGAACCCTTGACAGACAAATTTCTAGCCGAAACCCGATTAAAAGGATTTCCCCAAATGTCAATACACCTTAAAATAAATCTCGATTCTGCAGAGTGAAAATTGACAGAGTAGTTTGGTAGGGAAATGTACATACACAGACACACACATACACACAATTTCACTTTTATAGATATACTAGAAAACTAATTAAAAAGCTTGCTGCATGTCTGAATACCCTTTATGTAAAATTTCAAATGTTTAGACCCAAGGTTGGCTGAATAGTTTGCTAGAGACCGCAAGGTTAAAATCTTTTATACTTTAAACCCTTCTCCGCGCCATTTCGGTCAAAAAAACGAGTAAAATGCTTGCTATATGCCTGAATACCCTTTATGAAAATTTCAAATGTTTAGACCAAAAATTGGCTGAGTAATTTGGTAGAGACCGCATAGGCCATTTTTTTTTTTAAATTAGACCCTATTTTTGACCCTTTAGCATTTATTGTTTTGGACTCAAATCAAATTAAAACGTTAGATCCATGTCCAAGTAACCTACATCTAAAATTTCAAGTGTTTAGACCCAAAATTGGCAGAGGAGTTTGGTAGAGTTTTCAAAGAACAAAGCGTTGAACTTTGAACCCTTGACAGCCAAATTTCTAGCCGAAAACCGATTAAAAAGATTTCCCTAAATGTCAATACACCTTAAATCAAATATCGATTCTGCAGATTTAAAATTGACAGAGTAGTTTGGTAGGGAAATGTACATACACAGACACACACATACATACAATTTCATTTTTATAGATATACTAGCAGTTCCGCCCGGCTTTGCTCAGGCCCTATGTACTGTTCATGACTACACTTTATGCAAGATTTCAAATGTTTAGACTACAATTTGTCTGAGTAATTTCGTAGAGACACCAGAGATCTTTTTTTAAAAAAAAAACACTGACACAGACAGACATTTTCACTTTTTTTTTTTACACAGTGGTCACCACTTATCAAAGCCCGGAAGCCACTCAGGGATAAGGGTTATTGCATGTACATTACGTTAGTGTGGAGATTTAATGAAGTGTTTACTTAAGGGGGCGGTTCATTAGGAATTTGTTAACATTGGACTTGAAGGCATCCAAGTTATAGTCAGGTGGGAAGCAGGCAGACGGAACAGAGTTCCACAGGCGTGCAGTTCTAAGAAAGAAGCTTTGTTCATGGAATCCACGTTTTGATTTAGGCACAGATAAAGAGTGGGGGAAATTTTTCACAGTGGATTCAGCTAGACAGGTGTTTTTCGTGAAAGATTGGCGAGGGGGGACCAGAGATTGGAGTTCAGACGAGCACCTGCCATGGAAATAATGATAAAACAAGGATAGGCTCGCAACGTCTCTTCTGTGGGAGAGAGGTTACAGGGTAGAGAAAAGAGCATCCCCCACTAAGCTACGAAGTCTATTTTGTACTCTGTCAAGGCAGGATAGGCTGTTTTTAGCAGCTCCTGCCCAGATATGGCAGCAGTATTCCATCCTTGGACGTACTTGGCTTTTATATAGATAGAGAATTGCATCAGTAGTGAGATATCTTCTGGAGCGATAGAAGGATCCCACCATCTTTCCAGCGACATTAGCAACAGACTTGATGTACGTGTTCCATTTCAGATCAGGAGTAAAGGTCAAACCCAGAAGCTTGTCAAAACACGGGGCCTCTCCCAGACGAGAGCCATCCATCCGAATCGATGCCAGATGGGTATCAGAGCGTTGATGATGTAAGGATAGGAGTTTGGTTTTAGATGCATTAAAGGTAACCAGCCACGTCTTCCCCCACTGAACTACGCACACTCGAGATCAGAGGAGAGAGAACTTTGTCATTTACAGCCTTTGACGTGTTGGTAGAGTTATATGTCTGTGTGTCAGTGTGTGTACAATCCCCTACGCAATAACTCTGTCAATTTTCGGTCTACAGACTCGAAATTTGACATACGGGGTACTGAGATTTGGGAAAACCTTTTTAATCAGGTTTCGGCCAGAAATTTTGCTGTTAAAGGATCAAAGTTCAGCGATTTGACCTTTGAGAACTCTACCAAACTCCTCCGTCAATTTTGGGTCTAAACACTTGAAATTTTAGATATAGGTTACTTGGACATGATCTAACTTCATAATTTGATTTAATTGAACAGTAAATATTAAGAGATCATAATTGGGGTCAAAGTTAAAAAAAATGATCTCTGCGTTCTCTGACAAATCACTCAGCCAATTTTTGGTCTAAACATTTGAAATTTTATATAAAGGGTATTCAAACATTGGTTAAGCTTTTTAATCGCTATTTTTTCAGAAAATTTAACTTCTAAGGAGTCAAAATTCAAAAGATTTTACCTTACCGGTCTCTAGCAAACGTTTCAGCCAATTTTGGGTCTAAACATTTGAAATTTTACATAAAGGGTATCAAGGGCTACCGCTCTACCCTCCCCTGTTTTGTCCAGTGAACGGTGTATACGTTCAGAGACTACAGTTAAGATATCTGCTGTTGAACGGGCTCGCCTGAATCCATATTGTTTGTGAGTCAGGAGTTTAGCAGCTGTTAGGTGCTTGATTAACTAAGGACTCAAATATTTTGGCGAAAAGCGGGAGGAGGCTAATGAGGTGATAATTTAGTGGGTCAGTTCTTTCACCAGAATTCTTGAAGACTGGTACCACAGAAGCGGTTTTCCAGCAGCCGGGAAAGCAAGATACGTTAAGGCATTTATTGTAAAGTTTGGACAGAACTGGAGCAACCTCGGCAGAGCATTTTTTTAATAGCATAGCCGGGATGAGATCTAGTCCACTTGCTTTTGAGGTGTCTAGGTTCTTATAATACCATGTACCTGAAAAGGGGTGATTTTCAAATCGTCTAGTGTGACGTCTATCCGGGAGGGTGTGGTGTACCGGGTCCAGTGTGGATTTTAAGGCAAACCGACTGGCAAGCAAATTAGCCGAGCAAGCAACCTCATGATTGTTTGATAGTGGGGGAATCGTTGACTGCCCATTATTTACTACGCTGTTATAGATTTTCCAAAAATCACGGGTTCCTAATTTCTGTGCTTCGATGCGTTTTTTTTTTTTTTTACAACTTTACCTTTTTAGAGTAAACTTTCTTAGCTGTCGCTATTACTCTCTCACAGTTATTTCTAGCTTCTATAAACTTCTGTTTGTTTGAGGTGGACTTATGTCGGTTGAATCTACGGAACGCATGCTGCCTTTGACAAATGGCAGCTGCACAAGCAGAAGTAAACCATTGGGGAGAGTGGGGCTTGCTATAGAATTTCCGTGCGGGAAATATAAAATTTCGCGTCTGTAAACTTAAAATTGACAGAGTTATTGCGTAGGGAAATGTACACACAGACACACAGACAGACAGATACACAGACACGTTCACATTTATAGATATTCTAGGATAGATGCCCGGCGTTGCCCGGGTGTTTGGAGGTGTATGCTGAGCAAAAAAAAAAAAAAAGGGTCAATATTTTTAACTTTGCCCCCTATTATGACCCCTTAACATTTATTGTTTTGGGCCCAAATCAAGTTATTAAGTTAGATCCATGTCCAAGGAACCTATATCTAATATTTCAAGTAGACGGAAAATTGTCGGAGGAGTTCTCAAAGATCAAATCTCAGTACCCGGTATTTCAAATTTCGAGTCTATAGACTAAAAATTGACAGAGTTATTGCGTAGGGAAATATACACAGATAGACAGACAGACAGACACGCTGACATACAGACACGTTCACTTATATATATATATATATATATATATATATATATATATATATATATATATATATAGTAGAAATGGTAATTAATAAAAACTGAAGAAAGTGCTCAATACTGTTGTAGAGTAAATATGCGTTTTATTTTTTATTACCGTATCTTTCTGTTGAGTTACATTATTGTTTCAGCTACCCGGTCGTTTTTTTTTTTTTTTTGCCGTCTGTAGCTTCCTCAGACTTTTACAGCAATCGGGAAAGCAAGATATGTTAAGGCATTTATTGTAAAGTTTGGAGAGAACTGGAGCAACCTCCAACCACCCGGGCAACACCGGGCACCCATGCTAGTATATCTATAAAAGTGAACGTGTCTGCGTATCTGTCTATGTATCTGTCTGTCTGTGTGTCTGTGTGTGTACATTTCCCAACGCAATAACTCTGTAAAAGTCTGAGGAAGCTACAGACGGCCAAAAAAAACGGCCGGGTAGCTGAAACAATAATGTAACTCAACAGAAAGATACGGTAATAAAAACTAAAACGTATATATATATATATATATATATATATATATATATATATATATATATATATATATATATATATATATATATTAAGCTACACTGAATATTCAGCGTTTCATCCACTCTAGGACTCGCCATATATATTTTATAAATTACTAACTAGCTCTACCTATGTATTGAGCACTTTTGAGGTAAATACTTAAAGTTTACGCATAAATCTATACTTTCGTATATTTTATATATTTCGATTTTATGTGAGTAAATTAAGTAGTTATATATCTATTATATCTATATAAAAGTGAACGTGTTTGTCTGTCTGTGTGTCTGTGTGTCTGTCTGTCTGTGTACATTTCCCTACGCAATAACTCTGTCAATTTTTAGTCTATAGACTCGAAATTTGAAATACCGGGTACTGAGATTTGGGAAAATCGATGTGACGGGTGTCAGCCAGAAATTTGGCTGTTAAGGGGTCAAATTTCAACGATTTGACCTTTAAGAATTCTACCAAACTCCTCCGACAATTTTGGGTCTAGACACTTGAAATTTTAGATATAGGTTCCTTGAACATGGATCTAACTTAATAAAGTGATTTGAGCCCGAAACCATAAATTTTAAGGGGTCATAATAGGGGTCAAAGTTTTAAAAAATTAACCATTTTTTTTGTTTTTTTGCTTTTTTTGCACAACATACACCTCCAAACACCCGAGCAACGCCGGTATTGCTAGTATATATATATATATATATATATATATATATATATATATATATATATATATATATATATATATATATATATATATATATATACACTTTGATGTTAAGAAGGAAATAAACATTATTTTAGAAGGTGAGCTAATAAGATGACTTTATGCATTCGTTTAGATGAGGTATCAAATTTTCCATGACCAATCAAGTTGTTTTATGCGACCGCAGAGGTTTTCGGTCGTGTAAGAAAGACATCACAAAAAGTAATGGCCTTGTCTTCCTCGGATCCGAGATCGCTTTGCGAGTTGATGCGTTTATAAAAAATAGTGTCGTTCAATTGGTTCGACCCGTGAATTGATAACGCCATTAATTCGATTGAAAAGAAGATGGCGGATAAAAAAGGTTGTGATTCAGGCGTACTGGGAGGAATTCCAAATTGCATCCTGCATTAGGTTTCATCAGATTCATTGAGTTTTAAAATTTGATTGACAATTATAAACCTCAAATTTCCGGATGCAATTGATGGAGAATTGCGTATAATTGCATAAACACTCTTATGAAATTTTAACAATATATATATATATATATATATATATATATATATATATATATATATATATATATACGTTTTATTTTTATTACCGTATCTTTCTGTTAAGTTACATTATTGTTTCAGCTACTCGGCCGTTTTTTGGCCGTCTGTAGCTTTACGGTTTCTGTAGAAGTCTGAGGAAGCTACAGACGGCAAAAAAAAAAAACAACAACAAAAAAAAAAAACGGCCGGGTAGCTGAAACAATAATGTAACTTAACAGAAAGATACGGTAATAAAAAATAAAACGCATATTTGCTCTACAACAGTAATGAGCACTTTCTTCAGTTTTTATTAATTACCATTTCTACTAAATATATATATATATATATATGTATGTGTGTGTGTGTGTGTGTGTGTGTGTGTAAATGTTGTTTGTTTTGGTTTTAGCGATATGTTTTGAATGAATTCGCTATATTCAGCCACTCTGATGAGTCGTAGACGACGAAACACGTGTCAGTGGATAATTACATTTTAAAAATAAATATATATATATATATATATATATATATATATATATATATATTGTTTTAACAGAAACCAAGACTTCAAAGAATGGCTTGATGGCAACAAATAGTGTATTTCATCGTTTCAAGACTATTCGGACAAATCCAAACATCACGTCGTTTGAAACCAGGTAAATAAAAATAAATTATAAGGAAATGGTTTCCATAATGTTTTATTGTTAAAGTGTTTTTTATTCAATAAGTCTGAAGAAAGGCTGTTCTTGTGAAAATTTTCAAACGACATAATGTTTGAATTTGTCCGAATAGTCTTGAAACAATTGTAACTAACAATAAAATACACTTTTTGTTGCTATCAATTTATTCTTTGGAGTCTTTGTTTTTGTTAAAACAATATATGAATGCTCAATTATGAAATATGATAAATTTGTAGATTACAGTTTAAGTCATAAGTCATCTCTTTTTGGCTTAAAATTTATTGGTATATGAACGATTATTGAATAATATAAACCCAGTAAAATTCAGAATACTACAAATAAGACTATATATATATATATATATATATATTCAGGTTTGAGGTGTTCAAAAGTTAGAATTAATAAAGACAACGAAGTTGTTAAATAGTGCAAAATAAAAAGAGCAAAAAATTTTTTTTATTATTTATGGTAAACAGTTACATATGGTCGCTACGAATAGCCATCTGTTTCAGTCAAAGAGATTGTATCAGGCGACCGGGAACCTCTCGACACCAAAGAAAAATGAAAAATGGGATAGATTAGAGAGGAATTAAAAAAGAAAAACATATATATATATATATATATATATATATATATATATATATTTCATGATTCTTGGAGGGGTACAAAAATTCATGATTAAAAACGTTTAAAATAAAGTCAGGTGAAGAAAAGATAAAAATGAGGGAGTCAGCTGACCGGTTTCGCCCTCGCTTCATCAAAGCTGTAACGAATAGGAATAGAAAATATGCACAAAAAAATATAACGTTGCGTTACCTTGTGTATGGGGAAAAATAATTTGGGAAAGCGATCAAAACAAAGACACGTTATATAACTCGAATTCCCTAGAGACTAATCACACTCAAACCCAAGAGGCATTCCTTCTGTTTACGGGAAGAAGGCTTTCTCAACCGAACGTGAACAGTCTCCAAGATATTTAGATGAAATAATGAGTGAGCACGACTCAGGATTGAAAAAAAAGTTCGAGCTGAAGTTCGCTGTTCATGCCGGTTTTTTTTTCTTTTTATATATAAGATGTTCAGTAATTGAAGACCCGTATGTGTTGGCAATTACATCTGTTGTTTGGTATGTCCCAGTTCTGATTTTGGTAGGTACGTGTTGTTGCACTCTTCCATCCAATCTTAATGTTGTTCGACCCACATAGTTGGCATATATATATTATTATACCATCCCTATTTAAGTTAAAACATACTTATCAAATTATTCTTATGTACATCTATATAAAAAACACTTGTAAACGTTTCTTTTTAATTTTTATTTTTTATTTCCATTCTTTGTGGACAGGCGCGAATGCAGACTCCACGATTTTAATGAACCACTGTTCTGCCAGATCAAACATACCCATTCCTGTGTCTCGATACACCTTCTCTCATTATATGAAATCAGTTTTTTAAAATAGTCAACCATACAGAAGTCTATTCGTGACCACACACACATACACACACACACACACGCACACACACACATTCAGCTTTATATATATATATATATATATATATATATATATATATATATATATACTAGCATGGGTGCCTGGCGTTGTCCGGGTATTTTATTTTATTTATTATGACTACTTTAAATTCATTGTTTTGAGCTCAAGTTAAATTATTAAGTTAGTCGGGTCCGTACCGATTGGTATATATATATATATATACCAATCGGTACGGACCCGACTATGGAAGATCAGATAATAAATAAATGTGGATTTATAAGATCAAAGAATCCAACCTTGATCGCCCTTCGGGGCCCGTGGCGCAGTTGATAGAGATGTTGAATCTCTACGGTTCCAGATGAACATTGTCTGAAGATAGCGATTTCAATCCCACCCAAAGCGTGCCAGAGGTAATTGGTCAAAAAATGTGGTGAGACGACAACAACTACGGATGGCAGTGATGGCTGAGAATGCAGTTAGGAGATTCGAAGTTCCTATCCGTCGCGGTTACCACCTGACGAAGGCCAGAGGAAGTTGGCCGAAACGTTGTGCACCAATAAAAAGATAAGATGAGACTAATAGTCCGAAATAAAATAAAATTAATATATATATATATATATATATATATATATATATAGTCTTTGAAGTTTTCAACCTTTAAAACTATACAAAAACATATTTTTTATCATTCGTTAGAAAACCATCTAGTCAGTAAGTTATTTAATCACCTGCAATCACTGCATCAACTCGCTCTCGAATTTACTATAGTACCAATAATTTATTTTTCAAGGGATCATCAGTTGTTTACCATGAAACACTGTTTCGGGGATTTAAAAACAAAACAGTATATTACATCATGGCTCCCCAGCAGTGTTAATCAAACACCACCACCCTTAATCTTAGGAAGAAGACATGTTTCAAACATTTGATCCAATTTCCTATTCTTAATTGCAGTTACTAACATTTTCATGCTATAAAAATGAATTTCTTACTTGTGTGATTCATCAATTTCCACATTTAAAATGGATATATTTTTTAATTTATCAGTCTTGTATTTATAAGATTAGGATTAATCCATATAACTACTTATCACCCCCACTAGGATTAGTATTTTGTATATTTACATTCTTATTTATTTAAAATTAGATATATAAAAGTTAAAAATATTTTTACATATATACATTTTTTTTATTATTATAATAATTTTATTATATGTAATTATAAATACATTTTATACATTGCTAATATAGTTTTGGATTTCCTTTATTAATATAGTCTGGTCAATTTAAACGATTCAAAAGCATCAGGATAACGAACAAATGCTTTATTTAACTGTTTAAATATAAATTTATATATATATATATATATGAAATTTATTTATACAAACATTGATGGCTACATATGTGCATACATGTTTATAAAGGTTAAATATATATATATATATATATGTATATATATAATATATATATATATATATATATATATATATATATATATATATATATATATATATATATATATTAGTATTGGGACGGTTAATCGGATCCGGAATCAGAAATATCGGAACTATTTGGGGTATCGGAATCGGAAAAGTTTTCCGATTCCGATACCCCAAACGATTCTTTTAATTATCCTTTTCATTGATCTAAAACAAAAATTTTCACTACTGGTAGCAATAGTAAAATAATAAATAATAAATCTATAACCCCCCCACACACACACGAATGTGTTTTTTTTTTGTTTTTGAGAAAATATGTGCACATTTAACACGCATTTTTTATGGTAAAACATTTATAGTTAAATATTTAAGGATTTATAAGAATTGGAATCAGAAATGGTATCGGAAATGGAAATTTAGTGCAGAATCAGTAATTGTATCGATATACAATACGGTGGAGAGGTACGTCTGAAGACTTATTACATTTCATTTTTATCTTAACTGCTACAACAGAGTGGTCGAAGGATCCCAGAGATATAACGGAACATGAACATAGCTCAGGGGAAGTTGTGAGAAAAAGGTCTAGAAGGCTTGCATACTGACCGATAGTATCGGGCACACGGGTGGGTTCGTGAACAATCTGAGTGAGGTCATAGGCAATGACAAAATTATGACAAAACCTCCCCTCGTCATCGGTTTTATTTGAATGGGTCAGCTATTCCACATTATAGACATTGAAGTCACCGCAAATGTAAATGTTAGCCGAAGGATGAGCAGACAGGATGTGGTCAATTTTCTAAGATATGCTCTTAAAGATAGTAACTCCACTGTTGTGGGGGCGATAGAGGGCAAAATAAATGCAGTGGTGTAAGCTAGGGCAACCCGAAAGCACATATAAGGTAAATTAGGGTCTTCTCTGGAGACATCCCTACCACATGGAAAGCCATCTTTGATGTAGGTACATATACCATGCCCATGGCGATCTTGGGGGTCAGATTTAGATGTTAAGTTGGAGTATCCTTTAATTATGAATTCGTCTAGAGAAGTGGTCGGCCCTATGCCAGTTTCACTTAGAAAGAATACGCCCGGTGTCGTCTCCTGCAATTGTGTTTCAACCTCTGGAAGGTTAGAACGTAGACCCCTGATGTTGGAGAAGGAGACCTGGTAGTAGTGGTCTACGTTGGAAGATGGGGTGTTTTTTTGTTGAGATATTTCATGTTGAGGTTTTGGGATTTGTGGAACAGGTCAGCATACTTGGTTAGAGCAGTACAGAGAGGGAAAGTAAGAGAGAAAAGACGGGAAGATTCTTTTTTGGCTATGATAAGGTAAAGCCGTAACAATTACCCACTAGTATGGCATCGAGAGGCCCCACCAGAGACTACTGCTGAAATACATATATGTATGTGTATTTGGATTGGAAATCGACTCTATACCTATCTGGATGTCTTCCACGCACAGGCTTTTGCGCGCACACGTGGGCACACGCGCGCACATACACACACAAGCACACACATGTGAAAAAAAAATCACAGAGCTTGACTCACAAGCATTCACACACACACACAACAAATAACCCTCGCCTTAATACACAAGCAAACACTGACACACACATACACACACATAAGAAAAGAAGGAAAATCATAAAAATCCCATAAAAACTAAAGATTTTATCATTTACTTGATAAACACAGCAGCAGGTAAAAATATAGAATCGCATGCAACAAAAGTAGTTTACAGTAGTTTTTGTCTTGTTTGTCTTGGGCTAGAAACTGAGACTGGATTCAAAGATGTGCTCTATGCGTTTACTTTGAAAGAAGCTGAGAGAGAGGGTAAGAGAGAACGTTGGTGTGATTTGAATTTTATATCACGCGCAAATATTCACAACTTATAACAACATTCGCAGGCTAAAGCTACTAAGATTAAACATATATTTTAATCCGTATAAAACCCCCTCCATCCACCAAATGAACTTAACTCTAACTGATTGAACTTTTGACCAGCTCACCGATTATTCGTGGCAAAATGTCTGAGACTAACATTTCTCTGAAAAACACAATCGGTGTTGTCAGAGAAAATGCTTTCCAAAAAGACATTACCTTAAAAAAATTTATATAAATATATCTGAAGAGAGCTGAACAAGGCTTGAAACGCGTTATAAAAATATTTTAAAGTATTAAAAAATTATAAAAGTCTGAAAAACCTACAATCGTTAAATGGCTACACTCTTAAATATATATATATATATATATATATATATATATATATATATATATATATATATATATATATATATAAATGTAATGTTTGGTTCGTTAAAGGTGAATAAAACCATATTTCTACGTTACCAATTTTATTGAAATTTTCAGAAAATCTATTTTTAAAGTCAAAGAATGTTTGCATGTTATCAAAATAATTTAACATTGCGAATTATAAAAATATTAAATTATAAATGAAAATATTTTTCGTAACTGCGAGATTGTCCCCATTTCATTTCCGGTAGAAATGAGCCTTTTACATATTGAAATAAGTATTATTTGTATTAATTTTTCTGATACTCATGTAGAGAGTGATCCGTTCTGAAATAATAACGTTATTATTTAAAAAGCCATTCTTAACATGGGGAGGGGAGAGTTTTTTGTACCTATTCTGTACTTTAACCTTACAATTGAATAAAAAAACATATTGTAAAACTTTGATTTGGAAATACGATTTAAAAAATAGCGCAGATCACTCTCTGCATTTTTTCCTTTTATTATTCTTAAAGAGTAAAACTTTTCTTATTCATGGATAGAGTTAGGCCTACGTAAATAAATAAATAAATAAATGTTTGTACACATGACAAATTATCAATAAATGGTTTAGTTACTTTTTTTAAAAATTATTTATGAAAAGAGTTAACGTAAATAATCTTTGTAAAAGTAAGTGCGAAAGTGCCGTAGTTATACTCCCATGCGTAATTTCTATACTTATAGGTTTTTGGAAATTTTTTTCACTGGATTATTATTGATTGGACACTAATTAAACAGATTATTAAAAAAATAATAAATTTAAAAAGAAATCATTATTTCGACATTTGAAAGTGATGCTCACTTTTTAGTTACAACGTTCTGATAAATCAGTCACCCATTTTGTAACCAATAAAAACGCGGTATATCAAAACCATAGAAAGTAAAAATAATATGAGTCTCTACCGCATTTGTAAGTCAGAAATATATTTGTTTCTCAAAGAAAAAAAAATAGATTGAACATGACTTTTTTTTATTGTTTTTATGAAAATAAAGTTTCGAGTTAAAAATTTTTTTTTTTTACTTATTGAGTTAAAAGTCAGTTTGTGGGTGTTTTTTTGTTTTTTTTTTAAATAATTTGTTTTATGAAAGGTGAGGGTTTTTTTTTTTTCAAAACTTTTGTTTTTTTTTAATTTTTTTTAAGTATTATAAATTTCACTAACATAAAAACGACCCTGGTGTCTAACTCTGTCCCGTGGGGAGACATTGTAAATAGAACATGCTGGAGAAATAGGTACAAAACACCCTCCCCCTCCCCATGTTAAGAATGGCTTTTAAAATAATAACATTATTATTTCAGCACGGATCACTCTCTTCATGAGTACCGAAATGTTTAATAATTTGGTATTTTTTTAGATTAGGTCCACCTCCACAATTTTCCGTTAAATGACGACATTTAAAAGTTTTCGAGTATGCTGAATACGGAAATTGCATTGAAATTTTGCGGAAATCAGTAGTTATCAAGTTATAAAAAGTTATATTATGCATTGTATTCTTTGGCGGCCATCTTTTTACGCGCGCACGCGCCATAAACAAATGCACGCGCATAAAAAAGATGGCCGCCAAAGATTACAATGCATAATGCAATTTTTTATATCTTGATAACTACTTATTTCTGCAAAATTTCAATGCGATTTTCGTATTCAGCATAGTCGAAAACCATTACAAGTCGTCATTTAAAAGAAAATTGAGAAGGTGGATCTAATCTAAAAATTTACCAATAATTTTCCATCCCGTATGCCTCCCGATACATTGCTTCGTCAACATACGGCCATTTTATATCTCCCGAAGACACTTCCGTATTTAGCCAAAAAAAAAAAAAAAATGTGTGACCGATTTACCAGAACGTGGTAACTAAAAAGTGAGTACCCCTTTCAAATGTTGAAATGATTTTTTTTTTCAATTTTTTTTCATAATCTGGTTAGTGTTCAATCAATAATAATCCAGTAAAAAAATTTCAAAAAACCTATCAGTGTAGAAATTCGCATGGGGGTGATGGTTGTATAACTCCGCCACATAAGTAAATAAATAAAAAAAAATGTTACGTGCACATGCGTTAGCTTTGACTAGGGGGGGACTAAGGGAACGACCATTAAGTAATTCTGCGGGTCGCCATGGAAATCAACGCCCAAGGAGTACCAAAATAGTTTTCATGATATGAAGAAATTTTTTTTCGAAAAGTGGGTGATCACTTTTCCATGTAAATTTAACTTAAAATGAGCACCCACTTTCTGGCCACCCGGGGAAGGGGCATTTATTTTCGTGTTTATTGGCTTAAAGGTTTTTTGACAAGGCAGTTTGGTACGCGAGTGCATATTTAACAGTTTTCGTTTATGCTCACGCGTAGCATAAACAAAGGCTACGTCTGTGAAATGGAAAATAGGCCCATTATGCAAAAGAAATCAAACAAAAAACTTTTTGGCCAAGAAACACACAGAAAAAAAAAAAAAAAACATAGCATCCATTTTTTTTCTATCGAATTCATTTGCTGTTTTTATTGAAAACTATTTTCCCACGGATTTTTGATATAATTTTCCATTAAGGGCCGTGCGTCTCACGTTCGTAAATAACAACATTTGTTTTTTGTAGATTTTGGTGTGCTAAAAACGAATCTGCAAACCGTTTCCGTTGCGAAAAAATAGTTTTTATGATATGAAGAAATTACTTTTTCGAAAAGTGGGCGATCACTTTTCCATGTAAATTTAACTTAAAATGAACACCCACTTTCTAGCCACCTGAGAGAGGGGGGATTTTTTCCCATATTTATTGGCTAAACAGCTTTCGTTTATGCTCACGCATAGCGTAAACGAAGGCTACAGCTGTGAAATGGAAAATAGTCCCAGAGTTCAGGGGTTATTACCAAACAAAAGAAATCAAACAAAAAACTTTTTGGCCAAGAAACACACAGAAAAAAAAAAACAAAAAACATAGCATCCATTTTTTTTCTATCGAATTCATTTGCTGTTTTTATTGGAAACTATTTTCTCACCGATTTTTGATATAATTTTCCATTAAGGGCCGTGCGTCTCACGTTCGTAAATAACAACATTTTTTTTTGTAGATTTTGGTGTGCTAAAAACGAATCTGCAAACCGTTTCCGTTGCGAAAAAATAGTTTTTATGATATGAAGAAATTACTTTTTCGAAAAGTGGGCGATCACTTTTCCATGTAAATTTAACTTAAAATGAACACCCACTTTCTAGCCACCTGAGAGAGGGGGGATTTTTTCCCATGTTTATTGGCTAAACAGCTTTCGTTTATGCTCACGCATAGCGTAAACGAAGGCTACAGCTGTGAAATGGAAAATAGTCCCAGAGTTCAGGGGTTATTACCAAACAAAAGAAATCAAACAAAAAATTTTTAGCCAAGAAACACACAGAAAAATGCCCCTCTCTCAGGTGGCCAGAAAGTGGGTGCTCATTCTAAGTTAAATTTACATTGAAAAGTGATCACCCAATTTTCGAAAAAGTAATTTCATGAATATCATGAAAACTTTCTTTTTGCTACGGAAACGGTTTGCAGATTCATTTTTAGCACACCAAAATCTACAATAAAATATTTTGTTATATACGAACGTGAAACGGGCTTTAAAATAAAATACTACCGGATTTTTTGGAGCAGATTTGCCGTTTAGTTGTACAAATATCCTCAAACCAGGTAATCACTAAAAGGGATTTTTAAAAGTCGTCACCTGTATCGAGCAAAAGTTTAAAACCACCGATTATATGCCAGCCTACATCATGGTAACATATATTGAGTGAGTTCCTAACAGTATTTTGTATAGTTTTTTAGTTGAAACTCATTTTCCCAAAATTTCCCCAAACTTAACGTGTTCGATACAGTCTGCCGCCATTTGTATTTTTCAGATATACCGATAAACATTGAATGTTTTTGAACCGATTATACATTACATAAAAACACTAAAATCTTATCCAGTTAGGTAGAACATTTACTTTTCTTGCCTTTGATAACATTTATTTGTTATATATTTATTGTTTGACAACTTCTTTGTATCTGTGTTTAGTAATATAAACCCTTTTCATTTAATGTAATGTTTAGTCGGCTTGAAAAACAGTGTTTATTGGTGTATTTGAAAGCTACAAATGGTGGCGGACACTGTTGATTACGTTAAGTTAGAGAAAGTGAGTTAAAACTAAAAAAACTATACAAAATACTGTCAGAAACCCACCGATTATGCCAGCCTATGTCATGGTAACATATATTTGTGGGGTTTCAGACACTGTATTGTATAGTTTTTAGTTTTCAACTTACTTTCCCAAACTTAACGTATTCAACAGTCTGCAACCATTTCTGTTTTTCGAGCCGATTAAACATTTCACATTACATAAAAACACTAAACAATTATCCAGTTACGTAGAAACGTAACTTACCTTACCTTTGCTTTCATTTATTTGTTTTTGGACAAATTTTTCGAATCTGTGTATAGTAACCCCCCCCCCATCAACCAAATATTAATTACTAACTTACATTTTTGTAAAACAACAACAAAAAAACAAATTAGCGTTTCAACATTTTTGCTACGTTCGGTTTCATCCACTGATTGTTGGTCGAGTCCAAACCATGAATGATTGACAGAAACTCCCGAGGATCCAGATCAAATTTTGCGAGAGTACCATTTTTTGTCATTTTCGCCTTCTTTTTCACTTTTTGGAGTGGATTGCTGTACTAAGAATATAAGAAACAGGCATTTTTCTCTTTTTATTAAATTTTTACATTACACCAAATTGAGCCACTGCAATGCGTGGCAGGGTACAGCTAGTATATATATATATATATATATATTTAGTGGAAATGGTAATTAATATAAACTGAAGAAAGTGCTCAATACTGTTGTAGAGCAAATGTGCGTTTTATTTTTGATTACCGTATCTTTCTGTTAAGTTACATTATTGTTTCAGCTACCCGGCCGTTTTTTTTTTTGGTCGTCTGTAGCTTCCTCAGACTTTTACAGAGTTCTGCGGAAGCTACAGACGGCCAAAAAAATGTATACATACACGTGTATATATATATATATATATATATATATATATATGTCATCCACATACAGTACGGTTTCGCTGTTTCACAGCTCATAAGTGCGGCTAGACAAGCCAGGATCACAACCCACCATGACAGTCAAGGCTTCTTCACCATTGCTATACGGTTGATGCTGTGTGGGTAATGAACTAACAATGTTTTGATATCGTCCAAATGCCTCCGTTCGTTTTGTTTATACAAAGAGCGTCGCTTAATATGCTAATGGCAATTTGTATATAACTTCCCGATATGCTCAACCCAAGATAGTGAGCATTACAGCCATCCACATACAGTACTGTTTCTCTGTTTCACAGCTCATCAGTGCGGCTAGATAGGCAACTGCCTCAAGCCAGGATCGAAATCCGACCGCCCAAATGACAGTCAGGGCTTCTCACAATTGCGCTATACGGTTGATGCTGTGTGGGTAATGAATTAACGATGTTTTGACATCGTCCAAATGCCTCCGCGCGATTTGTTTACACAAAAAGCATCGCTTAATACGCTAATGGAAATTTGTATATCACTTCCCGATATGCTCAACTCAGGATAGGGAGCATTATATATATATATATATATATATATATATATATATATATATATATATATATATATATATATATATATATATATGTATGTATATATATGTATGTATATATATATATGTATATATATATATATATTATGGTCAGGTCATATCATATGCTACTGGTACCATGTAACCCAGTACTACCTGCCTCATGGTCGAGTCACCGGCGACTAAACTGGTTCCCCCACCAGACTTGTTTAGTGAGGAGGGCGGCTAGTCTCCCTGAAGGATTAAAAACAAGACCTTTCAATGGGCGAATGAACCCTTTTTCGGGGTCAACGGCCAACTAGCACCGTGTATATGTGTGTATGTATATATGTGTTGGGGTGGAGAGGGCTCCCGTAAGCTGTAGTGAAGGCAACCTTTCTAGGAGAAGCAAATCTCTGATTTTAAAAAAACCATAAAGCGGAAGACCAGTACCCGCATTAAGCTGGTCTGCAGTTTGATTTGTTGCTGGCTATCTTGCTCTTGCTTGTTGCTGGATCTCAACATTTTGAACCGAGAGAGAGACTTAGCTGTCGTACAAAGCTAAGACTCTGTAATATCATCTGTGTATAGATACTCCCTCAGGCATTTGGGCTTATGGACTTTAAGTGTCTGAGGGAGTGGCACTCGTCTGACAAGATATTGCAATCATCATATATATATATATATATATATATATATATATATATATATATATACGTGTCTGTGTACATTTCCCTAAGCAATAACTCTGTTAATTTTTAGTCTACAGACTCGAAATTTGATATACAGGGTACTGAGATTTGGGAAAATCTTTGCGATCGGTTTTTGGTCAGAAATTTGGCGGTTAACTCTACCAAACTCCTCCGACAATTTTGGGTCTAAACACTTGAAATTTTAGATATAGATTCCTTGGACATGGATCTTACTTAATAACTTGATTTGAGCCCCAAAAAAATAAATGTTAAGGGGCCATAATAGGGGTCAAATTAAAAAAAAATTGACCGCTTTTTTTTGTTCAACATACCCCTCTAACTACCCGGCCAACGCCGGGCGTAAATACTATATATATATATATATATATATATATATATATATATATATATATATATATATAAGACAAAGGAAATTAAAACTGTAAGTTGAACTTTACAATCAAAATTTATTCGACTGAATACTCCAAAAAAACAATTTACAAAGTCCTTATTCCGCGGAGTTTCCAAAAATGCAATTCTTGCTATTTTTCACATCAGAGAACGGAAAGAAATCAGCAAATTATATTTGTAGCAATACTAAGATTTGCTAGTTATGGCATTAAGTGAAACCGCAAATTACCAAGAAAAATAATAAATAAAAACAAACCGTGCAGAAAATTTCAGCTTGCATGAAAATTCTCTCAAGTTGATCCGAAATACGAAAATAGTTCTCCATATGTGTGTGTGTGTGTGTGGGTGTGTGGTGTGTGTGTGTGTGTGTGGGTGTGATATTTTTCGACATACCTTATTTTCATGCGTCGTTCACCTTGATCCACCCGAAATTCATCTCATTTCCGTTTAATAAAAACCGGTTTTCTGTTCTTTCTTTTATTTCTGCGGACCATCTACTAGTTGGTACGAATCTCAAGAGCAATAAGAGCCTTCTACCGTGTCTGAAAATCACACGATGTTCAACGAGCGAGATCGGAGATGCGCCGCTGTACAACTCATGCTCTCTACCGATCCAAGTTATGATAACAGGACCATTGCCAACACCGGTACAGTCCAACCAAGTTTCAGGCCACAATCATGGTCTTTGGTGTTGTTTCAAGTGAGGGCTACATCATGCCACCTCACATGTTCAAAGTCGACTTGAAAGTCAACACCAAAGAGTGTGGTGATTCCCTTGTGCAATTAGATGGCCACTGGAAAACACTAGATTTGGCAGCAAGACTGCGCTAGCCTCCAAGTCCAACGAATCCATCTATATATATAAAAGCCAAACGTCTGTGTGTATGTATGTTTGTTTGTAACGCTAAAACTTTTGAAAGACGGAACCAAACTTGACAAATTTGGTATCATATCGAAGCCCCATCACCCGGATGACAAATATCGAAATTTCACATCAAACGGACCACTAGAAGTTGGTCAACTGATCAGTTATCTTCGAGGGGGGCCCCCCAAAAAACCTGTCATTATCTATATATATAAAAGACAAATGTTTGTTTGTAACGCTAAAACTTGAGATGAAAGATTCCTCTCCCCTAAGAATAAAACATATGTTCAATATCTGCTTTTGTTTTTTCATTGTTTATACGGTCCCGAGCAACGCCGGGTAGCCCTGCTAGTACTTGAATACAGAAGAAATGCTACAACTTTGTACCCTTCTCTCACTAACCCTCTACCTTTTCCGACCTGAACTCACTGGACTACTTCGTTTTTTCATGCGTCGAGAACATCACCTACATAACCTCGCGCAACACAAACGTCAGCCTGATCGCCGCCATCAGCCGAGTATTCGCCAAGCTCCTGCCTGCACTTGTGGAAAAGGAATGCTTTCAGTTCCGGGCACGAATCGAGGCGATGATTGAGGCTGAAGGCGGCTACATTGAATAGATGTCAGCTCTACTATTACGCAATTAAGTTACTCGAATTGATTTTTTTTTTTTTATAAAAGTTTTAAAATAAAACTGTAGTGTTGTTGTTTTCTTTAAGGCGACAATTTTATCGTTCGGCTCTGCGTGTTCTTATTTGTGGATTATTACTCTGTTGCAAAGAAGATTCTAAAAAGAGACATTTCCCATTTTTAACCGATCGAAGCAGTTCAAGCACTGTTGCTTACCTCATCTACCAAGAAGTGTTTCTTAAATAGACTCAGTTCCTTTCAGATCTTCCACTTAAAAAGCGCAAAACAACAAGAACAAGAACAACAACAACAACAGCAGCAGCATCCAAACCACTCAAACAAACATCTACGTTGAAGGACAGATATTTACACAAAGAAAAAAAAATTAAAAACAAAAAATAATAATCAGGGGAAGAAAGACGAAAATATACAAGAAGTTTCTCCTCGCTTTTAAAAGATTTATTTTCAACGCAATTGTCGCAGCGTTTCTTGCAAAATATGTTTATATGTGCTGTCGACTCTCTAAGAAAATTCCCATAATTTCTTTCAGAAGATAATTTTGAAGCGCATAAGCCTTTTAAAAAATAAAAGAAAATTGTTGATATATATATATATATATATATATATATATATATATATATATATATATATTTGCCGAGGAGACCTTGCTTATTAAAAAACTATATGTAATAATTATTGTCCGTAACTTGATGTCTACCACAATAAAAAGCATTGTTTTCCGAAACGATCGTACAGATAATTGATTTTGTTGTTGTTCCTTCTTATGAAACGGATTTTTAATTTAATTAAAATTTGATTTTTAAATTTTAAATTATCAATCACATTACTTAATATGTAATTAAAAAAGTCGGTCAATTTAGCTCTTATGCGTAGATAATCGTATAACGATTTGATCACTGTCTGTCTGACGTAATGAACATTTAAATTAAAATGTTTAAAATTCAACGCTATTTCACACGGTTAATGGTAGCCGAAAGGATACGGCCTCCGCTAATCGAGCCAGAGATGTCTCGTGTCGCGGGGTTCGAATCGTTCGACTGGTAGTAATCGTGACACCCTGCACTGAAGAATCCCGAAAGGATGAAACACTAGTGACTGTAGGTATTTAATTATTATAGTAAAAAAAAAAATAAGTATATATATATATATATATGTGTGTGTGTGTGTTTGAATAAAATAAAGCAAGATATAAACGATGCTTTAGACGTTATGTGAATAAAAAGGAAAAACCTAAAAGAGTAAAAACAAAAATAAAATCAACGTTTCGTCCCTATTTCAGGGGACATCATCAGGATTTCTAGGCGAGGATGTACAGGAAGACGGTCATATATCACATGCGCAAGAGAACTGAACTTCTCCTCTTTCGCATGTGATATATGACCGTCTTCCTGTACATTCTCGCCTAGAAATCCTGATGATGTCCCCTGAAATAGGGACGAAACGTTGATTTTCTTTTTGTTTTTACTCTTTTAGGTTTTTCCTTTTTATTCATATATATATATATATATATATATATATATATATACATATATATATATAAATTCCCGTTCACATACACCTTTCAGGATAAAGCTAGAACCCAGAACTAGATAGAATCGAGCAATTGCATCGACAACGGACAACGCCAGACCCAAAGTGGGTTTCGATGTACTGCATCTCATCAGTGACGTGCTCCGACATAGGCGCGAACTGTATGGGTGTGTGGTGTGTGTGTGTGTGCATGTGTAAGAAAGTTATGTCGGAGCACGTCACTGATGAGATGCAGTACATCGAAACCCACTTTGGGTCTGGCGTTGTCCGTTGTCGATGCAATTGCTCGATTCTATCTAGTTCTGGGTTCTAGCTTTATCCTGAAAGGTGTATGTGAACGGGAATTTATATATCTATCTATAATCTCCTCTTAATGTCTAATATATATATATATATATATATATATATATATATATATATATATATATATATATACGAGCAAACAGTTAATGAAACATGTTAAAAAACACTTTGAAAAAGAGTTAAAAACATATTTAATCTGAAAATGAAACACTAGATAAGTGGATAGTCCTTAATCCGCGGAGTTTCGAAGAAATACTTACCTTCTCATCAGAGGGTAGGAATTAGCAAAATGCGAGATCGGATTTTGCATGCAAAAGTATTTGATGAAACAAAAAGTAAGTCAAAGATCTTACTTGATAACAAAAATGTGAAGCAGACGGAATATGGTAAAGAAAAAATGTGATTATACGTGAATGGATAGTCTGGTGGAAGATAAATAATCCAGTGACGGTAAAATCCAAGTATATAATTTCAAGAAAATTATATATATATATATATATATATGCATATACATATATGTATATATATATATGTAAATATATGTATATGTATAAACGGTAATATCCAAATATATAACTTCAAGAAAGTTAATTGAATTTCCATTTCCACAAGTAAAATCCAAGGAAATCCCGTAATTGGAAGAAGATGGTCCAAAATAATCCAAAGGCAGAAATCCATGGAAAAATTCACAAAAATGTGTACAAGGGAAAAAAGGAAAAAATCCAATAATATTAATAAAAGAAAAGAATATATATATATATATATATATATATATATATATATATATATACTAGTTGGCAGCCCGGCGTTACCCGGTCATACAATACGCTTAAACATGGTATTTTAATTTATGCAGATTGCGTATGTATTATTATAAAATCCTTATTCTATTGATGATTATATATTACGAGGAATAATTTGCCTGGTGGACAAATTCGCAGAAAAAAAATGAAAGAAAAAATAATAATGATAATGTCGTTCATCAAATTCCGTCTGTGTTTGTTTGCAATATCACGTCAGCTGATATTTGGGCTTAACGATGAATGTCCTGGAGGAGTCACTTCTGATTAATGTTTAGTTTTTAAATATACAAACGAAGAAATGATTTGCGTCGATTTTAAATGGTACTTCTTCTTTGATTGGAAATTAATCACATTAAAAGAAAAGAAAATCAAATCACATAGTGAGATATACCCGGGCTTGAACACTATCTATATTTTTTTACAATGATTTGATGAAATTTTATTGTCTCCCTAGAAATGTTATTATCTCCCTTTGCTAGTGTGACGTTAAATATTCCCCTATAAAGATTATTCTCTTTTTATCTATAAAAGACAATAATTTTCGATTTTCGATACTTATCGGATGAATTTCTGTACAAAACATATCTAAGAACACTGCCAGACATATAAATTAGCTTTGTGTAAAATTTGCAAAAGAAAGAACCTCATACACGTACACACACACAAAGTGACTTTTATATAATAGTACATATATATATGCATACATATATATATATATATATATATATATATATATATATATATTAAGTAATGTGATTGATAATTTAAAATTTAAAAATCAAATTATAATTAAATTAAAAATCCGTTTCATAAGAAGGAACAACAACAAAATCAATTATCTGTACGATCGTTTCGGAAAACAGTGCTTTTTATTGTGGTAGACATCAAGTTACGGACAATAATTATTACATATAGTTTTTTAATAAGCAAGGTCCTCTCGTCAGCAAATTTTGAAGGGTTTTTATTAAATTTAAAAGACACCATAAATACACCTAGCATTAAAAGTAAGGCAGATGTATCTGAAAAAAAATTGAAATAAAAGGTCTGGATTTAAAATTTATAAGAAAATTAATATGGGTTAGAGATAAAAAAGAAATAGAGTAAAATATAAATTTGAATTTAAATTATAAATTTGCTTTAAGTACAATATTACAAATATATACATGTATATATATGAAAAAAAAAATAGACACATATATACATATACATAGATATACAGGTATATACATAAAAATATAGGTACAAAAATTTACCTTTTAATTTTTCGCCTTTTGAAATCAGGAACTATGGTTAAAATACTCATATATATGTTTGCTATAGCTTTTCACCTTATTGAATGATGAATTTTAAAAAAGGGGGGGGGGCGCCCATGCAATAAATTATTTCCGTAAGCGTACTTTTGATTTAAAGACGCCACGGTTTATATTTCGAATGTTGTTTGTGTAATTACATAATGTAAGTGGGGATAATTAGTCATATTTTCTTTTATTAAGGGCGCAAGGGGGATAATTAGTCTAACTTAATTTATTAAAAAAAAAATTGTAATCTATTTTTACTAATAAGTAATTTTTAATGATTTAAGGTGGTTGACTGGGTTCAAAAACAGCCTACAGAAAATGGACTCTGATTTATGAAAGTATGATAAATTATGAAAAGGAAGGGTTGTAAAGAGATAGCTTCGAATTTGGGGGTATCAAAACCAAAGCAAAATATGATGAAAGTAAAAATAAAATAGATAAACCCCATAATTCATTATACCATATTTGTTCACATTGAAACACTTATCACAATATTCTGTGGATCTATATTAAAAAACCTTGTTTAACTTTGTGACATATTTCCATTCTATGGCGGTCAGGTGCGAAGGAACACCCCATAATTTTATTATACCATATTTCTTCAAACTGAAACATAATTATCAAAGTATACTTACGCAGATAGATATGAAAAGTCTTTATTAAAGTTTGTGCCATATTTCCATTATATGGAGGCCAAGCGCGAACGCAGACCCCACAATTTTATTACACCATCCCTATTTAAGTTAAAACATACTTATTAAAGAATTATTATATACATCTATATAAAAAAACACTTGTAAACGTTTTTTTTTAATTTTAAAATTTCTTATTTCAATACTTTGTGGACCAGGCGCGAACGCAGACCCCACAGTTTTAATGAACCACTGTTCTACCAGATCAAACATACCCATTCCTGTGTCTCGATACATCTTCTATCGTTATATGTAATCAGTTTTTTATAATAATCAACCATATAGGAGCCTATTCGTGACCAGACGCACACACACACACACACATTCAGCTTTATATATATATATATATATATATATATATATATATATATATATATATATATATATATATATATTGTTAAATTTTCCACATGACTAAATTCTTCAAACCAACGGTGATGATGATTTGCTAAAATGTCGGCGAAAAAAATCGACCACTCCTTGTACAAAACGGTCGAGTTTGGGGTGAAGGAATTGATGTTTTGAATACATTTTTCGATATTTGTCGTCCGAGATGTCGAGCTTCAAAATTATGCTGATCTTGTCTGGATCCGTAGCCTCTGTCAAACATTTTTGCGAGACACACATACAAACACACATACATACATACATACATACATACATTAAAACAGACAGGTGAGATTTATATAGATAACTGAATGATAGTTTTGACATTAATGACGACGTGCGGGTTAGGTTGGTTAGGGTTCTTGTAGTGGAGAAAAAGTTTGTCGCTAAGCTCGTCCACTTTCTCTTTCTCTCTCCCTCTCTCTCTATCTCTCTCTCTCTCTCTTTCTCTCTCTCACACTTTCTCTCCCTCTCTTTCTTTTTTTCTCTCTCTCTATCTCTCTCTCACTTTCTCTCTCTCTCTTTTTCTCTCTTTCTTTCTCTCACTCTTTCTCTCTTTCTCCCTCTCTCTTTCTCCCTCACTCCCTCTCTCTCTTTCTCCCTCCCTCTCTCTCTTTCTCCCTCTCTCTCACTCTCTCTCTTTCTACCTATCTCTTTCTCTCTCTTTCTCTCTCACTTTCTCTTTCTCTCTCTTTCTCTCTCACTCTCTCTCTACCTCTCTCTATTTCTCCATCTGTCTCTCTCTAACTCTCTCTCTTTCTCCATCTCTCTCCCTCTCTCCCTCTCTCTTTCTCCCTCTCTCTTTCTGTCTCACTTTCTCTCTCTCGCTCTCTCACTCTCTCTCTATCACTCTTTCTCTCACTCTCTCTTCCTCCCTCTCTCTCTCACCCTTTCTCTCTCTCTTCTGTGTTATTGGGACATATATATATATATATTGTTAAATTCTCCACATGACTGGATTCTTCAAAACCAACGGTGATGATGATTTAGGGTGAAGGAATTAATGTTTCAAATCAATTTTTCGATATTTGGCGTCCGAGATGTCGAGCTTCAAAATTATGCTAATCTTGTCAGGATCCGTAGCCTCTGTCGAAAGTTTTTGCTAGGCACACATACATACATACATACATACATACATACATACATACATTAAAGCAGACAGGTGAGATGTATATAGATAACCGAATGATAGATTTGACATTAATGACGGCGTGCGGGTGGGGTTGGTGTGTTCTTGTACTGGAGAAAAATTTTGTCGCTAAGCTCGGTCACTTTCTCTTTCTCTCTCCCTCTCTCTCTATCTATCTCTCTCTATCTATCTCTCTCTCTCTAACTCTCTCTCTCTCTTTCTCTCTCTCACTCTCTTTCTCTCTCTCTTTCTCTCTGTCTCACTCTCTCTCTCTTTCTCTCTGTATCACTCTCTCTCTTTCTCTCTGTCTCTCTCTCTCTTTCTCTCTATCACTCTTTCTCTGTCTCACTCTCTCTCTCACTCTCTTTTTCTCTCACTCTCTCTCTCTTTCTCCCTTTCACTTTCTCTCTCTCTTTCTCTCTCTTTCCCCCTCTCTCTCTATCACTCTCTCTTTCTCCCTCTCTCTCTCACTCTCTCTCTCTTTCTCCCTCTCTCTCTCACTTTCTCTCTCTCTCTCTTTCTCTCTCCCTCTCTCACTCTCTCTCTCTTTCTCCCTCTCACTTTCTCTTTCTCTCTCTCTTTCTTTCTCTCTCTCTTTCTTTCTCTCTCTCTCTTTCTCCATCCCTCTCTCTCTCTCTTTCTCCATCCCTCTCTCTCTCTGTCTCTCTCTTTCTCCCTCTCTCTCTTACTCTTTCTCTCTTTCTCTCTCTCACACTCTTTCTCTCTCTCTTTCTCCCTCTCTCACTCTCACTCTGCCTTTCTCCCTCTCTCTTTCTCCCCTCTCTTTTTCTCCCCCCCCCTCTCTCTCTCTCTCTCTCCCTCTCTCTCTCTCTCTCTCTCTCTCTCTCTCTCTCTCTCTCTCTCATTGCGACAGATGACAACATTGCATTATGTATTGTCCTGAAAAGTGGGTCAACCTCGCTGAACTTTGACCTCTTTGTTGTTATTCCCGGGCATCCGCATCCAGGCTTCTGACCGACATTTTTTTAAGTCACCCCCGAGAATCTGAATTATCTAACACGTCGAAGGGGGGGGGGGATCAAGTGATATGAGTTGATCAGTACTTGTAAGGAAAAAAAACTTCCATAAACAAAGTTTCTTTCCTAGAACATATGTGAAACAAAATACCACGTGGCTGCTTCCTAACCGATTACAACATGGTTATCTTTAAGTCTAATGTAAACAAATACTTGTTAATCCGTTCTCTTAGAAAAAAAATGAAGTCCTATATTTTACTCACTGTTTGCGATCCTTTCATGGCGGCAATCAGCATCCAACTAAAAATCTATTTTCACACATATCCTCGAATGGCCCCCAGGCACTAATAAAAGGTGATCTATGAGTACAGAGTATATCCGGAATTTCGAAGTCTAGAAATGAAAGAGTGGGAAAAATAGAATAGTAGCAGGCCGCGCGGCGTTTCCCGGTCGTAAAAAACATACAAATATTATATTTTAATTAATGCAGAATTCTTATTTAGAAATTCTGTAGGTATTAAACATAACGTTAAATCCATTGAAAGAAATTAAGTAAAAAAAAAAGAAATGAACCGAGACATGTGCATGCGAGTATTATGACTTATTGGCGCATGCGCATTCGTGAAACAGTTAGCAAACGGATAAAAATCCGATGACTCCCACTTTGATACCTTTGCAGCTCTTTTTTCGAATGAAAACGGATTATAAAGTTTTTCACGTGTCTGAATACCCCCTATATCAAACTCTTAGAAAAAAAAAATGAAGTTCTATATTTCACTCACTAATTGTGATCCTCTCATGACGGCAGTCAACGTCCAACCAAAAATCTTTTTAACACTCAATGGCTCCCAGGCCTTAATGAAAGGTGTGAGATATGCTACTATGAGAAACAGACAATAGGATTATGAATTATGGAATACTAGCAGACCGCGCGCCGTTGCCCGGTCGAAAAATATGCATATATTAAATTAATGCAAATTTATTATAAACAGAAATATTTTTTTTTTAATTACATTTTCACCCCAAACAAGGCAAATTGCCACTTTGGTGTAGGGGCCTACTATCAGGGGAAACAACTACTGGGGTACTATGTAGGGATTTGGGCAGCAAGGTGTCGGTTCACGTTACACTTGAACTTCTGCCCGTCAGTACTGTTGGGGAAGCAGGGACCTGGAATGGAATTCCAGAGTCTTGCGGTTCTGGGGAAGAAACTATTGGAGTAAAAAGATCTT
>NC_136527.1:10556696-10566696 GCF_053919585.1 Euprymna scolopes | reverse complement strand
CAATTACTATTACTAACATTTTTGTCTCTCAGATACGCTTTGATTTGAAATAATATTTTTATTGCTATGACACACGTTTAGCATTTTTTGGTCTGTCACGCTTAAAATAACATTTAGTTTGTCACACTGTAGAGTTGAATGTAATAAGCAAAGAAGAAAGTGCCCACGTGTGTGTGCATTATGTGGCTATACCACTTACCTTCAGATGGGATCTGAGAGAGACACAGAGAGAGAGAGAGAGAGAGAGAGAGAGAGGGAGAGAGAGGTTAAAGATGGCGGCCGTGGATTTCAAAAAGAACAGGAAATATCCGACTAGCATCGTTAGAATTCATAGATGGACTAAGTTATAAAATCAAATAAGAATGGAAAAATCGTAGATGAAGGGGAGATAGAAAAGAAGGGGGAGTGGAAGGGAGAAGACGTTGGAATTTAAAGTAGTAGGAGTGTATATAATAAGAGGGGGTTATAATTAAATATTAATTATGTGTTAATTCTTATATACGTTTTTTTTTTAGTTTATATCGGTTTAAAATTAAAAGACGCTATTCTTATTTATAACGGCATAAGTAACAGTTAATTTAAAGGATCACCATGGCAACAGGTTGGAGAGTTAATGTAAGTGGGCGTGGTGTGGTGGGAGGAGGAAAGAACGGGTTTCAAATGGGGTTTTAAATGATTTAGCCGGGCGGGCAGATATTGAAAAATATTTATTGTTTATTATTTATTATTAATTAATTTTTGAATTGTCGGACGTTATAGTTGAAAGAAAAAAGGAAAATAGGAGGATAAATTAATGAATTATACGTTACAGGTTTATTTAGATAGTATAATAATAGGTAAGAATATCAGTAAGTTAATAAAATAATAAATCAAAAAATTAAAGAATATTAAGGAAAGTTTATGATAAGTAAATAATACACACACACACACACATATAAATACACATACACATACACGCATACACATGTACAACGTACGGACACACATCAATGGGGGAAGAGCATATGCCTAAGTATATATAAAAACACAAATACGTAAATATATACATATATATATATATATGATAATTGCAACGTCTTGTCAGACGAGTTCCACTCCCTCAGACACTTCACCGGGACCCCTTTCATCAACAAACTCATCAGGAGTTAATCGTTGAATTTCTATCAAGTGTAAAACAAATGTCACGCAAGAACGAACACTTAAGTGGAGATTTCTTATAAAATTATAACGGATGGATGAAATGAAAAAAATAATTTTATATATATATATATATATATATATATATATATATATATATATAAAATTAAATGAAGGGCGAATGGGATGACGCGTAAAAAAATTACGATTAAATCATACATTGTAGAATATATACAATTGTATCAAATATATGTACAAAATGGGATATGTGGGGGAGTTAAAATTAAAAATATATCTCCAAATAAGTCCATAGATTTTACGAATTCCTTCTGTGAACAGAGAGGGGGCCTACGTGAAAGGATATATATTAATAGACCCTATTAATATATATATCTATAATATAAAGCTAAATGTGCGTGCGTGTGTGTGTGTGTATGTGTGGTCATGAATAGGCTCCTATAGGGTTGACTATTTTTAAAAAAGTGATTACATATAATGATAGAAGATGTATCGAGACACAGGAATGAGTATGTTTGATCTGGCATAATGATGATTCATTAAAATTGTGGGGTCTGAGTTCGCGCCTGGTCCACAAAGTATGGAAATAAAAAATTTAAAAATTAAAAAAAAAAAAAGTTTACAAGTGTTTTTGATATAGATGTACATAAGAATACTTTGATAAGTATGTTTTAACTTAAATAGGGATGGTATAATAAAGTGGGATCTGCGTTCGCGCCTGACCTCCATAGAATGGAAATAGGCACAGACTTTAATAAAGACTTTTCATATCTATCTGCGTAAGTATACTTTGATAATTATGTTTCAGTTTGAAGAAATATGGTATAATAAATTAGCTAGGTTAAATATAAACCGAATAACCTTGGGCAGGAAGACGTGGAAAGGTCACACGTAAGGGATACGTGCGCTTTTTGAATGATGACGTAAGGGAACTGGGGTCAAGAGGTCGGGAAGTTTAGAGTCGAGAGTTGGAGTTTGATCACTAGAGTGAACAGATGACAGAGTTGGAGTCTAGTCACGGGAGTGGACAGTCGGCCAGGAAGCGGGCTGGAAGAATAACCATGTAGACGAAATGCAGACCCTGTTAAATAAAGTTATATTATAAAATATAAAGTGTTGTTCTTGTGGTTTTCTAGCACGGTAGAGAGAGCCCACCTTCTTTGCAGCGGCCCTGGCAATGCTTTCAATGTAATTGTTCCAACTTATGTTTCCTGTGAACGTTAGGCCAAGTAGTTTGAATGATATACTCTCAGACAGGGAGACATGGGCGAATGGTGGCCTTATAGAGGTACAGGATACTTTCAGGCGTAAGTAATTTTCTAGCACGCTAGAGAGATCCTACCTTCTTTGCAGCAGCCTTGGCAATGCTCTCAATGTATCTATTCCAGTTCATATTCCCTGTAAACGTTAGGCCGAAGAGTTTAAAAGAAGTACTTTCAGGTAATGTGTTCTTGGCTATTGCTATTGGTTGCAGAGAAGGTTTCTTGTAGTTATTGAAGGAAACAAGCTTAGTCTTAGCAGCATTGAATGTGACCATCTATTTTTGTCCTTAATCCACTGCATATTTTTATATATGAAAACGGGTGCTTTATAAATCCACCATATTTTCATCCAATGAAAATCATTTCGACCCCCTCCCCCCGGAGAATGTGATAATAATAAACCAGTGTGAAGGGGGGGAGAGACACAAAGCAGCATTTCAATCACCACACACATTCCGTCACACTAGCACCAGTCGGGCGAACAGAAACGAATTGCTACTCACAGCTATATATGCACTAACAAGAACAAGGTAAACCAACGCACATACATACACAATGCCACGCTGCCAAATACTCACATACGTATATTACTAACGCTACGAACATTTCCAAACCTTGTAACATTAATTTAATTTCCTTTACAAAACAAAAATTTGCATAAATAAGTACTTACTGAATTAAAAAAAAAAGAAATACTTTGCGATAATATGTTCCTATGAAGCTTAGTTGCTTACGGAGAGAAGGAGAAAGCGAATGCAAACTGAGCGGAGAAAATAGAGTGCAAGCAATGAGAGATATTTGTTTTTAGCGTTCGCTCGAATCGGTTAGCGATTGCCACTCAACCTATTTTGCTTTCCTGTTTTAATGTTTTTTCCGGAAAATGTTTTTGTATTAGTGAAACTGTTTGAATAAAGTTGATTTAAATTGTAGCGATGGAGGTTGTCCTTTAAACTAAAACTTGGTGCCCCGTTTTTTTTGACATCAAACATTGTCAATAGGATGGATACCAACGCAGCAACGCTACCACAAAATGGCGATCTCGACACTTCTCGCCGACTCTGCAGGCCGTTTTTGTTAAACAAATATCCTTATTCGTCGTTCCGGTAGTTGTTTTCGTTGTGAGTGAATACTTCTCTTCAGCCGAGCGACCCAGCTAAACTAAGGTCGTCCCTATCCGGGGCCCGAAGTCCACATCGCTCTTGACTGGAACCTTCGCAACAACAAACACAACCCCCACCCCCGACGCCCCATTTCACTTAAAATAAGAGAAGACTTTCTTGTAAACAAATATTCTTGCTCTCGCTCCCCTTCTCTCTCTCTCTCTCTCTCTCGCTCCCCTTCTCTCTCTCTCGCTCCCCTTCTCTCTCTCTCTCTCTCGCTCCCCTTCTCTTTCTCTCTCTCTCGCTCCCCTTCTCTCTCTCTCTCTCTCTTTCTCTCTCTCGCTCTCAGACTTTTTCTTTCTCCAGTAAACTCAAGTGCGTGCGCTGTATGACATCGTCATTTGTTTGCATTCTTCAGCAAATACAGCCCTTTAAAATCCCTTCAGAGAAATTGTATTTACATCGCCATTCTTATCTACAGGGTGGAACGATAAAATTGTCACCCTAGAAAAGACGACATGATTCCATTTCCGTTTGATGATGAAAACCTGGTTTTCTTTTTGATTTTTTTTTTGTTACAAACCATCTACTACTTGGCGAGTTGTTTACAAATCCCAAGAACGATAGGAGCCTTCTATCATGTCCGAAAGTTACACAATGTTCAACGAACGCGATCGGAGATGCGCCACTGCAAAACTCATGCTCTCTACCGATCCAAGTAATGACAACAGGACCATTGCTTCTATCGCTCTTGGGATTTGTACACAACAGGCAAACTATTAGATGGTTTGTAAATTAAAAGAAAGCCAGTTTTCATCAAACGGAAATGGAATTATGTTGTCTTTTCTATGGCGACAATTCATCGTTCAACCATATATATATATATATATATATATATATATATATGTGTGGGGGGGGGGGAGTCGTGTCATCGAAGTTAAGCAACGTTGAGCCTGGCTAGTATATATATATATATATATATATATATATATATATATATATATATATATATATATACATACATATATATATATATGTGTGTGTTATAATGGAATAATTCATCGAGGAAATCCGGGTATGAGAGCTCAATGTGGTAAACAGAGCAATACAATTATGTAATTTCCGTGTTATATTTTTATGTTATTTTATATTATATTATATATATATATATATATATATATATATATATATATGAACAAATGATTAATAAAATATGTTAAAAGACATCTTGAAAAAGAGTTAAAAACATATTTAATTAAAAAAATTTTTTGATTCATCCAGCCTTGACAGACGTGTTTCAAATATTATCTCTAGTACTTTTCTTTTAATGATTTGGAATTCATTCCATTTGCGCTTTTTTCCAAGGAACTCTGCCTTTTGAATGATTTTGGACCATTTGTAATTTACCCAGTGGATTGAAGTTTTAAATTCGACCGTTTTGGATTTTACCATTTTTGGATTTTTACCCTTCACCGGACTATCCATTCATGTGAAATCTTTTTATTATTTTTCTTTTGCCCCCTGTTCCCCTTACCTCACCCTTTTTTTATAACCAAGTAAGATCTGTGACTTACTTGTAGTTTCATTAAATACTTTTATATGCAAAATCCCATCCTGCATTTTGCTAATTCCTGTCCTCTGATGAGAAGGAGAGTATTTCTTCGAAACTCCGCAGATTAAGGACTATCCACTTATCTTGTGCTTCCTTTTTTAAAATTAAATATGTTTTTAACTCTTTTTCAAGATGTCTTTTAACATATTTTATTAATCATTTGTTCATATTATAAGCTCTATTTCCTTTTAGGTTTTATTGAGCTTTTTATATCTGGCTGAGTTTATTTTACTTGTAAATATTAACTCTTTAATATTTATAATATATTTTAAGTTTACCATTTTGATTACCTTAGTAAACTTATTGTAACTTTTATTTTATATATATATATATATATATATATATATATATATATATATATATATATATATATATATATATATAATAAGTTATAAAATATATATGGCGATTAGGCTACACTGAATATTCCGCGTTTCATCCACTCTAGGACTCTTCAGGCTTATGCATAAGCCTGAAGAGTCATAGAGTGAATGAAACGCGGAATATTCAGTGTAGCTTAATCGACATATATATATTATAACTTACTAACTAGCTCTACCTACGTATTGAGCACTTTTGAAGTAAATACTTAAAGTTTATACATAAATTTATACTTTCGTATATTAATTTTATGTGAGTAAATTAAGTAGTTATATATATATATATATATATATATATATATATATATATATATATATATATATATATATATATATATATATATACGAAAAAACCCTTTGCAAGCGATTCATTTTTGTTCATCATTTTTTTCTTCGGAGATGGCAGTAGTTCGTCGGGTTGTTAACTGACATTGACAATTTTAAGGTCTTCAAGTTCAAATACGCGTCTCACGGGATAATGTCATAAGAATAAAAAGGTCATTTTTTTTTAAATATCGCTGATTGGGTATTTATACATTTCTTTTATAGAAAGCAAAGACGATATATATATATATATATATATATATATATATGAATATTGAAGAAATATATGAAAATATTAAGCAAGCTTATAAACTGTCCAGTTAGAATCTCGACGGGCTACCATCAAGAAAAATGTTTACATCTCCAAGAAAAAAATAATAAACAAAGGAAATCGCTTGAAAAGGGCCCGTTCGAGACAAAAGAAATATATATATATTAAATTCAAGACAGGAGCTTATGACATGTAGTCATAAACGTTGGTTTAAATTTAATAAATATAAACCACCTTAAATTATTAAAAATTACTTATTAGTAAAAATAGATTACAATTATTATTATTTTTATCATTATTTTTTTTTTAATAAATTAAGTTAGACTAATTATCTCCCTTACACCCTTCAAATAAATAAAGTAAAGAAAACATGACAATTATCTCCCCTTAAAATATGTAATAGTAATATTCTCTATATATATAAACCGTAGCGTCTTTAAATCAAAAATACGCTAACGGAAACAATTTATTGCACGAGCGTCCCCCCCTTTTAAAATTCATCATTCAATAAGATAAAAAGCTATAGCAACCATCTAAATGACTATTTTAACCACAGTTACTGATTTCAAAAAGCGAAAAATTAAAAGGTAAATATCTCTATATATTTTTAAAGCAAATTTATTATGTAAATTCAAAAATATATATTTTTCTCTACTTATTTCTATCTCTAACCCATATTAATTTTCTTATAAATTTTAAATCCAGACCTTTTATTTCAATTTTTCAGATTCATCTGCCTTACTTTTAATGCTAGGTTTATTTATGGTGTCTTTTAAATTCAATAAAAACCCTTCAAAATTTGTTGATGAGGAGACCTTGCTTATCAAAAAAACTATATATAATTATTGTACATAACTTGATGTATACCACAATAAAAAGCATTGTTTTCCGAAACGATCGTACAGATAATTGATTTTGTTGTTGTTCCTTCTTATGAAACGGATTTTTAATTTAATTAAAATTTGATTTTTAAATTTTAAATTATCAATCACATTACTTAATATTGAATTAGCTCTAGGACATTTAACTATCGAGCTTATTATATATCTAAATTACAACGAGCACTTTCTATTTCCTGTATTTTAATTAAACTAGTAATTTCACTGTTAAATTAAAATACACTCAGCTCTTTAGACTATTGTTCTAATCTCCTTTATATATATATATATATATATATATTTATATATATATATATATATATATATATATATATATATATATAGTCTTGGAAGTTTTAACCTTTAAAACTATACAAAAAATATTTTTTATCATTTTAACGAATGATAAAATGTGTGTGTGTGTGTGTGTTTGTGTGTTTGTGTGTGGTTTAAACTAAACACAGAAACCTCCAGAGGAGCTTAGGCCCTGTAAGCTGCGGCATATATAACCCACCGGCGTGTGGAATATGCTCTGATGCCCAGCAACCTAAGTTCCAGTCATGGATCAAATGGCATGGTGGGTGGAGAGGGCTCTGTAAGCCGTAGTGAAGGCAACCTCCCTAGGAGAAGGAAAACTCTGATATAAAACCTGCGATGACTGCTGCATCCAATGATGTAGACTTGCTCTTCTTTTTGGATCAATCTGGCAGTTGTTTAGAGAGTGGGATTGTCTCGGTGCAAAGTCTTTCCCCACTGTACCAATCCTAAAACGGCAAAACATTCGATGAAGTTGGAAAATATGATTATAAACGTAAATGGCAATAAGGGAACTGGAATTTCCAGGGCCTGACCCGGCAGGTTTTTCAGGGCTCCACAGCCTGGACCCGGTCGTCATCATGCTACTGCAAGGAAATATATGACAATGACCATCGGCTGTTGGAATGTGCGGACGCTGCTTGACTTGCCGTCAGCAATAACGTATCCAGAGCGTAGATCTGCTCTTCAACGTTATGACATGGACATAGTTGCTCTGTCTGAGACCAGGCTGGCTGATGAGGGACAGTTTTCTGAGTTGGCTGGGGCCTACTCCATTTTCTGGAGTGGTAGAGCGGATGGATGTAAGAGGGAATCAGGCATGGCTTTTGCTATACAGGCATCAATTCTTTCTAGCCTGGAAGAACTTCCCTGTGGTGTGAGTGACCGGATCATGATTATGAGGTTACCTCTGGTAAATGGTCGTCATACAACTTTTTGGAGTGTCTATGCACCCACTATGGATGCAACAGAAGATGAAAAGGTTGCTTCCTATCTTGCTTTGTGCAGTGTAGTTAGACGCATTCCCTCCGCTGATAAGATCTTCATTCTTGGAGATTTTAATGCTAGGGTGGGAAGAGATTTTGAAACCTTAGACGTGCTGGGTAAACACGGAGTGGGCAAGTGTAATAGCAATGGTCTGATGTTGTTGCAGTTTTGTTCAGAGATGGGTTTTAAAATCGGTAACACCGTGTTCCAGCAGAAGGACAAATACAAGACGACCTGGATGCACCCTGGTTCCAAAAAATGGCACTTGATAGACTATGTGTTAGTCAGAAAATGTGAGATAAGGGATATCTGCAGTGTTCGTGTCATGCAGGGTGCAGAGTGTTGGACCGACTATCGGTTGGTCCGTGCAAAGATTAAGTGTGTTGTGAAGCCCAAGATGAGGGGAGCTAGTGTGGCTATCTCAAAGCAACTTAATGTTGCCCGTCTAAAGGACAATATTGTGAGAGAGAAACTAGTTAAGGAGATGAAAGAGATTGATTGTGAAAATACTTGGCCTGCTTTTAAGAAATCTGTCTATGAGATATGTGAGAGAGTATTAGGTTATTGTGAGCGTAAACCTCAGGATTGGTTCAATGAGAATGATACTGAAATTTAGGCTCTGCTTGATTCAAAAGCCAGGGCATTGGACGCTTATCTCGGGGGTGTTTTGACGGATGGTGAGCAAGATCGATTGAGGGACAAATTTAAGGCAATCAAGCACGAGGTGGAGAGGAGGTTGCGTAATTTGAACAACACCAAGATCTTATACGGCCTACTATGCGCGGTTTACGGCCATCCAGATCACCTATAACTCCTCTGCGCTCGAAAGATGGTGTGGATCTTCTTCGAGACCCTACCGACATTCTTCATAGATGGAGGGAGCATTTCGATGACCTCCTGAACAAACCTTCTTACGCTGATCAGGAGTTTGTTAGGTCGATTCCTAGCAATCCGGTCAAGGATATCTTGGCAGAGGTTCCTTCTCTCCAGGAGGTTGAAACAGCTGTCCATAAGCTGAATAATGGAAAGTGTCCTAACCCGAATCGTTTGCATGTGGAGATCTTTAAATGTTCTTGACCCAAGATGATTCAACGCTTAGCGGAATTGTTGCAGACTGCTTGGCGAGATGAGTGTATTCCGCAGGATTTTAAAAAAAAAAAATTTTTTTTCATTACATTTTCACCCCAAACAAGGCACATTGCCACTCAGGTATAGGGGGCTACTATCAGGGGCAGCAACTACTGGGGCACCATGTAGGGATTTGGGCAGCAAGATGTCGGTTCACGTTGCACTTGAACTTCTGCATGTCAGTACTGTTGGGGAAGCAGGATCCTGGAATGGAATTCCAGAGTCTAGCAGTTCTGGGGAAGAAACAACTGGAATAGAAAGATCTTTTACATCTAGGGATCTCTACTGTGTGGGGTGGGATTTAGTTGCCTGTCGGATTTGTCGAGGGTGTCTGCGTCGTGGGGGCACAAGTGTCTGCAGTTCGTCAGAGCATTCACCATTAAAATACTTGGAGAACAAGCAGAGGGATGCAACGTTTCGTCGATGGGACAGAGGCTGAAGCTTAGATGCCAGTTCAGGGTCTATCAGGTTGGCGACTCTTTTTTGAACCTTGTCTAGGAGCGAGAGACTAGTAGCAGATGCACCAGCCCAGATGTGACAACAATAATCCATACCTGGGCGAATGGTGGCCTTATAGAGATACAGGAT
>NC_136527.1:10541696-10554196 GCF_053919585.1 Euprymna scolopes | reverse complement strand
TATACATATATATGTGATCGTTTATGTATATTCATGTTTATTTAATTTATTTATTTGTTTGTTTTCTATTGTTATTGTTAGTTTTAAAGCTATTTTGTATCGCTATCCTAGAGTAAGTTTTATTTTGTGAACACAGTTGTTTGCTATTTCTTGTCTACAGTTTAATAGATTTTGGGGTTCTTTAAAGTACAGGATAGCAAATTTTTCATGGAGGCATAATTTACATGGGTCGTCTAAATGTCTGCACGTGGTAGCTTGTCTTATTATTTTCCATTCGACTACCGGCGAATGTCTGCTTTCTTTGAGTTCCCAGTATTTATTCGCTAGTGTTGTTTTTATATGGTGTTTTTTATTTTTTAATGTACTTTTGTGGTCATAGTATCGGGTTTTGAAATCTAAGGAAGTCATGCCTACGTAATATTTCTTGTTATTCAGGTTTTCTTTCGCAAATATTGTTGCTTGATAAACTACGCTTTTTGTTAGACATTTATTTTGAACAACAGAATTCGCGCATAAGCCTGACAAATCCTATAGTGGATGAAACGCAGAATATTCAGTGTAGCTTAATCGCCATATATATTTTATAAATTACTAACTAGCTCTACCTACGTATTGAGCACTTTTGAAGTAAATACTTAAAGTTTACGCATAAATCTATACTTTCGTATATTAATTTTATGTGAGTAAATGAAGTAGTTATATATATATATATAACTTTACTCAATTTCCTTTTATTTTTATCTTTATCATTCTATTATTATCACTTTCTGTTATTATTATTATTATTATTATTATTATTATTATTACTATTATTATTATTATTATTATTATTATTATTATTATTATTATTATTATTATCAATATCTACCTACATGTATATTTTTATAATTTTATACCTATTCAATCCATGCCCGGCAAGTTCTTAATTTAATTTACTTAATTTCTTAGAGGCCTTTTATAGCAAATGCATTTAAATTGGATGTAACTTAGCTTACTATAAGAGGACGCATCTTTGTTACTGCCAACAACGCCCCCCCTCCCATCCGTATAAATCCTTAACGTGTCAAATTCCATATGACACAGTGACAGTGACAGTCCGATAGCTACCAACCTGTTCTACTTGTATTTCCCTTTTTCCATTTAGCCGTTACCTCTCTCTTTTTCTCCCCCTACCCCGGCCTCCAAAGTCTTACGCATCTTACATCCTTCCCTCATTTCTTCTCTTCCACCCTCTTCCTCTCTCCATCTCTCTCTCTTTCTCTCTCCCCTCTTCCTATACTCCGATCCGTGTCGTATCTGGCTGAAGTCTTTGTACTCAATTTCACTCCTTTCCGATGTTTATTTAATTATTAAATCCTAAAACTTAAATGTCAAATCAGAATTGAGACCCCCCTTTTTTTCTTCGTATTCTTCTAATATCGTTTTTCCAAATCATAAAGACAAAGTTGCTGGATCGTTTGTGGTTTTCTCTTAGACTCCATTTTAAGACACGTCAGCTCCCTCCCAAGGGTGGATGGGGGGAGAAAACCGGTCACCTATCCTCTCTGCTTGACGTCCGAATTCCAACTTCAACTCTATGTCCAGTTAACTAGAACACGTGGCAGACAGTCACGTCATTCTGGTCAGCTATTAGACTTCCAGTGCAACTTGACCATTTTATAGCTCAATAATGTTTTGACAACTTTTATCAAAACATAGCTTTACATTTCATCCCTTGTTTTATTTGCCAGTTAGATAGATAGATAGATAAATTGATAGATAGATAGATAGATAGTTAGTTAGATAGATAGATAGATAAATAGTTAGATAGATAGATAGATAGATAGATAGATAGTAATATAGATAGTTAGATAGATAGTAAGATAGATAGTTAGATAGATAGATAGATAGATAGATAGATAATAAGATAGATAGATAGATAGATAGATAGATAACAATTAATTTCTCCGGAAGTGGCAAAGGTTAAGATTAAGGCTAGTAAATCGAAAAGAGGCCATGACTTTCCAAAATATCGGCTAAAACAGCGACCCTTCCTTGTAGAAAAGTACCCAGTTGAGGGTGAAGGAATTAATATTTTTAGCTATTTTTTTTCGATATTTGACTTCTGAAGGGTTGTGCTTCAAAACAATACGAATCTTGTGAAAGTCCGTTGCCTATGTCGAAAGTTTTAGACACACATACATACATACATACATACATACATGCATACATACATGATGGATTTTTATAGTGAGAAAAGACTTTGCAGTGAGAGAATCCCACTCTCTAAACAACTGCCACATTGAACCAAAAAGAAAGGCATGTAACAGTCACAGGGTTTTCCTTCTCCTAAAGAGGTTTCTTTCACCACAGCTTACGGGACCCCTCTCCAACCACCATGCAATTTGATCCATGACTGGAACTGAGGTTGCTGGGCACCAGAGCATATTACACATGCCGGTGGGTCATGTACGCCGCAACTGACAGGGCTTAAGCTTCTCTGGAGGTTTCTGTCAGGGTTACCTCACCCTTAGCCTTTGGTTATTTGTCTGGGAGAAGCATAGTATGACGCTAAGACATCTATGTACTGTTAACGTCCACACCAGACCTTGACCTCCTACATACATCTCTCTTTCTCTCTCTCTCTCTCTCTCTCTCTCTCTCTCTCTCCCTCTCTCTCGGGCAGTCCGTCGATTTCGATGATGATGCAGAGGTCGGTTAGTGTCTGGTTCAAAGGTGCAATGTGAGTCCAATCAGAGCTCAAGAGCACGACCATCATACTCCAATCGCCTGAGTGCACACCGCGGCCTCCAGTCCATCAAAAATATTGCAACAGTTCTACTCACACATTTATCTTTTACAAAGAAAACATACCCTATTGCTATTATCCTTTTTTATTTTCTTTCTTTATTTCATTTTATAGAAACAAATTTGAAAATTAAAAAAGTTGAAGAATTGTTTATAATTTTAGAAGAGAAAATATTTTACCATGTCTAACGTTTAGCATGGTTTAGACATGGTAAAATATTTTCTCTTCTAAAATTATAAAAAGTTCTTTAACGTTTTTTTAATTTCAACAGGCTACATTTCTGGATTTAGATATAAAAATTGAGGATGGGATTTTTCTTTATAAAGGACTTTCACCTTTCTCCCAGCCTAAGCAAAGTAGGAATAAGCAGCTTGCCTAGTACTGCTAGCACCCTCTCCGCTGAAAGCAAAAGTACAGAGACAAGGAGAGTTGAGTTGTACATCACCCTTGTTGACTGCGTTGGCACTGCGTGGCTGGTTCATCCGCTGTGCAAGCCGTTGGGATGGCTTCCTCATCCGCCAAGAGCATCGTTGACCAGGCTTGGATTTTTGTGAATAGGGGGGCTAGTGGGTACTACACCTTTCCCAAGGGTGACCCAGATCTGTAACGACGAAGGGATAGTGACATTCTCCCTAGAACCCTGGAGTTCTTGCACCAGGGCCTATATGCTGGATGAAGTTTTACGTCATACCCAGGACCATACATGATGATGATTGCAACGTCTTGTCAGACGAGTGCCACTCCCTCAGACATTTAAAATCCATGAGCCCAAATGTCTGAGGAAGTATCTATACAAAGATTATCTTACAGAGTCTTAGCTTTGTACGACAGCTAAGTCTCTCTCTCGGTTCAAAATGTTGAGATCCAGCAACAAGCAAGAGCAAGATAGCCAGCAACAAGTTAAACTGTAGACCAACTTAATGCGGGTACTGGTCTCCGGCTTTATGGTTTTTTAAATCAGAGATTTGCTTCTCCTAGAAAGGTTGCCTTCACCACGGCTTACGAGAGCCCTCTCCACCCCAATACACATATACACACACACACACACACACACAAATGTACACGGTGCTAGTTGGCCGTTGACCCAGAAAAAGAGTTCATTCGCCCTTTGGAAGGTGTTGTTTTTAATCCTCCAGGGAGACTAGCCGCCCTCCTCACCAAACAAGTCTGGTGGAGGAACCAGTTTAGTCGCCTAAACCACACATATATACATTTAAACAGACAGGTGAGATTTATATTACAGACAATGAAAGCATCATTTATATATTTTTACATTTATTCTCACGCATGTTGACCCGAAAACCTCCTTCTTTAAGAAACTGAAAAAAAACATCTTCCGTCATGATACTGCTCGCCCTCACCAAACATCTAAGAGAATTTGGTTGGAGAATTTTGTCCCACCCTTCATATTCTCCTGACCTAGTTCCCTCAGATTATTACTTAATTCGAAGATTACAAAACTATTTAGAAGGCCTTAGGTTAGCATCACAAGAGAATTTAGAATCATATCTTTACTATGATGTAAAAACGGTGATTGAGGCTGAAGGCGGCTACATTGAATAGATGTCAGCTCTACTATCAAAGGCCTTTGATAGGCTACGGCATAAAGTTCTACTTCACAAGATCTCCAGCTATGGTATAGCTGGAAATGTCTTCTCAATTATTAAATCATTTCTCTCTGATAGATTCATAAGAGTAGTGGTTGATGGGCAGAAATCAGAAGCTATTAATGCTGAAGTCCCTTAGGGGTACATCCTGGGCCCAACTCTCTTCCTGATCTACATTAATGACCTTCCAAATCACATCCTTACATCATTTCTAGACATTTATGCTGATGACACTACTATCTATAGTTGCACATCTAAGACCGTAAACGACCTAGTTCTCTCTGATTCTCTCTCCACTGATCTTGAGCACGTGGTACAATGAGGAAAGGAGTGGCTGGTTACTTTTAATGCATCTAAAACTAAGCTTCTATCTCTACATCATCAATGCTCTGATGCCAATCTGGCATCAATTGAAATGAATGGATCTCGTCTTGAGGAGGCTTCATGTTTTGACAAGCTTCTGGGCTTGACTTTTACTCCTGATCTGAAATGGAAAACGTACATCAAATTCCTTGCCAAGGTCACTGGAAAAATGGTGGGATCCTTCTACCGCTCCAGAAGATATCTCACTGCTGATGCTATTCTCTATCTATATAAGAGCCAGGTTCGGCCAACGATTGAGTACTGTTGCCATATCTGGGCACGAGCTGCTAGAAGCAGCTTATCCTGCCTTGACAGAGTTCAAAATAGACTTCGTAGCTTAGTGGGGAATGCCATTTTCTCTTCCCTGCAACTACTTTCTCACAGAAGAGACGTAGCGAGCCTGTCTCTGCTTTATCGTTATTTTCATGGCAGCTGCTCATCTGAACTTCAATCTATGCCCCACCCCCGTTGCCAGACTTTCACGAAAAACACTCGTCTAGCTGCAACCACTATCAACAATTTCCGACACTCTTTATATATTCCTAAACCTGAACGTACATTCCATGAACAAAGCTTCTTTCGTAGAACTGCTCTCCTGTGGAACTCTTTTCTGATTGCCTGCTTTCAAGCTGACTACAATTTGTCTTCAAGTCCAATGTAAACAAATTCTTAATGAACCGTCCCCTTAAGTAATCCAATTTTCAAGATTCCCACTACTTATGTTTACTATGCTATAATCACATTGACTAATGTATACACATTAACCCTTATCCTCGAGTGGTTTCCGGGCCTTGATAAGTGGTGATTCCTGTGTAAAAAAAAATAATAATCAAGTTACCTGAATAGATTTTCTCAATAAAGGTTTTAAAATAAAGCTGTTGTGTTGTTTTCTTTAAGGTGACAATTGTATTGTTTCACCCTGTATAGCAATGATGATTGCCTGGCGTTCCTTTTTTTTTGTTTATAATTTATTTTTAAAGCAAAAAACAAAAAACAAAAAAAAAAAAACAATTAACTATTCTTTTTAAAAAGAGGCAATCTGTTTAAAATAAAAAATATGTCGCTTCTCAAACTTTGATTGCCTGACATTCCGTTTTTTTGTTTTGTTTTGTTTTTTGTTCATCGTTTATTTTTAAAGTAACAAAAAAAACCAGAACAATTAACTATTTTTTTGAAAAAGAGGCAATCTGTTTAAAATAAAAAAATATGTCACTTCTCAAACTTTGATAATTTCAAATTAGACTACAATTCTAATTCAATTTTTACTCTGTAGAATTAATTTTTATTGACGAATTATATGTTATCACATTCTGGAAGAATTAAAAAAAATGGCCAAAGAGAATATTATACGAATTTCATTTTTATCATCTCTATCTCTGCTATTATATTAAAGTTGCTTTGTGTGTGTGTGAGAGTTCTTTCTTCATAGATTCCGAAATGGCTGAGCCTATCTTTTTCAAATTTCACACAAAGGTAATTTATCTTTGAAGTTGGGGACATAATTTGCAGGGGCATTATGAAGGGAGTTGAGTAGCAAGATGTTTAAGCAGCAGGCCTCGATGAATTTATCATAAAGAGACTGGAACTGGATCTTTTTATTTATTCTTCTATCATAAAATGATGTTAAAGTCAGACCCACGTAGCATTATGATTAGGGCTATGACAATTTTTCCTTTTCTTTTCCTTGTTTTGATTCTCAGGTATATATCCATTGATATCTTATATGTTTTTATGTGCAGTAATGTGGTTCTCAGTTGATTACTGTTGTCTAACTGTGTCAGATATACACTCGAGAGTCAAAACAAGGAAAAGAATATGCTGTTGGCACATCCCTAGTTATCACATTCTGGAAGAATTAGAAAAATGTTCAAAGAGAATATTAAATGAATTTCATTTTTATAATCTCTATCGCTGCTATTATATAATATGTGCGCATGTTCCTTTCCTCATAGGTTCGTTTGCCTTACGTTAGTTTTTGGGGTGTTTTTTTCGATTTTTTAAAGTTTTAACATTTTAATATTTAAAAATATTTACTTCGCTTATGCTTATGTTTTGATTACCCCCCCCCCGCCCAAGCACACACACCTCTAAACACCCGGGCAACGCCGGGTACTCCCCACTACTCTATAACAGAAGATATACTATGTTTAAAATCGCGATATTGTATACAAACATAGACGGAATTTTATGAACAACATTATCATTATTATTATTATCTCTATCTTTACTATCATATAAAAGCCACTTTGTGTGTGTGTGTGTGTGTGTGTGTGTGCGTATGTGTGAGTTCCTTCCTTCCCCATAGGTTCCGAAACGGTTGAGTCTATCTTTTACAAATTTCACACAAATCTAGAGAAATAAAGGATATTTTCCTTACACCGAAACAGGTTTTATGTGGTATGTATTTTTTTTTTGTAACCTGAACTTTGTTGCACAATATTATTAAACATAGGAATATGAAATTTGTTGTTGCATAATGTTATTATAAGTTTGGTGAAAAAGCTTTTGTAGGTTTGTATAAAATAGGAATTTTTAAACCATTATTTTATGCATACTGTAAAACATGATTAATTTATAATTTTTTTTAAAGCATTGTTTATATTTTCGTTACATTATTCTCACGATCTTATTGACGATATTAAACATAGTCTTTCTTCTGTTATTCATAAAATTAAAGAATTTTTACAGGGGAATATTTTACATAACACTGGCGGCGTAACTTAAAACATTCCTCTGTAGAATTCTTCTTCTTTTATCTATATAAGAAAGACTATTTTTAAAATCGGATTTTTTTTCGATACTTATCGAATGAATTTCTGTACAAAAGATATCTAAGAACACTGCCAGACAGATAAATTTCTTTTGTGTAAAATTTCCAAAAGGTAGAATCAGCCGTTTTGAGACCTATAAGGAAGGAACACACAAAATTATTTTGACCTCGTTCCACAAAAAGAAGTGTGTTTAAAAAGGGAATGAGGTCCAAATGATTGACACTGATGTAAAGCGGAGAGGCAGGCGACTCAAAGAAGCTTTAAAAGAAAAAGAAGAAAATTACAGACCAGGCTTAGAAATTAATAGCATTCGGAAACCTCTAATTGTAGGAAAAACACAAATTGTACACAATTAAAATTTCAGCAAGAGAAGGGAGATAATCCTCTGTCGATCTTTATTAAAGTTGCCTCCCCTTTGTCAACCAATTTTTTTCACACATACGAAACTGCAGCCATAAAACAGAGACCAACTCCAAGAAAATGAAAATATCTATGGAACCAGTAATTTTTCTCCTTGCTTTTTTTTTTTTTCGAAGGTCACACTGACTGAAACGTTGTGAAAATATCAGTCCAGATGAGAAATAGTCTGATCCAAAAAAGTACAGTTGGTTCCAGTGAGATAAGGGTACAAAGCCTAGGTCTCTTTGGACTTGTGGGCTGGCACCGAGTCCTACTGTCACACCCAGAGTCTGCCAGAAACCATCTGATTGCACCAGATCACCACACGCTTCAGCAAATCTAAGAACACTTTGGTATTGAGCTGTGCCTTCAAGCGTTGAATCAATTGAATTTTCATTTTGAGGGTGCTGGCAAGGGTCCTGTTTGTCAACTTGGATTGGCAGAGAGCATGAGTTGTACAGTGGCGCATCTCCGATCTCGCTCGTTGAATATTAGGTCACTTTCAGACATGATAGCAGGCTTTTATCGCTCTTGGAATTTGTATACAACAGGCCAACTTCCGGTTTGGCAATGGGCGCAACAGCAAAGACGTCACGTTTTTTTTAACTATCTTTTCCTCCTTTGCGGTACGGGTTGGAACCTGCCTGCCTACTACCACTTTTTTTTTTCGCTCACAATTTTCCTATACTGTAATTCTGCACCAAGACTAGTTTATAATATAAATCTTACCTATCTGTTTAAATGTATGTATGTATGTATGTATGTATGTATGTATGTATGTATGTATGTATGCATGCATGTATGCTTAAAACTTTTGACGGGGGCGACGGATTTTCACGAGATTGATACCGTTTTGAAGCACGACCCTTCGGGCGACAAATATCGAAAAATTGGCTAAAAACATTAATTGCTTCACCCTCAACTGGGCACTTTTCTACAGGGAGGGATCGATTTTTTCACCGATATTTTCCAAAGTCATCCACTTTTTTCGATTGACTCGCCTTAATTTAAATCTACGCCACTTCCGGTTTAGCGATAGACGCAACAGCAAAGACGTCACTTTTTTATGTTCTTTTCCTCCTTTGCGGTACGGGTTCGAGTCTGCCTTCCTACTACCACTACATTTTTTTTTCTTTTGCTCAACACACACCTCTAGACACCCGGGCAACGCCGGGCACCTAGGCTGGTCTATTATATAAATCTCACCTGTCTGTTAGTGTGTGTATATGTATGTATATTTGTATGTCTGCTTAAAACTTTCGACAGAAGCAATGCATTTTTACGACATTGGTGCCCTTTTAAAGCTCGCTCATTCGGACGACTAATATCGAAAAATTGGCTCAAGACATTAATTCCTTCACCCTCAACTGGGCACTTTTCTGCAGGGAGGAGTCACTTTTTTCACCAATATTTTCGAAAGGCAACCCCTTTTTTGATTGTCTAGCCTTCATTTAAACATACGTTGCTTCCGGTTTGGAGATGAGCGCAACAGCAAAGACGACAGGGTTTTTTTTCTACCTTTTTTCCTCTTTCGCGATAGGGTTAGAACTTGCCTTCCTACTACCATTTTTTTTTTTATTTTGCTCCACACACACCTCCAAATACCCAAGCACCTAGCCTAGTCATATATATATATATATATATATATGACTAGGAAAAGATTCCAACAATGTTAATAAATTTCTTTTATTAATATTATTGGAATCTTTTCTTTTTTCCTTGTACACATTTTTGTGAATTATTCCATGGATTTCTGCCTTTGGATTATTATGGACCATCTTCTTCCAATTATGGGATTTCGTTGGATTTTACTTGTACAAATGGAAATTCTTTTAACTTTCTTGAAGTTTTACATTTGGATTTTACCGTCACTGGATTTTTTTATCTTCCACCAGACTATCCATTCATGTGTAATCACCTTTTTCTTCACCATATTCCCTCTGCTTCACTTTTTTTTTTTCAAGTAAGATCTTTGACTTACTTGTTATTTCATCAAATACTTCTGCATGCAAAATCCGATCCCACATTTTGATAATTCCTACCCTCTGATGAGAAGGAAAGTATTTCTTCGAAACTTCGCGGATTAAGGACTATCCATTTATCTAGTGTTTCCTTTTCAGATTAAATATGTTTTTAACTCATTTCAAAGTGTTTTTTAACATATTTTATTAACTGTTTGCTCATATTATAAGCTCTATCTCCTATTTGGTTTTATCGAGCTTTTACATCTGGCTGAGATAATTTTATAAATATTAATTCTTTAATATTTACAATATACTTTAGTTTTACCATCTTGGATCATTTTGGTAAATTCAATTGTAATTTTTATTTGATATATATATATATATATATATATATATATATATATATATATATATATATATATATATATATATTTATATATAAAAACAGAGATGTGTGTGCCACAGACGATTTCTGATTGGTTAATCCAATAATCACATCTCCTAAAAAACTATGGTTCGTAGGCTCTTAACTTTACCATAAAATATTATGGCTTTATTTATTGTCCATCTTGGAAGGGTTTCATTTTTTCCTAACTTGCGATTTACAAATTACAAAAATACGAAACTAACTTACAATCTAACAATCGAACCTCCGACATCACGGCCGCCATTATGAAACTAAACTAAAAAAAAAAAAAAAAACGCGCGTTCACTCGTGGTCTTTACATTTCGCGTTTGGGTACTTGTGCAGTTTTCCATTGACATTAAAAAATGGAAATATTTTTTTAAAAAATATATTGTACGTACTCGTCATGGGATAAAGTTTTCCTACAGAAAAAATCACGTAATTTCATCAAGTAGTTATTTTTTTATAGCGAAAAAAGAAAAAAATCAACGCTACAAGCGAAATTAAACAGAAAGTTCAAGTAGGGGGATTTCCCTTTTTTTTTATAGCGAGGCCAAATTTCGCGAATTTGGCCTTTTTTTTTAAAGCAGTTTGGCCTTAAAAATTTCTGTTTGGCCATTTTCTTCACCGATGAAATAAAAAAACAAATAAAAATAACGCAATAAAACTTTTAAAAATACGGCACACTTTTGTTGTTCTTGTTTGTTTTCTTTTTGGTAATTTTCCTTATTTTTTTATTTTTTCAAGATAATACTATTAAATGGACACTATTATGCCAAATTAGCCCCCCCCAAAAAAATGCACAAAAATTCGAGATTTAAGGTTTTGACGAGATAATTTAGCGAATTGTCCGGACTATTGCGAGATAACCATCCATTAGTTTTTCCTGAAATTTTGCCACAAATTGTATTTCATTACATAGATGTGCATAGTAACAACATTTTTTGCCGAAAATTCCCGTTGCGTCTCCAGATTTCATCGGTGAAGAAAAAGGCCAAACAGAAATTTTGAAGGCCAAACTGCTTTAAAAAAAGGCCAAATTCGCGAAATTTGGCCTCGCTATCAAAAAAAAGGGAACTCCCCCTACTTGAACTTTCTGTTTGGTTAAGAATCAAGATGGCTGAATTATTAATTACTCGCTTATAAGACTATCATTACACAAAAAAAAATATAGATTTATTTTTGGGTAAAGTTCCCCCGGGTTTTCCTTTCACTTGAGTAAATAGTGGTCTTTTGTTATATATATGGCGTACTATTATCCTTATATATATGATGTTTATGTTTATAACAACATCTTAATACGGCGCTGCTGATCCATAGTCGTTTCGACTGACGGATGCCACACACATGTTTATATATATATATATATATATATATATATATATATATATATATATATATATATATATGTCTGTGTGTGTCTGTGTGTCTGTGTGCATTTCCCTACGCTAAAACTCTGTCAATTTTAAGCCTAGAGATTCGAAATTTGATATACAGGGTACTGAGATTTGGGAAAATCGATGTGATAGGTTTTCGACAGAAATTTGGCGATTAAGTGGTCAATATTCAACGATTTGACCTTTGAGAACTCTACCAAACTCCTCCTACAATTTTGGGTCTAAACAGTAAACACGTGATATTTTAGATATAGATTCCTTGGACATGGATCTAACTTATTAACTTTACTTGATCCCTAAACAATAAATTTTAAGAGGTCATAATAGGGGTCAAAGTTTTAAAAAATTGACCGTTTTTTTTTCTCAGCATTAACCTCAAAACACCTGGGCAACGCCGGGCACCGATTGCTAGTATACATATATATATATATATATATATATATATATATATATATATATATATATATATAGTCTTATATGTAATATTCTGAGTTCGTGTAACTCAGTAAATTTTCATATACCAATAAATGGGCTTTTCCGTAACCACAACCAAGGTAAATGTTTCTCGCATGCTTTTCCCGTTAGGGATCCTCCCCGCCTTTTTTTCTTTCTATTCAAAAAATGCTACATTGCCAAAAGTGTGTTTATTCATAAAGTCTGAAGAAATGCTGGTTTTTGAAAATTTTCAAACGATATAATGTTTGAAATTGTCGAACTAGACATTGAAACAATTGTAACGTAAAATGAAACACACTTTTCGTTGCCATCAACATCTTGTCGTGAAGTCTTGATTTGGCATGCACAG
>NC_136527.1:10516696-10539196 GCF_053919585.1 Euprymna scolopes | reverse complement strand
TTTATCAAAAGTCCTGTAGCAGGAGGATTTGGAGAAAAAGGATATGAAAGTTTTTTTTTAGATCCAGCTTGCTTGGTAAAATCCATGTTATGCGTTCTTTACATCCGACTTTAGCTTAGAATAATAAAATTCTTTGATATGAAATTCATTTCAATGAGAGTTTTTTGAAATTCATTGAATTACAATTTAATATATATATATATATATATATATATATATATATATATATTAAATGACCAAAATTTATATTCCAAAATTCATGTTGTTGACCATCTTATAAGTTATTCCTTTTAATCAGTTGATTTATACAATTCTTGACAGTATCTGTTTCGTAGCGCAAAATCAATCACTTAATTCTTTTTTTTTAATTACATTTTTACCGCAAACAAGGCAAATTGCCACTTTGGTGTAGGGGGCTACTATCAGGGGCAACAATTACTGGGGTACTATGTAGGGATTTGGGCAGCAAGATGTCGGTTCACGTTACACTTGTACTTCTGCACGTCAGTACTGTTGGGGAAGCAGGGACCTGGAATGGAATTCCAGAGTCTAGCGGTTCTGGGGGAAGAAACTATTGGAGTAAAAAGATCTTTTACATCTAGGGATCTCTACAGTGTAGGGGTGGGATTTAGCAGCCTGTCGGGTTTGTCGAGGGTGCTCACGTCGTGGGGGCACAAGTGATTGCAGTTCGTCAGAGCATTCACTACTAAAATACTTGTAGAAAAGACAGAGGGATGCAACATTTCGTCGATGGGACAGAGGCTGAAGCTTAGATGCCAGTTCGGGGCCTATCAGGTTTGCGACTCTCTTTTGAACCTTGTCAAGGAGCGAGAGACTAGTAGCAGATGCACCAGCCCAGATGTGACAGCAATACTCCATACATGGGCGAATGGTGGCCTTATAGAGGTACAGGATACTTTCGGGTGTTAGTAGTTTTCTAGCACGGTAGAGGGAGCCCACCTTTCTTGCAGCGGCCCTGGCAATGCCTTCAATGTAATTGTTCCAACTCATGTTTCCTGTGAACGTTAGGCCAAGGAGTTTGAAAGATGTAGTCTCAGATAAAGAGTCGTTGGCCATTGCTATAGATGGCGGAGAGGGTTTCTTGTAATTATTGAATGAAACTAGTTTAGTCTTGGCAGCATTGAACGCGACCAACCACTTTTGTCCCCATTCCACCACAGATTGGAGGTCTTCCTCTAGTGTTTCTGCCATTTCTTTAGAAATGTGTTCATTCGTCTTCCTGCCGTGCCTGCCATAGAGTGTAGTGTCTTTATTATTATATCAATTAGTGAATCTATTATGCCCCTAACTCATCAGAAGAAATAGCAACAATCCGTCAAAAGGAATTATAATGTGATTTGACATGGTGAAAAGCCGACAATTTGAAGAGAATCTGCAGTTACCTTATATTTTTCCATTACGCCATATTATATTTTAATCAATCCATTATATATTGCTCTGTAATCACATTGAGCTTCTTATACACGAATTGATATATAATATGAAACATATATTTCTACAGATATGTATGTATATATATATATATACATACATACGTAAATATATATATATATATATATATATATATATATATACTAGCATTTCAGCCCGGCGTTGCCCGGGTGTTTGGAGGTGTATGCTGAGCCAAAAAAAAAAGCGGTCAATTTTTTAAACTTTGACCCCTATTATGACACCTCAAAATTTATTGTTTGGGACGCAAATCAAGTTATTACGTTAGATCCACGTCCAAGGAACCTATATCTAAAATTTCAAGTGTTTAGATCCAAAATTGTCGGAGGAGTTTTGTAGAGTTCTCAAAGGTCAAATCCTTGAACTTTGACCCCTTAACACCTAAATTTCTGGCCGAAAACCGATCACATCGATTTTCCTAAATCTCAGTATTCTGTATATCAAATTTCGAGTCTGTAGACTGAGAATTGACAGAGTTATTGCGTAGGGAAATGTACACAGACAGACAGCACACAGACACGTTCACTTTTATATATATATTTATATGTATATATATATGTATGTATATAGTATGTTTATTTATACAACGCTATTATTAGCATATATGTACATACATGTTTCTGTAGTGATCTTTCTTTGGTCAGACACCATACGTCATCAAGTTTAAACAATTAGAATTGGAATTTATTGACGTCATCGTATGAAGGGAAATAAAATCAATTACAACGAATCGTTTATGAAGGGTCGGAAACGTGTGGCCGAAAGTTGAGGAAATCTGGAGGTTGGAGGGCCGGGGACAAAGCGGTAGAGAGAAAGACAGAGACAGACAGGCAGACAGACAGACTGAGAAGGGTTAGGGAAGGTGAATGGATGGATGAAGAGAAAAAAAAAGAAAGGAAGAGATGTACAAAGATATTTATTTTTTACTTCCAACCCCCCCCCCCTACTACCCCAGCGTCCACCTCTTCAATCTCGCCTCCTTTCCAGCTTCTACTCCTACCCTCTATCTATCTTTGTGTCGGAGGTGGCTTCAATAAGTTTCCAGGCTTTTTTGTATACAGGCATTTAAAATTGTCATAGACTCTTGAAAATTCAATATGTTATTGCTATATAGACACAATTATTCGTGAGGAACAGATGTAGAAGGTTTGCGTGAAGTTTGTCCCAAGGGTACGGAAAGAAAATCTGAGTATTTGACCAAGATAGTGCCTCACCCTCCTTATAGTCCAGACCTTGCTCCATGTGACTTTTGGTTATTCTCTACGCTCAAGGAAAACCTTAGCGGCTGTCGTTATTTCTTTTTAATTCAATTTTTTTTTACACAGTGATCACCACTTATCAAGGCCCGGAAGCCACTCAGGGATAAGGGTAATTGCAAGTACATTACGTTAGTGTGGAGATTTGATGAAGTGTTTGCTTAAGGGGGCGGTTCATTAGGAATAGTATATATATATATAGTACATATATATAGTGTATATATATAGTATATATATATAGTATATATATATAGTATATATAGTATATATATAAAGTATATATATATAGTATATATATATAGTATATATATAGTATATATATATAGTATATATATATAGTATATATATAAATATATAGTATATATATAATACATATATATAGTATATATATATAGTATATATATAGTATATATATATAGTATATATATATAGTATATATATAATACATATATATAGTATATATATAGTATATATATATATAGTATAACTGGAGACGCCCCTGTTATTCGTGGAAATCCAGCGATTTATTTTAAGCGTGCTGTTTTTTTTTTTATTATAATTTAACATTATATAATCAATTCTTAATGCTGCAATATTTTAAGTTATAAATTTATTATATTTTTTACTAGAATATCTTGTCCTTTTCTTTTCCAGTTTTAACAACTAGTCCTTTACTTTTCCATGTTTAAGCTTAACCATATTATATTTCATGCTCACATTGTTCTATTGTAATAACATTATATAATCAATTCTTAATGCTGCAATATTTTAAGTTATAAATTTATTATATTTTTTCTAGAATATCTTGTCCTTTTCTTTTCCAGTTTTAACAACTAATCCTTTACTTTTCCATTTTTAAGCTTAACCATATTACTTTTCATGCTCGCATTTTTCTATAAATTTATAACTTAAAATATTGCAGTCTCAAGAATTTTAAAAATTTAATTTAACATTATATAATCAATTCTTAATCCACTTATTTTTAAACTTTTACTGAAAAAACTAATTCAGGATACTTGATTATTTTATTCATTTTTTTTTGTTCGATAGGAAGACAGAAAAAAATATAGAAATAGAAAGGGCGAAAAGAGAAAGAGGGGGGAATACAAAATGGCGGATAATCAAATCAATTAAAATTAAAGGTAAATTTTTTTAAATTACGACTTGTATGAGTTTTCAACTATGCTGATGGCCACCACCCGCCGAGTATTCGCGGAGCTTCCACAGAAGCACAGAGCTGGGTTTGACCTTTACTCCCGATCTGAAATGGAACACATATATCAAATCCATTGCCAAAGTCGCTGGAAAAATGGTGGGATCCTTCTACTGCTCCAGTAGATATCTCACTCATAATGCAATTCTCTACCTATATAAAAGCCAGGTACGGCCAACGATGGAGTACTGTTGCCACATCTGGGCACGGGCTGCTAGAAGCACCTTATCCTGTCTTGACAGAGTTCAAAATAGACTTCGTATCTTAGTGAGGGGGATGCCCTTTTCTCTTCCCTGCAACCTCTTTCCCACAGAAGAGACGTAGCGAGTTTGTCTCTGCTTTATCGTTATTTTCATGGAAAGTGTTTGACTAAGCTTCAATCTATGGTACCCCCTCGCTTCACAAGAAACACTCGTCTAGCTGAAAACACTATCAATAAGTCTCCCCACTCTTTATCTGTGCCTAAACCTAAACGTAGATTCCATGAACAAAGCTTCTTTCTTAGAACTGCACACCTGTGGAATTGTCTTCCGTTTTCCTGCTTTCCAGCTGACTACAATATTGTTGCCTTCAAGTCTAATGTAAACAAGTTCTTGATGAACCGTTCCACTTAAGTTAACAAATTTACCGAATTTCCATAACTAACGATTACTATATTGTCCAATTGACTACTGTACACTCTTAACCCTTATCCTCGAGTGGTCTCCGCGCCTTGATAAGTGGTTATGCCTATGTAAAAAAAATGTCAGCTCTACTACATAATCAAGTTACCTGAATTGATTTTTATTTTTCAATAAAAGTTTTAAAATAAAACTGTAGTGTTTGTTTTTTAGGGTGACAAATTTATCGTTCCGCCTTGTATTTCATTTTTTTTTCTTCTGCAATGGGAAATAAATAGGGAAAGGAAAAAGAAAGAAATAGGAAAGACGAAAGGAAGGGAGAAAAAAAAACAGAAGAGAAATAGAAATGTATAAAAAAAACGGAGTCACAGGATGGTCAAGTCGTGTTTGATAAACACTTCAAAACTGCGTTGACATATGTAGAGGTTCATTTACCGACAGTTGAGCTGACGTTGATCAAGAGAACAAAAAGTGCCGATCAAAATAATCACTCATCACATAATTGTTCTTAAGCGGATGACAAGAGTTGATCAGTCGTAACAAAATGGCGGATGATCAAATCAATTCAAATTAAAGGTAATTTTTTACATTAGGTCAACCTCCACAATTTTCTTTAAAACGACCTTTACAGCTTTTCGAGTTCGACTATGCTACGAAAATCACATTTACATTTTGCAGAGACAAGTAGTTATCGCGATATAAAGACTTGTATTATGCACTGTAATTCTCTGGCGGCCATGTTTTTACAGGTTACATCGTTCTCGCATTCCCATAAAATGTGATTTCTTTATTTTAAAAACATTACTTGATCAATTTACGTGATTTTTGGAATACGGTATTTTTTTTAAAATTAGGTTGAATTGTGGATTTGCACCATTATTTCTTTAATTTTTATCTACAAATGTTCGTTTACATGTTTCAATCATTTTCATTTATTTGTGTTCATATGTTTTATTAATTTCTTTTTTTTTTTTCGTCAGTCCGTTACTACTTTTTTTGTTGTTTTTTTTTATTTTTTTTATTTTTTTTTATTTATTTAATTTTTTTACGGACGCAGCAAGAGACATGAGAGGTTAATTAAAGGCCTATTCATTCGCAGAATGATACATGAAGGCAGATTAGTTGTCCAAGAAGCACTCTTTACGATTTGCACGTCAGGAAAGCATCAACAATGGAGACATTTCCGGACGTCCGGTCAGAAATTCCGGTTTATTTCATCTTAAAAAAAAAAAAATCGGAAAAAGAAAAAAACTTTCAAGTGAAATTTTATACGCATCCTCATATTTGTTTTAGAGGCTCGGTCCGTTGTTCCCATTCTACATTATTTTATATATATATATATATATATATATATATATATATATATATATATATATATATATATATATATATATATATTACTAAAATGGGTGACCAATTTGGGAATACCAGGCGCTGTATGTAGGAGGACGTCGACACCTACCAGCAAGAGTTGCAAAAACCTAACGCCATAATCTCCTCTAATGAAGATATACATGCGACTGGGGATCGCTTGAGAATTTTATACTTCCATGAAACTTCCTCCTTTGGAAGAAGCTAGTTTAACCTGATATATATATATATATATATATATATATATATATATATATATATATATATATATATATATATCCATTCCTGTGTCTCGATGCGGCCGTTTTCAGGCAGGTTTTTTTTTTTTTTTACACAGTGATCACCACTTATCAAGGCCCGGAAGGCACTCAGGGAAGAGGGTTATTGCAAGTACATTACGTTAGTGTGGAGATTTAATGAAGTGTTTACTTAATAGGGCGGTTCATTAGGAATTTGTTAGCATTGGACTTGAAGACATCCAAGTTGTAGTCCGGTGGGAAGCAGGCAGACGGAACAGAGTTCCACAGGCGGTGCATTGCAGGTTGGTTATTGTTTGAAAAAGAAAAGAGAAAAGTTACATCCAGGTACGAACTGTTACGTTGTTGTTGTTGTTGTTGTTTTTTTTTTTTTGCGATAATTAAATATTCCGTGTTAGCGTCTCCTACCTAGGAAATCAAGAGTTAGCGGTACTTGCTTAATTAGTATTAGTGCAGAGAGTGATCCGGACGTAAATAATAACGTTATTATTTAAAAAGCCATTCATAACATGGGGAGGGGAGGGTGTTTTGTACTTATTCTATACTTCAACATTACAATTGAATAAAAAAAATATACCATAAAACTTTAATTAAACTTGGAAATACGATTTAAAAAAAATAACGCGGATGACTCTCTGACTAGCACCGCTTAATTTAATAAAGACATTAAAAAAAAAAAGAAAATATTGAAAAAAAAAAAGTTATACATACCCGTTATGGTATTAAGTTCTCAAAAATATTTCACTTAATTTGATCAAGTGCTTTTTTTTTTACGGAAGAAAATAAAATTTAAATGAGATCAATCGTATCCCGCCATCTTGTTTATTCACAGACTAGGAGGAGGAGGAGGAGGAGAGGGCGCTAGGGGAGATAACTCCAATGACCGCTTAAAGCTTGTCCAAATTTGATGAGATTATTTGGAAACATGGACAGAAACATTACCTAGATAAATATTTTAAGGTTTTTTTTCCGCTAATTTTACAGAGTTCCTATTTTTTAATCCCTTTTTCTTTTTGTCATTTGTTAATCAATTTTTCGTTTAAAAGCATTCCCTCCTCGTCCGCGAATTAGGCAAGATGGCCGAAATACGATCGATCTTATTAAATTTTGATTTTCCTATGTAAAAAAACAAAAACAAAAAAAAACTACTTGATCAAATTTTTCTTTTTACATGGTGGTCACCACTTATCAAGGCCCGGAAGCCACTCGGGGATAAGGGTTATTGCGTGTACAGTAATCAATGGGATAGTATCGTAGTAATCGTTAGTATTGGAGATTTGATAAAGTGTCTTACTTAAGGGGGCGGTTTGTCAGGAATTTCTTTATGTTGGACTTGAAGACATCTAAGTTGTAGTCAGGTGGGAAACGGGCAAACGGAAGAGAGTTCCACAGGCGTGCAGTTCTAAGAAAGAAGCTTTGTTCATGGAATCTACGTTTTGGATTTAGGCACAGATAAAGAGTGGGGAAAATTATTGACAGTGGTTTCAGCTAGACGCATGTTTATCGTAAAAGATTGGCAAAGCCGCTGGAAAAATGGTGGAATCCTTCTATCGATCCAGTAGATATCTCACTGCTGATGCAATTCTCTATCTATATATTGTCTTCAAGTCTAATGCAAACAAGTTCTTGATGAGCCGTTCCATATAAGTTAACAAATTTACCAAATTTTCCATCACTAACGATTACTTTATTGTCCAGTTGTCTATTGTACACTCTTTAACCCTTATCCTCGAATGGCCTCTTGGCCTTGATAAGTGGAGATGCCTATGTAAAAAAAAAGAAGAAAAAAGTCCACTATTTTTAAACCAACACTATATACAGCAGAATTACGTTGACACACCGGTTCCCGTCAGATCACTGAAGTTAAGCAACATTGAGTCAGGTCATTACTAAAATGGGTGACCAATTTGGGAATACCAGGCGCTGTATGTAGGAGGACGTCGACACCTACCAGCAAGAGTTGCAAAAACCTAACGCCATAATCTCCTCTAATGAAGATATACATGCGACTGGGGATCGCTTGAGAATTTTATACTTCCATGAAACTTCCTCCTTTGGAAGAAGCTAGTTTAACCTGAATAGGGTTAGTGCCGACCGACACATTTCGAAACGTAATTGTGGATGATTTTCCGTTAAAAATACATCTGGCACATCGTTTACTGGATCGTTTTTCGTAATTTTTACCAGTTATTCTAATTTTGACATGACAGGTAAGTACATAATAATGTTATCACCTGAAATGCGTTGGTTTAAAATATCACCAATATACACAAGTATCCATTTTTTTATCACACCATTTCGTCTGACGTGAATCTATAAGTTACAACCCTATTTTAATACTACATTTTGACTTTTTTCATTTTCTCGATCTGTAAAAGAGATTTTGGTAAAACTTGCGGAGAATGCTCTGTTTTACGGTTGTTGTAAAAATGGAACAAAAATTAAAATTTCGTTCCGTTTCAAATTCGGTACATTTTTACATTACGTCCAACTCATCGTTCACATTCGACAAGTCAACTTTTATAGGTTTTCGGGTATGCTAACAAGGTTGGGGGGGGGTGTCTATTTCGAAAGCCGTTCTTAACATGGGGAGGTTGGGGGTGTCTATTTCAAAAGCCGTTCCTGACATGGGAGGTTGGTGGTGTTTATTCTGAAAGCCGTTCTTAACATGGAGAGGTTGGGGGGGTGTCCATTCCGAAAGCTGTTCTTAACATGGGGAAGCTGGGGGGGGGGGAGGTATCTATTCCGAAAGCCGTTCTTAACATGGGGCGGTTGGGTGTGTCTAATCCGAAAGCCGTTCCTAATATGGGGAGGTTGGGGTGTTTATTTTGAAAGCTGTTCTTAACATGGGATGGCTGAGGGTATCTATTCCGAAAGCCGTTCTTAACATGGGAGAGTTGCGGGTGTCTATTCCGAAAGCGTTTCTTAGCATGGGGAGGTTGGGGTTGTCTATTCTGAATGCCGTTCTTTACATGGGAGGTTGTTGGAGTGTTTATTAGTTGTAAGCCTTAAGCATACCCGAAAACCTAGTCGACATTTCCATGACCGGTGCGCGGTGCGCACTGCGCCGGTAAGCTGGAGTTATGTAAAACAACACAAATACCAAAAAACTTTTTTCTTACCAAGTTGACTTTTTTTGTTTAAAAATTAAATTATTTCGTTTTTGTTCATAAAATTTTATTTTTATATAAAAAATATGTTTTTATATATGAAAAGTACGATTGTTGACTGTTATTTTTCGGTAACTTTCGATTTGGGGGAGGGGGCACAATAAAAAAATAAAAAATTAAAACGGAACGAAATTTAAATTTCCTTTCTATTTTACAACAACCGTAAAACAAAGCATTCTCCGCAAGTTTTACCGTCTTGGTATCTAACACTGTCTTCGTGGTGAGGCAAATCATAAAGGACAGAGATCCGACAACGTCACAACTATCGCTTGAAAACTCTCTTCGAATAATACACCAAGGGAAATAACTGTGTAATTAATTCATGAGTTACCTCCCTTACATATATTCGCACTGGCTTATTACTAGAGCTGTGACAACAGCATATTATTTTCATTATCTTGACTCTCGCGTTTTTTGATACTCCTAACACGAAACTGCGAATAAAATATAAAAAAAAACTCGTAATTTCTCTGTTAAAAGTGGATTGTTTATTTTCTTTATGGATTATACTTCCAAAATAAACTATTAAAGTAAAAAGTAATAGAAATATTTTTTTTTTATTTTTTAAAAAACAATAATGAAATTAATTGAATTTTATGAGTTAAATATTTTAAAATTTAAAAATCTATCAAAATTTTTCTATTGATTCAATTTTTACGATATTTTCAGGGTCAATGTGAAATTTTATACTCTTTCATATAAACCGAATATAATATTTTAGACAAACGTTTTTTTTTTAATTCACCCCCCCATTTTGAAATGTCTATTAAAAAGTAAATAATTAATTTTCTCACCAAAGTTTTATATATCACAAATTGAAGATAAAAGGTGAATAAATAATATATTCAAATTTAAAACAAAAAAAAAGAAGTGTTTTTTTTTTAGAAATTTACTTGTAAAGTTCGAAATTTAAAACGTTTTTTCTTTTTAAAATCACGTTTTTTTTTGTTTTTTTTTAATGAAACCTTAGTCCTTGCTCCTGTAATTGAAAATAAAAAATGTTTTCGGTTTCGATTCTAGCTGATGGCATCCAAATTCTTTTTTTTTTTTTTTACTTTTGAAATCATGCCTTTTTTTTAAAACATTTTTTTTAAAACTTTTTTTAAAACTTTTTTTTAAACTTTTTTTAAAAAATTTTTTTTTAAAACTTTTTTTTAAACCTTTTTTTTAAACTTTTTTTTAAACTTTAAAAAAAAAATTTTTTTTAAAACTTTTTTTTTAACGTCACGATTTTTCGTTCTTTACTTTTTTTTTTGAAATCACGACTTTTTTAAAAAAAACTTGTTTCTTTTGTGAAATCTCGACTTTTTTTACAACAAATAATATATACGAAATCTGGACAAATTAAAATATCATATTTAAGCATAGTTTACAGTCTGGCAAAGCCGTGCGGCTCCTGGCAACTAAATAAAAAAAGAAACTAAAAAGAATTAATGGATGAAATTTCCCGATAAACGTATATAAGGGAGATAATCAAAAGAGATATTACAGAGTTATTTTCCTTGAATAATGAATTTTGTATTTCTTTTTCTAAATTACAAAAACGTGAAATGTAATAAAAACAACAACAAAAAAACAAATTAAAAGGCAAAAAACTACAAAACGTGTTTGATTGGGAGGGGGTAGGGTTACAGAAAAAATGGTTTAAGCAGCCCTCTGGAGGCTTCTTTAATTTTAATTAAGGAAGCTTCCAGAGCGCCCTGCTTGTTTTTCTGTGATTCCCCACCTCCCAATCAAACACGCTTTAGAGGTTTTTATTTATTTTTTTTTATTACATTTTCACCTCAAACAATGCACATTGCCACTTTGTTGTAGGGGGCTACTATTGGGGACATAAGCATCAGGGGTACTGTGTAGGGAGTTGGGCAGCAAGATGTCGGTTCACGTTGAACTTCTGCATGTCAGTACAATCGGGGAAGCACGGACCCGGAAGGGAATTCCAAAGCCTAGCTGTTCTGGGGAAGAAACTACTGAAGTAGAAAGCTATCTTGCATCTAGGGATCTCTACTGCGAAGGGGTGGGATTTAGTGCTTGTCGGGTTTGTCGGGGTATTTACGTCGAGGGGACACAAGTGCTTGCAGTTCGTCAGAGCATTCACCATTAAAGTACTTGTACAACAAGCAGAGGGATGCAATATTTCGTCGATGTGACAGAGGCTGACGTTTAGCTGACAGTTCAGGACCTATCAGATTTGCGACTCTCTTTTGAACCTTGTCTAGGAGTGAGAGACTAGTAGCAGATGCATCAGCCCAAATATGACAGCAATACTCCATACATGGGCGAATGGTGGCCTTATAGAGGTACAGGATACTTTCGGGTATTAGTAGTTTTCTAGCACGGTAGAGAGAACCTACCTTCTTTGCAGCAGTCTTGGCAATGCTTTCAATGTAATTGTTCCAACTCATGTTTCCTGTGAACGTTAGACCAAGGAGTTTGAAAGATGTACTTTCAGATAAAGAGTCTTTGGTTATTGCTATTAGTTGTAGAGAAGGTTTCTTGTAATTATTGAAGGAAACTAGTTTAGTCTTGGCAGCATTGAAGGTGACCATCCATTTTTGCCCCCATTGCACTACGAATCGGAGGTCTTCCTCTAGTGTTTCTGCCATTTATTTGTATTATTTGGCATTATTTGGTCAACTATTCTCATATTGGATTTTATTTTCGCAACGTTTTGGCTGATGAACCCCCGACCTTCTTCTAATGAACCTGAAATTTCGAACGGAAGCTTTTATTAAATTGATAGGGATAAATCTTTCTCATTCCATCAGCTAATGCTAAGCAGAGATCTTGAATATAAATAGAGTTGATAATGACGAAAAAAAGGGGGGGTCAAACTTTTGAAAGTGGATTATCATAATTTTTTTGTAGGTTGTAAGATTGGCGCTTCTGGATGACAGTTACATTAGGCGAATGTTTGTATTTTAGTTTCAAGAACTCACGACAGATGTCGCTTGTCAGGGTATCGATAACTCTTCCTTTTCTAAAAGTTCGAGCACACTAAAATTATATTTTAATACAATCTTTCTCCACAAGAAAACAAAAAACAGCAACAAAACAAACCAAATTGTCCTTTAACTTCTATAAATGTTTCACGTTTTGTAAAATTATATTTTGCTACATTTTGTACAACTTTATCGTAAAAAAAAATTTTCTAAAAGCAATCTATAAATGTTTCGTATTTTTTATCAAATTTATTATTTTATTTTCAAAAAAAAATTATATTTTGATATATTTTTATTTGATAAATGTTTCGATTTTCATATTTTTATGTTATTCATTTTGTTATTATATATTTTTGCGTTATCCTAAACACTTGTTTACTGTGAGAAATTCCATATACAACCACCATCTTTCTTGTTTAGGCCGACCACACAGTTCTAGTAGCCGGTCCGTGATTGGTTAATTTTGTATGAGTCAAGTAAGTTGCTTGGCGCCCTTTTTGTATCATGCTTTTATTTTTCAGTTTAGCAGAAACTCGGCAACGGGATAGACTCATCAGCGGTTCTCTCTCGAAGGTGCCAAGACAATTCCTTCATGGACACCAAACAGTTGGTGAACGAAGGCTGCAACTCTACAAGCAGAAACAACTTATATTTCTGTATTTATCCTAATTGAGGATGACATTCAAGAACTGTTCTGCATGTTTTTTTACCAAATATTAGATCTTATCTCAATTCATTTTCAGCCTCAAGGGGCTCACATATGCCTGATTATAGGCGACATCATTCCTGCCGAGTTTACCATGAAACATTCATTGATCCTTCCAAAGGAACAACAAACTAACATTCCAACAAAGAAATTCGAACTACAAAGGAATTAGAACTTATGTATCTAAAGATAATGTTGCTTACAGGCCTCTGTACTTTTTTGAAACTCCATATAAAAAAAGACGAAAACTAATAAAATAAAACTAATTTTAAAGTCTTCCATTGGAACTTATGTATCTAAAGATAATGTTGCTTACAAGCCTCCGTACTTTTTTGAAAAAAGGCGCAAAATATAAGGATCAACCTCTATCAATTGAAATAATAAAATCCAAACGAATTTTTTAGGCTAATTTTGGATTTGCAATTTTATTATCTCAACAGTCTTATATTTTTTTTAATATTTGAAACCTTTTATAAAAAATCTTTGTTTAAACTTCATTTCACGTAATATTGGAAATAAAAGCATGATACAAAAAGGGCGCCAAGCAACTTACTTGACTCATACAAAATTAACCAATCACGGACCGGCTACTAGAACTGTGTGGCCGGCATAAACAAGAAAGATGGTGGTTGTATATGGAATTTCTCACAATAAACAAGTGTTTAGGATAATGCAAAAATATATATTTATCAGCCAAAGTACTCAGAAGCAAAGCGATCTGCATTACATAACTGTCCCCTTGAGAGTTTTGCAACGATTAATACGAAATTGAATCGACACTCATAGTTATGCAAAATCTCCCATGACTCTTACTTGAAAATACCTACAACTTCAACTCAATTTGCACCTACTGAAAACCTGCCCATATATCTATTCACCTTATTATGCATGACTCAAAACTTGCTGTTTTATCCATACTATATTGCACTTATATCTTAACCCTCCTATCATCTAAAATAGTTTGGGCACAACTCGTAGCTCAATTCTTAATACCTACTCATACTGTAACATTATCCTAGACCTAAGCTAACATAAATAAAATAAATAAAAAGGGTAAAACTAAAACCAAATTATCTCCTCCCTAACAAGCCTTCTTACAATCATAGATGCTTACACTGCATGAACTCCACTCACCCCCTTTATCCATTAACAATTAAATAGCAATGTCCCTAAATCACTTTGAGGAGTGTAACTATTCAGCAGATATATAACCTCCACAAACTAACGCAGTAACACTAAATAACCACGCGGGGTCGCAGAAATACCTGGACTAGGACCCAGGGGTGGAGCAAACCCTCTGAGTGCTGACGGACCCAGTAGGTCTTCCCAGATCATCCGTCTAGGAGAAGGAAAACTCTGAAACTAAACCAAAGGGGAGGGAGGCCTCTTCAGTCTTGGATGACAACCTTCCTAGAGCTGGTGACTCAAACAAATTCACCGGTTTGCAAACCTAAACTGCTTCAGGAGTAGATAAGCTCTGTCTATCGCACAGCTTCTATACTCCTTCTTTGCCTATTAGTTAAGCACAGAGACACTATCTCAGTGAGTCGACAGAAACACCCAGCGGTAGATATTGTTTCTTGGCTAGGGCAACGAACAACGTTTTTCCCCATTCCCAGCACACTCCACCCCTAAAACTGGACATTTGGAAGTGCTTGAGTACGATATATGCCTGAGCAATTAGATTGGGTTGACCTTCTTCTAATGGGTTGAGGGTACCGGATTGACAGTTCCTGGCTGCTGTTCCCGACTGGTAGTACAGGTGCCCTAACTCTTTGCGGCTGCTTCATCAACAGTTGAATAATATTGGGTTGTTTGTAGTGCCATGACGTGCATGAAAAGGGACCCTGCACTTATCCCCGGTGGGCTTTCCTGAGGCCACAATCCTAATTAGAGAAAGGTCAGCTGATGGTCTACTTGTGATGCATATCTGATGCTCTGCATAATCTCTTGTTTAGCTCCCCCTTACCTAAACCGAAACTCTTTAAAAAATATGACGACAGTACAATCTAAAAATAAGCTTAAACCAGGATTAGGGACAAACAAATTCAACTTGCCTCCTCCCTTGAGGCTTGCATTAACAAATATCCGTGGGCTTAGAACTAATTTAGCTGATGTCGAAGCATTTCTCCTAACAAATACCCCGGATATCTGAGCACTAAGTGAGACTAACCTACACTCCTCCATCCCCTCTAACCACTTTAACAGGCCTGGATATCTCCCACTCTGCCGTAAGGACTCTGACAGACACATGCACGAACTTGGAGTTTACATTCCTAATACCCTCCCCCTGACTAGAGAAACAAACCTAGAAACAGATGATCAAGCCTTTATGTGCTTTAGACTAAACATGCAACACAATATTAGCTACTTTTATTTTCTCTACCGCTCTCCCTCGACTCAGGACTACACCATAATAAACAAAGTCTCTGACAGCATAGACACGGCAGTGTCCCCCGACACTAGTGCACAAATACATGTATTTGGTGACTTTAATGTCCACCACAAAAACTGACTTGGATTCACCACAAATTGTTACGTTTCCAACCCGTTTCCCTGACCAGGAAGAACAACACGCATCACTTCTAGATCTGTTTTTGACCACAGTTCCCGATGACTGCATAACGAAGGCCCACAGCGCACTCGGGAACGCTGATCATGCAGTGATAATGGTTGAAATCGCCCTAAACTCTAGAGCCAAAACTGAAGAACAAGTGCTCAAAACAACGAGATATTATAAAAAGGCTGGGAAGTCATCAGAGAATAAATCAGAGATGCCTTTTCTCTCCCTGCTGAACAGTGTGCAAACGAGACCACTGACTGGTTCAAAACTGCAATCGAAGCGCATGTTCCCATGTGGAAATTTTATAGTAAGTCTCACTCTCCCCAATGGTTTACATCGACTTGCGCAACTATCATTGCTCAAAAAACAGCATGCATACCGTAGGTTTAACCGACATCAGTCCAGTTCAAACAGACTGAAGTATATAGAAGCTAGAAATAACGTTAAGAAAGAAATAGCGACAGCTAAGAGAGAATTTACGGAAACCCATAAAAAGCGCATCGAAGCACAAAAACTAGGAACTCGAGACTTCTGGAAAATCTACAACAGTGTAGTAAATAATGGGCAATCAACAATTCCCCCACTAACCAACAATCACGAGGTTGTCTCCTCAGCAACCGACAAGGCTAACATGCTTGCCAGTCGGTTTGCCTCAAACTCAACACTGGACCCTTCCAACCACCCCTTACCTGACTTTCCTATGCAGACAACGAAAAAAGGCTGACTGGGAAGCCATCAGGGAATTAATCAGAGATGCCTGCCCCATTAGGGAAATACTTTTTCTCTCCCTGCTGAACAGTGTGCAAACGAGACCACTGACTGGTTCAAAACTGCAATCGAAGCGCATGTTCCCATGCGGAAATTTTATAGTAAGTCTCACTCTCAAAAACAACCAACCAACCAACTGATTTTCTAGAATGGAGGAGGGGGCCTCGGCATCATCGTGCTTGATAGACCAACAGTAGTCTGCAAGCATGGTGGCATCCCAACGATCTTGGTAGCGAACTTCCATATCGCTGATGGAAGCACCCTCTTGCTTGTCGCTCACATCACCTAAATTTTCTGGCAAACGGGCAAGATGGCTGTGCAAAAAATGTAACTTGATGCTTGTGTTTGCATACAGTTGATGAAGACTTGTGAGAAGGACTATGACAACAGCATATTCTTTTCATTTTTTTGACTCTCGAGTGTGTATCCATTAATACTTATTATTAATAATTCCCGATGACTGCATAACGAAGGCCCACAGCCCACTCGGGAACGCTGATCATGCAGTGATAATGGTTGAAATCGCCCTAAACTCTAGACCCAAAACTGAAGAGCCAGTGCTCAAAACAACGAGATATTATAAAAAGGCTGACTGGGAAGCCATCAGGGAACTAATTAGAGATGCTCCATGGAAAAATATTTTCTCTCTCCCTGCTGAACATTGCGCAAATGAGACCACTGAATGGTTCAAAACTGCAATCGAAGCGCATGTTCCCATGCGGAAATTTTATAGTAAGTCTCACTCTCCCCAATGGTTTACATCGACTTGCGCAACTGCCATTGCTCAAAAACAGAAGTACAAAGAAGCTAGAAATAACGTTAAGAAAGAAATAGCGACAGCTAAGAGAGAATTTATAGAAACCACTAAAAAGCGCATCGAAGCACAAAAACTAGGAACCCGACACTTCTGGAAAATCTACAACAGTGTAGTAAATAATGGGCAATTAACAATTTCCCCACTAACCAACAATCACGAGGTTGTCTCCTCAGCAACCGAGAAGGCTAACATGCTTGCCAGTCGGTTTGCCTCAAACTCCACACTGGACCCTTGCAACCACCCCTTACCTGACTTTCCTATGCGGACAGACGCCACGCTAGACGATCTGAAAATCACCCCTGCTCAGGTGCATGCTATCATAAAAAACCTTGACACTTCAAAAGTATGTGGACCCGATCTCATCCCAGCTGCGCTATTAAAAATGTGCTCAGCCGAAGTAGCTCCAGTTCTCTCCAAACTCTACAACAAATGCCTTAATGAAGCTTGCTTTCCGGGCTGTTGGAAAACGGCTTCTGTTGTACCAGTATTCAAGAATTCTGGCGAAAAGACTGACCCATCAAATTATCGCCCCATTAGCCTCCTCCCACTTTTTGCCAAAATATTTGAGACCTTAATTAACCATGCTCTAGTCCATCACCTTACAGATGCTAAACTTCTGACTGACAGACAATATGGATTTAGACAAGCACATTCCACAGCAGACATCCTAACTGTAATCTCTGAACGTATATACCATTCACTCATTCACTGGACAAAACGGGGGGAGGGCAGAGCGGTAGCTCTAGATATATCTAAGGTTTTTGACAGGGTATGGCATGAGGGTCTCCTCAGGAAGATTAGATCATACGGTATCACTGGTAGAATACTTAACATAATTAAATCCTTCTTAGATAAGAGAAAAATCCAGGTTTTCCTCGACGGTCGTACATCTAAACAATATGATATTAATGCGGGGGTGCCCCAGGGTTCTATCCTTGGACCTCTATTGTTCCTGATATTCATAAATGACCTCTCCGACAAAATTGCCTCTGAGATGGGTATATATGCTGATGACACTACACTCTATGGCAGGCACGACAGGAAGACGAATGAACACATTTCTAAAGAAATGGCAGAAACACTAGAGGAAGACCTCCAATATGTGGTGGAATGGGGACAAAAGTGGTTGGTCGCGTTCAATACCGCCTAGACTAAACTAGTTTCATTCAATAATTACAAGAAACCCTCTCTACCACCTATAGCAATGGCCAACGACTCTTTATCTGAGAATACATCTTTCAAACTCCTTGGCATAACGTTCACAGGAAACATGAGTTGGAACAATTACATTGAAGGCATTGTCAGGGCCGCTGCAAAAAAGGTGGGCTCTCTCTACCGTGCTAGACAACTACTAACACCCGAAAGTATTCTGTACCTCTATAAGGCCATCATTCGCCCATGTATGGAGTATTGCTCTCATATCTGGGCTGGTGCATCTGCTACTAATCTCTCGCTCCTTGACAAGGTTCAAAAGAGAGTCGCAAATCTGATAGGCCCTGAACTGGCATCTAAGCTTCAGCCTCTGTCCCATCGACGAAATGTTGCATCCCTCTGCCTTTTCTACAAGTACTTCAATGGTGAATGCTCTGACGAACTGCAATCACTTGTGCCCCCACGACGTGAGCACCCTGTACAAACTCGACAGGCTGGTAAATCCCACCTCCACACTGTAGAGATCCCTAGATGATAAAAGATCTTTTTACTCCAATAGTTTCTTCCCCAGAATCGCTAGACTCTGGAATTCCATTCCAGGTCCCTGCTTCCCCAACAGTACTGACGTGCAGAAGTTCAAGTGTAATGTGAACCGACATCTTGCTGCCCAAATCCTTACATAGTGCCCCAGTAGTTGCTGCCCCTGACAGTACCCCCTACACCAAAGTGGCAATTTGCCTTGTTTGGCGTGAAAATGTAATTAAAAAAAAATTAATGTCATTTAAAACATTTTATCTGTGAGAAATTCCGTATACGGCAGCCATCTTGTTTGTTTGACTGCCCACGCAGTTATCGTGGTCGGCTGTCATTGGTTTAAATTTGAATGTGTCAGGTGATCGACTTGGCGCGCTTTTGTATCATGCTTTCTTTTTTAGTCTACACAGGACTCGGCATCGGGATAGACTCAAAAACCCAGCGGCTTCCACTGGAGGGAGCTAAGACAATTCCTTCATGAACACCAAACAGTTGGTGAATGAAGGACCACATCTCTAGGCTGCAACTCTACAAGCAGAGACAACTTATATTGCTGTATTTATCCTAATTGAGGATGACATTCAAGAACTGTTCTGCATGTTTATTTACCAAATATTGGATCTTATCTCAATTCATTTTCAGCCTCAAGGGGCTCACATATGCCTGATTATAGGCGACATCATTCCTGCCGAGTTCACCATGAAACATTCATGGATCCTTCCAAAGGAACAACAAACTAACATTCCAACAAAGGAATTCGAACTATTCGAACTACAAAGGAATTAGAACTTATGTATCTAAAGATAATGTTGCTTACAGGCCTCTGTACTTTTTTGAAACTCCATATAAAAAAAGACGAAAATTAATAAAATAAAATTAATTTTAAAGTCTTCCATTGGAACTTATGTATCTAAAGATAATGTTGCTTACAAGCCTCTGTACTTTTTTGAAACTCCATATAAAAAAAGACGAAAATTAATAAAATAAAATTAATTTTAAAGCCTTCCATTGGAACTTATATATCTAAAGATAATGTTGCATACAGTTGGTGAATGAAGGACCACATCTCTACAAGCTACTTATTACTACTTACTCGACGACGGGATGGACTCATCAGCGGTTCTCTCTCGAGGGTGCCAATATATTTTTGCGTTATCCTAAACACTTGTTTACTGTGAGAAATCCCATATACAACCACCATCTTACTTGTTTAGGCCGACCACACAGTTCTAGTAGCCGGTCCGTGATTGATTAATTTTGTATGAGTCAAGTAAGTTGCTTGGCGCCCTTTTTGTATCATGCTTTTATTTTTCAGTCTAGCAGAAACTCGGCAACGGGATAGACTAATCAGCGGTTCTCTCTCGAGGGTGCCAAGCAGTTCCTTCAGGGACACCAAACAGTTGGTGAACGAAGGCTGCAACTCTACAAGCAGAAACAACTTATATTTCTGTATTTATCCTAATTGAGGATGACATTCAAGAACTGTTCTGCATGTTTATTTACCAAATATTGGATCTTATCTCAATTCATCTTGAGTTCCAAAGCGCTAACATTATGCCTAATTATAGGCGCCATCATTCCCGCCGTGTTCGCCATGAACAACGAACTAACATTCCAACAGTAGGAATTCGAACTAAAGGCTCCATGCATATGGGGGCAAATCGGGCCACTGTCTTGCAAAGGACATTCATTGATCCTTCCAAAGAAACAACGAACTAACATTCCAACAAAGGAATTCAAACTATACGTATGGAAGCAAATCGGGCCACCGTTTTGCAAACCAAAGAACTTTCATTGCTGTTATTTGTGAATAAATTTTGAGTTTGGAAAGGTATGTCTTTTGTTTGTGGAATTCATTTGCTTCAGCAGGGAGGAAATTTAGATATGTGAGAAAGAAATTTCTCACATTACATTTGAGGTTCACATAATGGCCGCTAGATGTCAGTTCTCTTTCTAAGAACAGGAGTCGATAAATCGTCGCTGTTGCTAATATGTAACTGTCATGCAGAAGTGCCGAAAGATTAAACCCTAAAGTTTATTTCTAAAAGGAAAAAAAAATTTGTACACGCGAAAAAAGTTATAATGAAAAATGTTTTCATGGCGATATTCGGAAATGGTGGACTAAAGATAGCCAAGTACGTCCAAGGATGGAATACTGCTGCCATATCTGGGCAGGAGATGCTAAAAACAGCCTATCCTGCCTTGACAGAGTACAAAATAGACTTCGTGGCTTAGTGGGGGATGCCCTTTTCTCTTCCCTGCAACCTCTCTCCCACAGAAGAGACGTTGCGAGCCTATGCTTGTTTTATCATTATTTCCATGGCAGATGCTCGTCTGAACTCCAATCTCTGGTCCCCCCTCGCCAATCTTTCACGAAAAACACCCGTCTAGTTGAATCCACTGTCAAAACCTTTCCCCACTCTTTATCTGTGCCTAAATCAAAACGTAGATTCCATGAACAAAGCTTCTTTCTTAGAACTGCACACCAGTGGAACTCTGTTCCGTCTGCCTGCTTCCCACCTGACTACAACCTGGATGTTTTCAAGTCCAACATAAACAAATTCCTAATACACCGCCTCCTTAAGTAAACACTTCATTAAATCTCCACACTAACGTAATGTACTTGCAATAACCCTTATCCCTGAGTGGCTTCCGAGCCTTGATAAGTGGTGATCACCGTGCAAAAAATATAAAAATAAAGGGAGGACCTAGTTTTGATAGCCGATTTATCATAATTTTTTGTGGGTTTCCGGCTACTTTTTGATTGTATTTGAAAGATTAAGGACTAAACTTAATTTCCTAAAAGAAAAAAAAAAAATTTACACGTGAAAAAAAAGTTATGAAAAACTAATTCAGCTAAATTTTGAAGTTAAATAAATTTGTTGTAAAAATACCTTGAAAGATAAATATTAGTTTTTGAGTCTATTTCAAAGATAATTAGTAAAGTTAAGTCCTACGATATTAAATGAAATAAAAAACGACAAAACAAAAATCTTGTTTGTATAAAAAAATAGCTTAATTAGCCCCCAAAAGCGAGGGATTCTGGCTTTGCACAAACTACCACAAATGAATTAGTCTAAGAATGGATTCTATGGAAGCCCAGAATGTTAGAAAGTCAGAATGACGTCAGGTAGTTATAGGGAGGTAGAGAATACTGGTTTTCTTTTTTTTTTTTTCAGCAGCCGTGTACCCATACATTCCTATCATGAACACGTGTATAATTTTTACTATTTATAAATTTAATTATTTTTTACTATTACTATGCCGCCCTCCTCGCCAAACTTTCACGAAAAACACTCATCTAACTGAAACCACTGTCAATAAATTTCCCCACTCTTTGTCTGTGCCTACACCAAAATGTAGATTCCATATTCCATGAACAAAGCTTCTTTCTTAGAACTCCACGCCTGTGGAACTCTGTTCTGTCCGCTTGCTTCCCACCTGACTACAACCTGGATGTCTTCAAGTCCAACGTAAACAAATTCCTGATGAACCGCCCGCTTAAGTAGACATTTTTATTAAACCCCCACAACGTACTGTACATACAATAACCCTTATCCCTGAGTGGCTTCTGGGCCTTGATAAGTGGTGATCACCTTGTAAAAAAAAAAGAAAAAAAAAGCTTCTTTCTTAGAAGTGCACGCCTGTGGAATTCTTTTCC